>NC_136863.1:11440885-11894053 GCF_951799975.1 Gobius niger
CCATTAGTGCTTGATATAATTTTGTTCTAAACTGTCTGCTCTCGGCAGGTCTCTGCTCCTGTTTCTATATGACACCAACAAAAGCTTCAGTTCTACAGACACAGTCAATGTCCATAATCAAAAGAACGGTCTAGACATTATGGCTACACTATAGAAGCTTGTGAGTTTGGAGACACAACACAAAACATTTCAGCTTTAGTCCCTATACACACCCTATAGACACATTCAGACAGTTACTTCAGCCAGTATAGTTCTGCTCCTCTTTCCCCGCTGTATTATTTCTTGAGACACTTCGCCCCATGGTCTTCTTTGAGTGCCTGACCTTCAAGGCCGGGGGGAACATTTAGCAGCGCGCACGTCCGAATTCCCGGCAAGAGGGGAGCCCTGGAACACAGCCTATTTATATGTAACAGTTGTGTGTAGCCAGCGAGGGGGCCTACGCCTTAATTAAATCTAATCTCAAATGCTCCTCTCTGCTACTGCCCCGGACCAGCCACCAGCCAATAAAACGAGCCCCCCACGACCCCTCCCATGTGGATTTTAAATTGGCCCAGTCCTTCACGCTACCAATTAACTATGAACTGGACGCGCAGTAGAGGGAAGCCAAAACAAAGGGGAATGATTTTACATAATTATCCATTAGAAAAGAGTGCAAATAAAGATACCAGTGCCGCGCCACTCTTTGTGGACGCCTCGCGCTTTGCAACGCAGCCAATTGGGAATAGAGACACGAAAGTAACAGCAGCGCTAACAAAAGAAGCCTATTGAGTATATTAGCGATAGTGGGGTTGCAAAAAAAATGTTCTGAAACACACAGGAGATGAAAAGTAACGGAGAAATAGAACACGAGAGATTCGATAGTAGTCCTCAGTTGGGGTTTGGCTCGCCTGCTGGGTTTGTGATTGAGCCCCACGTTGACAATGGAAGGCCGCTCAGTGTTGTCAAACGCAGTGACAGCGCAAAGTGAGGCGTAATCATGCAAAAATGGGGACTCTCGACAATGCAGGTAGAGAATTGTACAATGAAGAAATGACGGAGGAGAAAAAATGGCACGCTGGGGGAATGGTGTGGGCGGTTGTTCCACATGCAGGAAGAAAGCTGTGCAGGGTGGATATGGAATTCGTGGGGCACAGGCTGCAAGCTCTCCTGTCAATGCACTTTGAGATTTCGATATGCATGATCGGAGAAATAAAGCTCTATAACCTTCAGATGGAAGATAACAGGTTAGAGCATACTGGCTATTTGACAAAGCCTATGTGGTGAAAGGAGAAACTCACAACTCTAAACAACCAGTACAGATGGTGACCTCTCTACAATAGCACAGGTTGGTAACTTGTGTATTCATCCTCAGATACTATGGCGAAGAAGAATACCGTATTTTCCGGTCTATAAGTCACACTTTTTTCATAGTTTGGCAGGGGATGCGTCTTATACTCCAAAGTGACCCCCCCCTTTGTTAAATTAAAATATAGAATTTCAAGTGCCACTAGAGGGCACTGCAGGCTAATCGAGCAGCAGGAATAAAGTTTGGAGTGAGGGAGAAGCGGAGAAGAAAACTAAACAAGCAAATCACGGGCTAAAAGCTAGATGGCCACAGCTATAGGAACGACTTTTCAAATGAAAGCTTGAAAAACGTGCTGCCGGGAGAGGTTTGCCAGTGGTGCAGTTACGCCTCTGTGCTCAGGTAGTTGCCAAGGCGATTGTTCAGAAGTGACACAGAGGATGAAGATTTCAATGGATTTAGTGATTTGGAGGGAGATCGAGAGTTTGCTATGTTCTTTATGCTATAGTTATCTGAACTGTTTACATACCAGACACCTATTTAGTTCATTGCTACATGTGGCTAACCATCAATGTGTTATGTTAGCATACCGTATGCCTATTCAGCCTGTTGCTTTTTTCTTCATTAGGCCATTTCTGGCTAGTGCATCTTATACTCTGGAGCGATTTATAGTCCGGAAAATACGGTACCTTGATTTTCATACACAGTCCATACATTCAAACATGGCCTAGATAAAGTGCCTAACAAATCCATTGATCGAATACTTGGGTATCCGTTACATGAACCATCTGACCTTTCTCTCTGGGTACACATAATTGCTGAACTTGCAATTAATCAATTGAATCCCCACAGCGTTTGTCTGCTATCTCACTTCTGGCCAGGAACTGTAAATTAGAGCCCAAAGTCGATTTGTATTCTTTTTTTTTCATATCATATCATCCCTCAAATGCATGCAAGTAACCAACACGCTCAAAATGTTTGGTCCTAAGCCTTTTTTCGGCACACATTCTTAGTAGCTCTCATCATAACCAGTTTGCACAAGTCTATGTTAATGATGCAACCCAACAGTCCCTCAAAATATCATATCTCAACGGGCACTGTTGCTTAAAAGTCATTTGAAGTGACGATCAAAGCTCAGCATCAAAGATCACTGGGGGGTTCGACTGTCCGCTGAGTCTCACATGAAAGACTTCCTCTCTCTTCCTTTTTTATTGAGGAACTGGTTGGACACAGCTGACCTCACAAGGTCATAGTTCAAAGCAAGAAGGAAGCTTTCTTTTAAACATGGTCCAATTATTGCTGTCTTTAGGGAATTGTAAGAGCTTCTCGTGGTTTCCTGCAGGTAGTGACGTCTTCAGGGTGGATAACTGTGAATATGGATGAGAGTAATACTTGTTAAACATGAACGTGTTCCTTTATTGTGTTTGCCTCATTCAAACACAGAGCTCCACCAAAAACCAAAGTTGGAGTGAATAAACAATGCTTACGTCAACAAGGCTTGGTCAATTGCTATAATTGCTACTTTACTACCTTCTCCACAAAACCAAACAAAGCCTCTTGTATCATTTGCCTTCTATAGCTTTTGCTAATCCCCGGCTTACAGTAACATGTTAAAAGGGAAGCTAAGCAATATCAATGTCATCAGTGTCAGCAAAACTACACATCGTGGTAAAAAATGACATGCCAAATAGTAATGTGATAATGCAAAGGTAGAAAACAAAACACAATTTCTACCAGAGATACCTGAGTCCTAGAAACAAACTTGGGACTCGTTTGCCAAGTAATTTTCTGGGCACATATGACTCGACTCAGGCTAGAGGACCTGGACTCATACTTAGAGTGAACTGTAAGACATTTTTTCTTATATCGACTGGACTGGACTTGGACTTAATTTGAATGACTCTGAATTGGACTCGGACTTGCACATTCAGAACTTGTTCTTGAAAAGGACCTGGACTCGACTTGACTTAAGGACTTAAGGGTGACTTGAACTCACATCTATAGGCCACATAGTGTGTGCCTTAAACCGGTTTCTTTGTGTTTGAATCCTCTGATTGTGTGAGCCCTCGTCTGGGATCGGTATATTGCTTCAAGCCCTGCAATAGGATTGGTGCTGGTGGTTTGCTGCCTTCTGCCTCGTGATTGGTGCGGCAGCTGTGCGACTGACCAGCTCTGTGGAATGGCCACAGCTGTTTAAGGACACACCTGTCCACATGATCGGGGCTGCTGGCCTTTGTGGCCAGTAAGCTATTCGTCTGTGTCGCTTTTTGGGATGTTCACTCATGTGACTTAGAATTAAGGGCCACACGTTCTGGTCATGACTTTGTCTGTATTTGTTAGGTCTAATTTTGTTAGTACACTTATTTACTTTTGTGTACTTTTTTGTTGGTTTAGTTTGCAACCTTTGTTTGCCCTTACAAATTTGAAAATAGCCCTTTTGTTCACCTTTTAACTCTGCTTTGTTTGAAATGATCTATGACACCTTCTATTAAGTTACAACTTTATTTACCATTTTCCATCTGTTTTATGTTACTTTCCTTTCACCCTTGCAGAGCTGGGATGTAACCTTTTCAAACACCTTTCATCTATAGAGCAGCAGCGGGAACTGCTTTGAAGTGTTGCCATACAGGGTGCATATGTTTGTCACAGAAATACATACATACGTGACTGCCTGAGAAAAAAAAAAAACTACTATATTACTATAACATTTATAGTATAATGGCTTGACTGAAAAATAAATTTCAGCCAAGACTCAGATGGTTTATAATCTCTGCAATAATAATTTTACCACCGCTTATTAAACGAAAGATATTGAGCAGATGTGTTGGGACTGTGTGCTGTTCACTTAGATTAAAATCCAATTTTATATGGCTATAAACTTCCGCTGGCCAAAAGAGACATGACACATTCCACAAAAGGTTACAGGGGAACCAAATAGTGTCAATGTTGTACACGCTGGCCACTCTCTCCCGATGTGTCCCCAAATAAAAGCAAAGCTGGCTACATTACATTGGACTATTTGCTTTCAGTGTTTTCTGGCAAATGTGAAACTGGCTCCAAAAGTCCTCCCCCGGGCGGTGCAGCAGGATTTCTGGCGAACATGTTTTAACACTGGGTTGCACTAGTCTTCCCCTGCTGACACTGGCATCTCTTCAGTGCTTCTATACTCTGCATGCAATAAACATAAAGCGTCCATATGTGCCAGCTTAGAAATGTGGTGTACAGCCCTACTTTAATTACAGCCAAGTGCCTTCTCCATGCTCCTCCAGGCTTTTGTTATAGGCCTCTTGTTTATTCTCCCAAAGCTGGATCCGTCTCCCACCCCCCTTTAGCATGTAGTGCTCTTACCATTCTCCACGCTCTATTGTGCAGCGCTATCCCCCCTTGTTGGTAATTTTCTGTCATGGATGCCATCTTGCTTTCCTTATGATCTATAACTCCACTCTCAGGATTTGAGACTTCATTAGCACATGGAAACAAAAGCAGAAAGAAAAAAGAATGTTCTGAGTTCAATTTTGGGGATTATGACTTTGAAGTCGTTAACTCCCAGCCCTGTATTGGTCTCACTGTATTTGCATGTGAGGGAAAAACATTAGGACAAAGCTTTCAAGACAGTAGACGTGAAAGATGTTTTCGTTCAAACTGAGCATACGCTGTTCAACTATGTCCATAGTCATTCGCAGGAGAGCATGGCACATTGTGATTAAGAGTCAAAGGAATAGGCCACCGTTTTTACATACTGAGATATGTTCTAACCTTAGCTTCGACAAGTTCCTTTGTACCTGTCTGGTTTTCATGCTTGCCCTCAGTCACGTAAACACAGCACAGACGGTGTTAGCATTAAGCCTCTCCTCCTCTCCTCTTTAGCTCCTAATATAGTTCTCCTTTTTATCCGCTTAGAAAATCCACATTGTTTGATTTTGTGGAACTAAACTTTGATCGTGTAACACTTCATGTAACCATATTTAAGTATGAAATATGTGGAACAGCTTGGTAGCTTCTATCTTCACCTCGTTTGGAGCTATAGAGGACAGGAGGAGAGGCTAAATGCTAAGGCCGCCTGTGCTGTGTTTACGTGACTGAGGGCACGCGTGAAGACCAGACAGGTACAAATGAACTTGTCTAAGCTCAGGTAAGAACATATCTCAGTATGTAAAAACGGTGGCCTATTCCTTTAAGTCTTGGGGGAAAGCCAAGCATGTCCAAACAATTACACGTTAGTTATTTTCTTATTGGTTAATATTCATACAGCTTTCCATTCAAACTATAAGGTAGGGAGATTGTATAGAAAAAACCTACAGAAATTAGAGTTTAATTTGTATTTTTTGTCCGCTCAAGAATTGATCTCACAACCTACTAATGCAAATGTCAAATTTTTAGACCAACTACCACATTTTCCGGACTATAAGTCACACTTTTTTTCATAGTTTGGCTGAGGGTGCAACTTATACTCAGGTGCGACTTATATATCAAAATATAAAATGTTACATTTTTGTTATTTTCACACTGACAGCCGCTAGAGGGCGCTGTAGGCTTATGTACGATCTGCTACTCCTGTACCACTGAAGATTTAAAAAACGGTAATCGAGCAGCATAAAGAGAGTTTGGAGTGAGTGAGAAACTTGTGCGGGTCCGGCGAAAAGCGTAGGTTGCTCTTACTGCAATGAAGGAAACAAAAAAGCTATTCGCGGGTGTTACGACCCGGCTCTGCTAGTTAAAGGAAGTAACAAAAACCAAGATGTAAAATGGATAAATAAAGTTGTAATTTAATAAAAGGAGTGTACAAGGTGAATTTAACAAAGGAGTGGCAAACATAACCATAAGAACAAAGGCTACTTACAATATGTACAAAGGGTTAACCAAACGCAAGGTACTAAAACAAGTGTACAAAACCAACTAGACAAAAGCTTACGAGTGTCTCCAAAACTTGTCACAAAAGGCCTAATAACAAAACGAGTGACAAACAAAATGAGACACAAACTAAAACGAGTGTTCCTGGAAAACACTGAAAGTCATGACAGACACGAAGGAACACAGACAAAACAGCATACTGGCCACAAAGACCAGCCACCTAGCTAAACACGAGTGTTCCCTGGACACACACAGTCATTACTGATACGAAGGGACACAACACAAAATGGCGTACTGACCACAAGGACCAGCAGCCCTGAATGAGCCACGGCGGAGTCCTTTTATAGGAGTGGCTGGCACAGGTGGCTTTAACGAGCTCCCCCCAGGTGTTGAGCTGCTCCCCCAATCAGGTGGCAGCAAAGCCAGAGACCCAACCAGCAGCCAGGACCCCAATGCACTCCACCAATCGCAGCCCAGGACCACAGCAGCAAATTTACATGGGAGAAAACAGGTTTAGGCTACACTAACAAAAATATACAAAGAGAAAGGAGGGAGCCTGGAGGCCTGGGGCCGTAACAGCGGGCTAAAAGCTACATGGCCACAGCTGGGGGAACAAATTCGCAAATGAGAGCTTGAACAACGGGCTGCCGGGAGAGGCCTGTCAACGGTGCAGTCACGCCCCCATGCCCAGGTAGTTGCCAAGTCTGGTGTGACTTATACTCTGGAGCGACTTATATTCCGGAAAATACGGTAATAATACATGCAATGTGCAATAAATAAAAGTGACATGTCTTGCTCAAGGACACAAGACAGTATGTAGTGGCCTGTGGTTTGAACTACTAACCATTGGATTGAAGACTACAGGAGGACAGCCAGCTAAGATTTAAGTTCTCAATACTGCCACTCTTATAAAACACTTAAGACGCTGCTGCTATAAACCATTTACATACTTTTGCATAACATCAAATCTAATTTAATCTAATTTCTACGATTCCTCCCTAGCACATATTACCCAAGACGTGTGTAGACGTTCATGTGGGCACTAACGCACGATTTCCATCACAGCAAACCTCATAAGAGCGCCTTTCGAATGAAAATATTTCCTATTTGAAACGAAAGGGAACTCCGCGGAGAGAACGAGCAGAACAAGATGAGATAGAATATTAGCGTACCCATGCCCGCCCCCCTCTCCATGAAAATGTCTGTGACTGAAGCGGATTGCAAAGGGGCTACAGTGTCCATACAATGGGCCAGCGAGCGGTAATTAAAACAACCTCAAGTGCTTCTTTGTCCCCTTTTAATCAACAGTACCTATAGTTGCCGAGTTACAGGACTTTGCTCCCCCCCCCCCCCCCGACTCGCCACTTTCTGATTGGTTACTGGCAACTGGATATGCAAAGTAGAAAGTGTCACAAAAGGCGCGAAGATGAATAGGGCTAAGAAATCCGGCTAATAAAAGCCCCCACATATCTTAATTGCCGCTCTTAAAGGGGACGGGCATAAAAGGGATGGAGATATTCGCCTACCCCTGCAGCTCTCTCTCCTCGGGGGGGGGGAGAATATATATACGTAGTGTGCAGATGTGCTGTACTATGAAGACTCATTCCACATTCACAAAGTGCCATCTTTAAAAAGAGTCCAAAACGGGGGAACGATCTAATCATCCCACGGCGCCACCATTTCCAGAGTTGTATTTTTATCTTGTGTGAAGTCTTTTTTTTTATTATTCACTGCAGTAACTGTGTCTGAGGTAGTGAAAGGGATCAGCAGCAGACAGGGCTTTATGTTGTGGCATAAAACCCATGAGTAAAAGGAATGTGACCTGATTAGACAAGTTTAGAAATGGAAGAAGTCTAAAAAGTTAACTGTATTGATGTTTGCAGGCTTTGGTTGCTAAAAGGAAACACAGCGCTCTGATGTTGTGCCTTTGATAAAGTTTGGGGAAATGTGAGTAAGAGAAGATGCAGGCAGAGGCACCGCTTTAACTTAAGAGATAGTTCAATTATTGTATTGAAACTGTTCTTCACACACCAGCTGATCATGTCATGAGGTTGTGACTTCCCAGTGCCAACCATGTTATGTTATGTCTTGCTTTGTCCCACCCGAGTATGAGTCCAGACGTTTCTGTTGCTGTTTAATCCTCCAAAAAGAGGGCTTTATAATTAATATGGGCTTTGTAGTTAGAAATACCGGTGCAAAAAAGTGCTTTACAAAGCCTGAAAGTCAAATTTAGCTGCTTCACTATTAGAGAGCATCAGCGAAAACTGTTCTTGTGCCCAATACAGTGTTTGAAACTGAGATGCAACCAACCACTAGGGGGCAGACAGTTCACATGTTCCCCTGCCTCCTCTCCCACATACATACAGTTGTCATTAGAGTTGGCAGGCAGTCTGGGGGAAAGGAGGGAATGCATTAGCTGTCGTGTTGGAAGGGACGAGCCATCTGGCCTCTCATACATGATGGCATTAACACAGAACCACACTAAGAGGACACCCGTGCGCTTTTAGGCCGCAGGATCACACGCGAGTCGAAAGAGGAAAAAAAAACAACATGCTACATGTTCAAACAGACTACTCTCGCGTCCAAATAGACTAAAAAAAATAAAAACAAGGAAATCTTTTATCGTATTCCAAAGACAGCTTGCTTAAAACGCTGCCACATGGGGAAGAAGTGTGCAAGAAATCAGGGGAGCTATAAACAGCCACCCAGCTGAGTGATCTAGTGAACGTGCTAGATCAAAAGTCCGGACTGGAGGGTGTGCAGGTGATGTCACAGCAAGCAGAGCAGCAGCATGGCAACAGTCGATTTCGCACTGCATTCATTTGCTTTGACACTCGGTCCAGATTGTTGAAGGTTCTGTTGACAATGCGGTGTATGACAGAACAAAATTAGTGGAAGTATATGTCCATTGTTTTGAAATATTTGTGACATTTTGAAAAAAAAAAAAAGAGATCTTACAGCTGAGAGTCCGTTATCCTTGAACATCTGTATCAAGCTCCAGACTTAAATTGTCGTACAGTTTATTCCTTCCCTGGATTCGGACTTTCCGCCTTCTCTTGTGTTGCCATGACGATGTTGGCATAAATCATGAAAACAAAGAGGCGAAAAATTGCACCTGAGACTGTATGTCATCGGTAACGTTTGAGTGAGTGAGTAAAAACATACACTTTGGACGGTTCAGCGACTTATCACTCGCATGTTAATTCGTAAAGGGCAATTTAGAGGAAGCCATTATGATATACGTGAGGATTTGGAGAATGCTGGAGCACTGAGAGTCAAGAGTGTTAACACAATTTGAGCAACAACTCAACAGAAAGATTTATTATTGCTCCCTTTGGCTTCCTCTCCTTTTGCCAAACAAACTGAACGCAGAAAGTCTTAATTGGCTTTAGATCTTACAACTGACTCACGCACTGAGAAGAAGATGTGGCTTATTTTTAACCTTTAGCGTTACTTTGTATTGAAACACTGGCTTGCAGTGTGATTTTATTCAACATTATGCAAAAAAAATATAAGTGTGAGGCCAAGCGATGGTTGGCAAAGTGAGACTGCAGTTTCAAAAAGCAAAATAGCCTTTAGCCCTGTGTCCTTGGCATCATGTTAAATCCTTGTTAAATGAACTTGTGCCTGTCTCTATGACTCCATCTAGGCTGGATTCGAACCAGATATAGTTTCTTACAACACCGGATAAAATTGTCCGACACAATTTGTTAATTTTGCAAGTCCGGCACAGGAGTGACTCTCGCGTGATTCATCCACCTGCTCTTTAGCACGGTTTGCACTTTCCATTACCATAGCCACCATTCCATCGAGATAAAAACAGCCGATAACGATCAACCCCCTAATCCCGTGTGTAAATTAAATCTATGGGTCTGCGGCGGCCCAGCTTGTGTATTCAGCCTTGCACCCAGCAACACAACATATAGCCACAGTCGTTTGCACTGGACCTTATAGTGAAACATGTCCAGCCATGCTCATAAATAAGAATATAGGCTGTGCTCAGTGGTCGCCGCCGGCTTTATCTAACAACAGAGTGGAACGCTAGATGTTGTCGCCGCATGAGGCACAGAGATTACTGCTGTTACTGTGGAAATGGCCTGTTTTATAGCAGCTACAGGCACCTATGTGTTATAGCTTATGGCCTTGAACTACAAAAAAAACAAAAAACAAACAGGGAATGTAATTGGGACTATGGGCGGTGCATGACTTGATTGCTATACAGTTTGCGGGCACACCACTGTATTCAAATGTGTTGGAGGTATTTCATTGGGAGATAAGGCTGCTCAGTTAATCGCAATCTTGGCAAAACTGCATGAGCAAATCGCGAATACTACAATGTTCAAAGCGATAGTCTGGAAGTCTATATGTTTTACAAATGTTATAAAATGTGCAATATTAACCACCTGGTCTTTCATTTTGAGGTAAAGTAAGTAATAATAGATATTTTTTATTTTTCCTATTTTTCCCGGATCTCAGCAACTAATCAGAGTCTAGTATCCTGCCACGCTGACCAATGAGACAAGCTTTTCCTGTGAACCAGCCTGTCAGGTCCAATCAGGAGGCAGGGGGAGGAGCTTGATCGTCAACTTTTAAAAATCCTGTTCCTGCTCTCCTCATTTTGCAAACTAAGAAGGGCTTTCTGATTAAAGAGGAGAGGGATTTGATTGTTAAACTTTAAAATTTCACTCTATCTGTCCTCACAGACTATCACTTTAAGCGACACAAATGTCTTCACAAGCCTCTGTATCGTGTGTAAAGCTGCTGACCTTGTGGTTAGACTTCTACAAGCATGTTCTCAAATCAGTTCAACAGCAAAAGCAATCTCAGTTTTGAATACAATAAAGTGACGCTTGTGGAACTAAGGTTTGGATTTTGGAGCGAGCGTCTTTGTACTCTTATGGCACAGAAATAGATCTGAATAGAAAAAGGCACGCACTTCCAAAAGTATAGGTGAGGCTTGCTCGCTGGATCTGAAAGTGAAATAATTGAGAAGATGTAAAATAGTCCATGCGATTCTTGTATTAGTATTAGTACTAGCAGTTCATATCAAACGGAACCAAACCAAACTGTCATCCTGGTGTACTGTCACACGCCTACGCCTAGTTTCCTAGTTTCTGCAGAGTTCTGTAACTTGTCCACCCACCGGCGTCACTGCACTCAAAAGTGAAGTCCGACAACAGTAACTCTGTAAAAGTACAGGCGTCACTTCTTTGAAAATGTGAAAACCTGCCCCTCTCCTTCCGCTGCTGACCCCCGCTGTTGTCCTCTGCTGTGAGTTATTGTTTAAAAAGGCTCTCCTGCCTCTCTGTTGGTGGCACATCAAACGCTGATTGATTGAAAGCTATAGCATTGCCAAGCCACACTGTCAGCCGGAGAGCGCTCGATAGCTTCATTTATCTATTTTTTTGATCCCCGAGGCCCGCTCATATTAATATTCATGTCCCCTGCTGTCACCCTGTCCCCAATGCTCTGGCCCGTCATGTAATGGATGTCTGTTCTAGTTAGCATGCATGGGGATGGCCTGAATTAATAGGCTGCCCGTGTATGTGTGTGTATCTTTTACAAACTTGTCCATTGATATGTTTTTTAATGCTGTTCACTCTCCCTTCAGTATGTCTGTATAAGCCCGAAGGGGAGCGGCGCTTAGGGAAAAGGAGGTTTTTTATGCTTCATCGGCTTCCTATTTGAATGTCCTGTAATAACTTGTTCGCTCCATTGCGCGCCACTATCAGAGCTCACCAAAAAGAAAAGAAAAAAAAAAACATTGAGTTGCGACTCAAAGAAAAAAATGACCCGAGGAGACAAGAAATGGAATTAATGGATGATTGCAGCAGCCGGTAAACTTCCAGACACAAAAGTGGAGAGACGAGGGTATTCCAAAAACAGGGTAATGGAGCTAAACTGTGTTGCTAGTTCTTACACAGTGTGGCTGCATTTTCTTTATTTTCTTGACAATTCAGCTATTTTACCACACGTACGGACACAGAAAGCCTGTGGATAAACTTACTGGGTCCCATTCTGTTTTTGACATAGTTTAGGCCTGCATAATATGAGGAAATATGGTGATGTTTGTTAAAGCAGAACTAAGTAACTCATGCCCCTAGAGGCCATAAGGCGCCACTGCAGGTGTCATAGCATGTTACGTTTTTTTTACTCATTAATTGTCCGTGTGAGTTAATACTACGCTGATAGAAAAGACAAAGGGAGAGAGGGATATTGTACATCCAATTACACAATGGTGATCATTTTTTTCCACTCAAACTTGGCTGTACATACTGTTTAAGTGGCGCTAGCCCACAGTTAGCTTTCCCCTTTAGCCTGCTAGCTTCTTCTTCATGATTCCATTAGAGTGTATTGGTGTGTATTGGAGGGAAAGCTGCAAGTGTAGTTTTCTGGCCAGAGACACCAGGGGGAGATGAAAGACCCTCCAATCATTCCATCAACATTTAAAGAGACTAGATGCAAGTTGGTCATTTTGTGCTCACTACTGCCACCTCAGGTCTTAGGCGTAGCTGCAGCTTCTATGAGTGACAGTGCAGGATTTTAGAGGCAGTTGTGGTGAACAGGTCTGAGCTCATTCTACACCATAGGACATGGCTGGAACATGTAGGGGGATGAAAATGCTTAGTTTTAACATTTTTAAACTCCACATAGTCCCTTTAAGGTAAACAAGTTACTTAGTACTGCTTTAACAGCCTTGAATATTGCAATAACACATTATTGAGATATTCTACTGAATCAAAACAGTAGGTAACAATGAAGTGAAACAAAAAAACGCAAGCCATTTGTTTTGTCATCAATTTGACTCATAACAACGCCGGCCAAAAAGTGACTTCCTGTTTCGATCCAGCACGCCAAAATAAAAGCACACAGCTCGTCTCATTGATTAGTTCAGCAGGTACTTGCAACATTACAAGAATATAATAAAATACACACATTTGAATTGGTTTGTCTGTTCATAGTTAGGCAGAAAGAAAGCTGAACTAATAAATAAGATGGTGCTTTTATTTTGGTGTGCTGGATTGAAACAGGAAGTCACTTCTTGGGCGGCGTTGTTATTATTTGAAGTAATGCACAGAGTCAATTGTGACATAACAAGACTTTATAAAATATTAAATCAAGGCCAAAACAAGGCTAAAATGGAACTAAAATATTAAAGTCATGCATAAAACTAAACTTTTGCAAGATTTATGTTGCTAAGTGCTTTTTCTTTCAGGCTGTAAATCTCTGATAGAAGACCTTAGTGATTTTGTGATATACCGGGGCTTGTGATATGGATATTTCTTCAACTAATATTGCAATAATTTGGTGATATTTGTGCAGCGCTAGTATATACAAATAATACATTGTAACTAAATATATCTAGCATAAATTAATTCAGAAAATCCTTCTTCTCTGTACCTCAAAAATGCACCCTCATTCCCGTCCATCATCCTGCTGGGGGAGTTATTTATCACACACTCCTGTCATCGCTTTGCCGGGGTCAGTGCAATACAATTTATTTCAATAAGCAATGCAATAGACTCTTTGGCTCTACCCTGGCTAAAGAGAAAGAAACACAATAGCGACGGCATTACTAATAAAAGAGCAACCTCAATCTGACTGTCAACGTGGCAAAGTGAACATGTCAAAAATACAGAGCGCCGCCCCCGACGTTTCAGTGAGGGACCAAAGAATGGCCGCTGCTGCACAGTTGGCAGGTATGTTCGTGACTAAAGGGCCTCAGATGATGCACGATGCAGAGAGCGTAGGGCTATGAATATCTTTCCCGTGCGTCCCGGAAAGGTACGCTCAGTGGGAGTCGGCACAACAAAGACTGATCACTCATCGCTCCACTCCGAACGTCTTTCACACTTCAAGTTGGATTTTTTCGACTTGTTCTTCGAGCATTTTCCCTGCTGCAGCACTTTTGAGAGCCCCCCACCGCCCCCCCATCCGAAACGGGAAGAAAGAATGAGGTAGGTGAGAGGCAGAGGTGGCTGCAGGTTGATGAAGGCTCTTTTGAATACGCGGAGGCCCGTCCCACCAAAAGAATGACGGATTCTGGTCGCCATGGCAACTGTTCGTTTTGGGCTCAAAGGTGAGTGAGAAAAGGGTCAGGGCTAAGCTTTGAGTGGGCTAAAAGAAACTTGCATTTACATCACAGAGACAGTGCCCAAAGCCGGTATGAGGAAGGTGTGTTGAAAAAATGCTCATCCCACATTTGAGTAAAGCTCTGCCATGATACAACACCTTACTATTTGCTTTCCCGTCTGGAATTTGTTTAGTTAGACATTTAACCATTATGGCAGGAAAACATTGACGAGATCTGCTCCCAGTTTGGCTGGCGTTGCTCGGCTAACCTCAAGAGCTTTCTGACCTCAGCTGACATTGCTCATACTTGCGTGGGTGGGTGTCTTGTCCATATAGACACAGCAGCATGTGCGAGATCTACAGCGTTGTTTTCTTTCATTGCAAGACAGCGCTAGTGAGATTCTTAGAGGAAATTATTGCATTTACAACAGAATGCACTGCATATATTACTGTCGGTGTCATTCTACTGTACGTAGATATTGAAATATCTATTTTTAGCAACTGCCGCCCGCACACATGCAGACAATGCCCGGAGCAAACAAGATAAAATGAGAGATAAACTGACAATTTTCAACATCCAACTGTGTAGGTGTATGGAAACAGCACATAGGCGAGTTTCCACCAAGATATCTATTAGCCATCGCCTGCAGCATCACCCACAAAAGCAGACATTCACAAGGGAGACAAGGAAACAGATGATGTGTGACTGTCGCTGAAATCCATTCGGTGACTTTGAAAACTTCTGCCACACAAACACAAGGCTGAATGTCAAAAAAGGAAAAGGAAGGTTTTAATGGTAAATGGTCCAAATTAGACATTGCTAATAGCCTAATCGTCAGGCTAATTGTGTGCAGTGCTAAATCATTTTCAGTGACTACAATGTATAATATCTATAATCATCACATTATGCACGATGGGGGGAAGCTCGAGAAAATTGCGGCGAGAAAATCCTCTGCACACCTGGTCTTCAGTGACAAGCCGTAAATTCCTCTTCTCATTTGCATCATGTCACCATGAGGATTTATGGCAAAGCTGTGGGAGCACCTGCATGCAGATGTGTGACCTATAGTGAGAAAATGTCACGTTTGACCCTGCTATGTTTATGGGACATTAACAAGGCTTTTGTGAGGTTTCCGTGACCTTGACCTTCAAATCTGGAAATGCAACACACACAGGCCTCAGAGGGACGCTGGCAGAATCAATGCATTTGGTGGTTTGAAATGTCAAATCTGTGAAATAGAAAATGTTAATATTCAATTCTCGTCTTTCATTGTCAATAGACGGGTGGTCATAGGAAAGTTGTCGGTCCACAAACAAAAGTAGCAGAAATTCTAATTGTTGCCTTTGCTTTTAAACTGCTGGTATTTTACAATCAGGAAACATTATTCAATTTACAAAATTCGAAAAACGTTGTAAAAACTTCCCACAAGTCCTCGGCTGATTCCCATTTCCCATTTCCTATTTAAAGTGCCGTTGCTTCTAAAAGTAGCCAATTTTCTCACACTCCCCTGAAGTGACCCGTTCTTAAGGCAGTTTTATTGAAACATGATGCAGCCTGCCTGTGTCTGTCAGCCTTATTGATCGCACAAGTCTGATTTAAAGCATCAATCACGCCCCCCCCCACTCCACCGCGCTGTCCACGGTGGTTGCAGCCTGTTAGATCTGTGGAGCAGATACAGGCCAGCTATGAGAAGATGGTGGCGGCCATCTTGATTTATCCACTTTGTCGAGATGATGTGGAGCTTCGCATGCGTATGTTTCAGGGGTGACGAACTGAAATTTATAAAGAGCTTGAGATATTGGTTTTCAGAGTAATGCTTGAAACAATAAATAACATGTAAGATAAAAGGAAAAGGGGATTCAGGTTGGAATGCAACAAATTCCTTCTTACCATGAATATCTACCACGTCTCTAGGCACATTGTCCATAAACTAACATTAGCTACATTTTAAAGTCTCCATTAGTTTATTATGGCAAATGGAAAAGCACTATCTTGCATTTATAGGTTAGACGATGCTATATTGACCTTAACTTGATTCCCGTCGCAAATCGTTTCTGTCCCTTGCAGCACTTCTCTCCTCGCTCATATCAAAACACATGCCAAGCCTGTCAGACATCTTCAGTGCATCAATCCAGTGCTACATAAATAAAGGAACGAGAGCAAAACAAGGCACTTTATTTGGAGAGATCTACTCGGTTCACGTGGGGGATCTATTGGTAGACATATATACAATATTGACATCATAGGGACCTGCTCCACAGTCTGAAGCCCAATGTGCAGCTTGACTCCCATCAGCCTTCGGCCTGTCTAGAGCACGACCGATATGGATTTTTGGAGTCCTATACGAGCGATCGCTGTTATTGTTTACTTCCACAATTTTCGCCGGATGTTTTGGTGAATGGTAGGCAACAGCTGATGCATCCAGGCCTCTAACACAGTTTTATAAAATGATAGATCTGTTACAGTGAAAGAGAAGCAATGCCCTGTTTATGAACATTGTTTTTTGCCGATCAAAGGATTCATTTGTTTAAAACATACAATGCCTACCACGGCCCCCAGATGTGACAACATCATGATCGCTCGTATACCGATACCGATATGAAGAGGGTTGGTATAGCTCAGAGCCAAGTCATTTATTTAGAGTTTTTTTATCTCTCAAATAGCTACACATTTATTATTATAGTAAAGGTTTCAATCATAGACATAATATAGAAATATATCTAATAGAGGTCCACTGATGTGGGTTTTTCTAAGGCCGATGCCAATATGCACCGCTGATATTCATGGACAAACTTTTAAAAATGTCTGATCTATAATGAGTTGAACTGTGACAGCAGAGGGCGCTGTATGAGAGGCATGGGCCTGATTTATTCAGGACATTCATGTTTAGTAGATGCTTCAGATGTTTTGAGAGCAGATTTAGCAGATTTCAAAGCAAAAAGCGATCCGTATATTTAAGTCTGCAACATAAAATACATAAAATGTGTGTACATACTTGTGACCAATTTGTATGTATGCATCTCTGTTCCCCTGAGACCCATGAAGTTGTATGAGGGTTCATTTTAAAGCTCTGAGTTCTTTCCAATGCAAATAGACAATGAATAAGTATCACTTTCGGTTCCGGAGATATCGGCCTTTCGGAATCAACCAAACCAATATTGTAAAATATCCAAATATCGGTCAGACCCTAATCTAGAGCCTGTCCGTCCATAGGAGTGGCTCTCTCATTCAATGTAGTTCTTCTTTCTTTTCTCCCACTGGGTTTTTTCCTTGTTGTTAAAGGGGTCTAAGGATGACGGAACGCCTGCGGCTGCTGTCTGTCTGCTGCTTCACCGCTGCTTCACCGCTGCTTCACTGCTGGCTGTTACTTTGGACATTTTGTTTGCTACACAGTTTGATATATGTGTCATTGTTGATTTCCAAACTGTTCTTCAGTTTGGCGAAATCTAAAAAAAATATTTGAGCTGCTGTTGTGATCTTGCAAAATCTCTACGATCTGATTAATGCAGGGCCAGAATCAATGGGCACCGTCTGGACGAAAAGCGTGCAGTGATGGTCAGCCACGTGCACCTGAGAGAGCATGAAGGTTCAGACGTATTGAGCGCTGTCAGAGCAGGCGCCTTATATCTGCAGGTAATGGAAAAACCAGGACACAAACAGCCGTGGAGATAAAGCCTGACCTTTTACATTTAAAGCTGGCTGTTTGGGAAGAAATAGTGTTTGCCGAGAAGCCAAGCCAAAAATAGACATGGGAGTAAAAGCAGATTTGATGCAAAAAAAATAGGAAGAGAGGAAAATAGTACGATTTCAAGATTGCAACAAACAAAACCACAACATTGCAGTTTCTGGATTTTAACAATATCCAAAAGGAATTGAAAGTGAGAGGCAATGGAACGATGCTGGAGTTTGTCAAATAGTGCTTCATTCTGGAAAAATACGGAGAGCTCCTCGGGCAGTGAGACATTTGCAGTAAAGAAGTAACTGCTTTGTCACTACTATAAATACATCTACACAAGTACACTGATTTGCATCTGAAAATGTAACTGGGGGTTCTGAGGAGGAAGAAGAGGATTACGAAATAATAAGAGGAGGAAAAAGAACATGTTGAGTGAAAATCAACAAATTTGTGACAGTCATCTCCATGCGTGTTCCATTCCCGAGAGCCAAAGCTTGTAGTATCATTTCTATATGGTCTTTCCTCTATATGTCTGCCCGAACTCAGAACTTTGAACTCAGCTGGAGGCACCAGAGCCCTGTTGGAGCACACCAAAAAGATTAGGATAAAAAATTGTTTTGTAGAGATGCTGTTCCCCATTTGTTTGAATTCTCCCGTGGCTTTTGACACAACATGTCTCATTATAGCTCCCCAGCTCCTGAGGGCAAAGGCTACCACACAACACAGCCAATTAGGAACAGGACATTAATTATCCATGTCCTATATTTACGATACACACACCGGAGTAAACAGGAGGGCAGGGACCTGTTGGCCTAATGGAGAAAAGGAAGTGTTGCATGTTTAAGGCTTGTTAGGGCGGCTCGGCACTGCACTTAAAAAAACAAACAGTGACCAACAGTATAAGATGTCAAAATGTCACTCATCAGAAGAGTCAATGCTGCCGATCAGCTAGTTGGTGTTGCACACTTTCACAAACAATTTCAAATTTTCGATTGTATTATCCAGCAGAAGAGAGTCCAGCATGAACTCCAGTGGAGGATCAGGAAGGCCAAGAAGGACTATGGCGAGAAACTGGAGCAGAAGCTGGCGCAGGGCAACGCACGGGACGTGTGGAGGGGACTGAAGAACATCTCCGGTTTTGGACAGAGTGCCAGAGGGACAGCTGATGGAGACCAGCGCGGGGCGGATGAATTCGAACATTTCAACCGGTTTGATTCTCCCCCCACTCCCTCCTCTTCACACGTCTCCAGCCCAGTGGACACTGCCGCCCTTTCCCGACCACCTTCACCTGCCTCCAGCCCCCCTGTACCCACGTCTCCAGCCCCTACCATACGGACTTCCTCTAGCACCTGCCCCACCCCCGGCAGTCCACCCCCGCACCAGTCCCCTCCTCACTCCCCCCTCTCCATCACACCGGACCAGGTGAGGAGAGAGCTGAGGCGACTGAAGCGGAGGAAAGCTGCAGGACCAGATGGCATCAGTCCCAGGCTGCTGAGGACCTGCGCAGACCAGCTCTCCGAGGTCCTCTGCCGCATCTACAACCTGAGCCTCAGCCTGGAGAAGGTCCCCGTTCTGTGGAAGACCTCCTGTCTGATCCCGGTTCCTAAAACAGCGCACGCCAGGGAACCGGCCCACTACAGACCAGTCGCCCTGACCTCCCACCTGATGAAGACGATGGAGCGGCTCATCCTCACCCACCTCCGCTCTGTGGTGAGCCCCACCCTCGACCCGCTGCAGTTTGCCTACAGACCCAACATCGGAGTAGAGGACGCTCTCATCTACCTGTTGGAGCGGGCGCTCACGCACCTGGAGCACGCCGGGAACGCTGTGAGGGTCATGTTCTTTGACTTCTCCAGTGCCTTCAACACCATCAGGCCGGCGCTGCTGCGGGGGAAGCTGGAGGACGCGGGAGTGGATGAACATTTCACTGCATGGACCATCGACTACCTCACGGACCGACCACAGTATGTGCGGCTGCGCAGCTGTGAATCTGAGGTGGTCGTCTGCAGCACCGGGGCCCCTCAGGGCACCGTCCTCTCACCGTTTCTCTTCACCATCTACACATCGGACTTCACATACAACACGGACAGCTGTCATCTCCAGAAGTTCTCCGACGACTCCGCCATCGTGGGCTGTGTGTCTAAGGGGAACGACCTGGAGTACCGGTCAGTCATCCTAGACTTTGTGGACTGGTGTGGGCGCAACCACCTGTGCTTGAACATCAGTAAGACGAAGGAGATGGTGATCGACTTCACGAGGAAGACACTACCGCACACACTGCTGAACATCCAGGGGGAGGACATTGAGGAGGTGGACAGTTTCAAGTACCTGGGTGTTCACCTCAACAATATAGACTGGACTGGTCCCACAACACCAACTCCCTGTACAAGAAGGGCCAAAGTCGCCTCCACCATCTGAGGAGAGGAGACTGAGGTCCTTCGGAGTGAGCAGGCCTCTGCTCAGGACTTTTTATGACTCTGTGGTTGCCTCTGCTCTCCACTACGCTGCCGTGTGCTGGGCCCCGAGCAGCACAGAGAGGGACAAGAACAGACTGAACAAGCTGGTCAGGAGGGCCAGCTCCGTCCTGGGCTGCCCCCTGGACTCTGTGGAGGAGGTGAGGGACAGGAGGGTGTTAGCCAAGCTCACCTCCATCATGGACAACACCTCCCACCCACTGCACGGGACTGTAGAAGAGCTGTGCAGCTCTCTCAGTGGCAGACTGAGACACCCTCAGTGCAGGACGGAGCGCTACCGCAAAGCCTTCATCCCCACTGCTGTCAGACTGTACAATAAGACTGTAAAGTAACATGTGCAATAATCTCTGTATCAGCTGCACTTTATTAACTCTGAGTGATCTTCTTGAACGCCGACTGTAACAAGTGAATTTCTCCTTTGTGAGATCAATAAAGGTTTATCTTATCTTATCTTATCCTTTAACATCACAAAACAAATTGTGGTTAAATTTCTTGTCTTTTTTGGTTTAAGTTTCTTCTTTTGAGATTGAATATACAAATACATTTTTGATAATTTACCAGCTTAAAGTGAAAGTCTGTAAGTTTGCAAAGTGAGGAAAGATAGAGTGAGATTTAAAAGTAAACAATCAAATTCCTCCCCTTTTTAACCAGTAAGCCCTTCTTAGTTTGCAAAATGAGGAGAGTAGGAACAGGATTTTCAAAAGTAAAAGATCAAGCTCCTCCCCCTCTCTCCTGATTGGACCTGACAGGCCGGCTCACAGGAAAAGCTCGTCTCATTGGTCAACATGGGAGGATACTGATTAGTTGCTGAGACCCAGGAAGGAGGGACTTTAGAAATAATAATATATACTATTATATATATATTATAACTGACTTTACATCAAAATGCAAAACCAGGTGTTTGGTTTTGCACATTTTATAATTTTTTTTATACATTTATACTAGTGGTGGGCCGTTATCGGCGTTAACGTGCTGCGTTACAAAATCTTCGTGTTGTCGACGTTTATCTCCATTTTGAGAGAACTATCGCCAAGTTGAAGCTCGTAGTAGCAGGAGCTGCAGCAGCATTGAACTGCATTGTTGTGACAGTGATCATGTTACACTGTTGACAGTGTTGACCAAACCATTAGACACGCACATGTTTTTTCTTTAGCAGGTCATAGTTGCAGAAGAGGAAATTTAGTTTGTCACCAGAAAATTGATTGACACAAAGCTACTGACTGTAAACAGTTCATCAGGACCTCTTATGTAGTAAGCCTACAGTTCAAAATTAATGTTTAACTGTATAAATAGTTAGTAAACACAAGTGCATCTTCTTGAACATTAATTATTTTCATCACCAATTATCATAGTAGAACGTTCTCAAGCAGTTTGTGATGCATTTTGGAAACAGGAGATGAGCCCCTGGTCTAACGCACCACCTGACTTGAGAAACTCGTTCTCAAAGACTTACTTTTAGTCATTATTTGGGTAGCACACATATTCTGAATGGCTTCGGCAGAATTCAAGTGAGCCATTTCAATGTAGATTAATCTAGTCTAATTTCAAAATTAATCTAGATTAATCTAGATTCAAAAAAATAATCAATGCCCACCTCTAATGTATACATTTATTTTGTAAACTTCTGTCATAATGCTAAACTGCTAGCCACTAACTGTTGCTGCGTCTACTGCTTCAAACATTTGTGATCTCTTTTTGACATGTTTGTGTTTACATGGTGCGGGGGGGCACCTGGTGGCGCATCTAGAGGCGCTTATGATAATGCATCGGTGTTGGACCGGCTAAACGGGATCGCTTAGAGTACCTTTAAGGCTCTTTTTTGGACTGTACATGTTTTGACATGAGAGTCTTGAAAGGCTGTACACGAAGGTCTAATAACTATTGTCGACAATGAGAAAACTCCCATATGACACCTGCAATTATGCTGTACTAAATATCACCCATTCTGGCCGGTAAAGCCTGGGCATTAAAGCGCCTCTTTTGTCCCTTTCTACCAACTCTGCGCCCTTCTTTATCTCCACACTCTTCCTCCTCTCCTCAAACATTTCATCCTAAAAGCTTCTCTATATCCTGTTTATCTTCTCCCTGCCGACTGCCTGCGTTCATGTGCTTTCATCACACACGTCTTGCCTCTCGCCTGTTGATCTTTCGGATGCCTCCTTCTCGGCAGGGGCTCGTTTTAATAATCCAGACGGCAGCCGCGGTAATGACCCCTTTCAAATCAATGCGCCATATATGCTAACATACGTACGACTGAAGCATTCATCATGTAATTGATCCCTGCCCATGCCATCACACGCGCACACAGCTATCAGTCTGTGTAATTAATGGCACTTTTATTGACAATGTGGGCCGGCTTTCTCACGTAAGTGGATATTCGGTAACGTAGGAGAACCCCCCCGTCCCACACCCCCCCACGCACACGAGATAGACCACACATCGAGCCGTGGCACTGGGAGTCAACTTTACCGTATACAAGGCTAATTAATAATGCAGCAGCCAGTCATGCATCATAGCCGCCCGAGGGGAGAGACCCGATATGGCACAAGGGAGGAGGATCGTATAGCAGGGGTCGAGAGCCAATGTGTCTGCAGTTAGAATTCATACAGTAAATAAGAAACAGCTAGTATTGATTATCGCTGCAAAGACTTGGGGTGGGAATACTGTTCTTGTTCTATTTTCCAGTGCTCTCTAGTGTGAAAAGACGTAAGGATAAAAGGGAATGGTTGGAAATCATAAAAAAAAAGTGATGGGAGAATTCTGGTGAGTTAGTAAATAAGCAGTAAAGTTACGTCAGCCAAAATGGTATAACAAGCAGTAAACAGAATTGGTGAGGAACAACTCTTTACCCCCACCTGAACCGAACCAGTTTGGCTTTATCCAAATCTTAAAGCTTAAAGAAAAAAAAAAAAAAAAGCATTAACATAGGGACAAATATTAGGATGATAACCAAACAAAGACATGACAAAAACAAAACAAAAAAGTGACAAAAATGACGAAAATGTGACGGAAACACGACAACAAAGCAATCAAAAAGTGTAATGAAAAAGCAACACAAATACGTAGGTCTTAGCTTTCAAATTAGGCCACCGGGGTTATTTGTCACACTTTTTTTTTTCTAGAGTTCGCCGCTCATCAACAGAAAAGAGTCAGACCTGCATTAAATGAAAGCTTGAACCCTTGACTTGAAGTAGTTTTCTATCATATTGTGATTAATAGTTATTAAGCATCGGCTGTGACAATGTGCCCATATTTTAAATTTGTAATTTTTTAATGTAATTTTATTGTATTTTTAAGGCTTTTAATTGCATTTTTTTGGGTGTCTAATGTTGTTGTGAGGGGCATTGAGTTGTGCCATACAAATAAACTTGCCTTGCCATATGCGGGCCAAGTTGTCACAAGGCGTGGGGTTGGTTGTCACTATTGTTTCTATTGTTTTTTTGATGTTAAAGGAATAGGCCACCGTTTTTACATACTGTGATATGCTCTTACCTCACTTTAGACGTGTTAATATATCCTCGTCTGGTCTTTGTCCGTGCGCTCTGCCAGGCAAACGGAGCACATACGCAGCCTCTCCCACATGTCACATAGCTCCAAAAAAGCTCACGATAGAAGTTACCAAGCTCTTCCACGTGTTCCCTATTTAAATAAAGTTACGTGAAGTGTTTTCATGCGAAGTATATTTACACAGAAATGTAACGTGTCGATTTTATAAGCAGATAAAAAGGGGGACTATATTGTGAGGCGTAATGATACGAGGAGTAAAACGTCCGCGCAGTAACTCCTAAAGGTTATTGACGGAAGTGAGCGGGGGAAGTCTTTAGGAGTTACTGCGCGGACGTTTTGCTCCTCGTATCATTACGCCTCACAATATAGTCCCCCTTTTTATTTGCTTATAAAATCGACATGCTACATTTCTGTGTAAATATACTTCGCATGAAAACACTTCACGTAACTTTATTTAAATAGGGAACACGTGGAAGAGCTTGGTAGCTTCTATCGTGAGCTTTTTTGGAGCTATGTGACATGTGGGAGAGGCTGCGTATGTGCTCCGTTTGCCTGGCAGAGCGCACGGACAAAGACCAGACGGGGATATATTAACACGTCTAAAGTGAGGTAAGAGCATATCACAGTATGTAAAAACGGTGGCCTATTCCTTTAACTTGAAATCTGACAAGCCTTTGAAACGTTTTTGAGATAAAGGGACAAAATACGTTTTGAAACAGTCAGAGTGCAATGCCAGATGTGTTCATGACACTCAATAACGAACTGTTGATTTTTTTTGCACATGCGGCCTCTATAAAAGCCAATGTCAAAATAAAGTGATCAGAAAAACAAATTAGACACAAAAGAAAAAATGTCCCACCATTTATCCCCCGTCTGACAAATAACCCTGAGTGTCCACTTTACGAAAAATGTAAGCTGATACACTGCTTTAGCACGTTAGCTCTAAAATGGTTCAAATCAAAGCTAACATCTCTGTCTTTCAGATCAGTGTCTTTTGTTTATGGCGCTAACAAAAGGAAACCTCTCACTACAAAAATAACCCAGACATTAAAGTTTGGGAAAAAGCATTAAAACGATTCAAATGTGTCCTCTCCTCAGGTCTTTAGTCCAAAGGAAATTATTATTGAAAGAGATGATGCCCTCTAGTGTGGCTATAAAAAGCAATGTGACAAATTACCCCGTATGACAAATAGCCCCAGTCTCCCTTACTCCAATATAAGTCACACTTTTACAAGACGTTTAAAGAAGAAAAAATAAATACAACCTAAGCAGCTCAGACACATAACACATTTTGAAACAACTGGCCTTGAACAACAATTTTCTGTTGAAAAATCTGCCAATTTGTTGAGTAAACGTTTGATCACAGTTACCAATAGTAAGCACCTTGGTTTGAGTGCAAGCACTAATGTAAGTGAGCGACGGCTGCATGGTGGAATAAGCACCGGTTGATGGATCATAATATCTTTGTGTACGAGCTATTACGCCTCTAATGCTGAAAGTCTCTCTGTCCTTTTTGATTATTGTCTCAGCAAACACTGTCTCAGCAAAGACAACACGTTCAGTTTGATTTATGACTTTCAGCCTTCTTATATTTATCTGGAATAATTTGTTAAGTGCCAGTAATGGCTTTAATACCCGAGCACACAATGAAAATGCATTGATTTATGTTTTTGCAGCCGACTTCAGGGAGCTATAATTATCAATTAGCAGAGTCAGTGTTCGCTAAAGCTTTTAAAACATAGTACTAACAAAATTCGACGGGATGAAAAGCCGAGTTGGCCTTCATTCAAAAACAGGCAACAGAATTTGATCTTACCGATTGAAACGCTTACCCCAGCCACAAGGGGGCAGTATTTGAACCAATAGATTCATTGTGTTGCCTTATGTGAGTAAATTGCATAAACCCGGGATTTTCTCAAACACGCTCCTTGAGTTTGCTTATTATTCGTGTGCGGTTTCCCTCCAGACTGGATGAGTAGAGTTTCAAGAACTAGGCTAGCTTCTATAAAACATCACTCGGAAAGTATCCCTCTGGAATACACTGTGAATTTAAACATCTTTGAGCAAGAGAATAAAAAAAATACTGCGTAGGGCCTTACAGTCTACTGTACAACGCTTAGGGAGACACACAGAACGGTAAATAAATATGCAATCTGAATTTTTTTTTTTATAACAATACTGGTTATATGTTAGACTACTTTTTACTTCTTCCAAGGGGCTTAAAATAGCTAGGAACATTGTTTATTTGTTATATTGGTTGGGACAGTGCATGTTAATGAACACCACACCGGATTGTAGCCATGGGCTAATTTGCATCCGTCGTCCCGAACTCACACACTCAGACAACACTCTGATAAGTAACTATGTCAGAGGGCATTTTCTTCTGCAAAAAAAAATATTATTCAATTTTTAATTTTTTTCCGGTTCTTGTGGAGGCTCCAGGACGCCTGGACATGTTTCTCAGTCATTCTCTGTACAGATTAAGACAACTCATAATTTTTTAGGCATTTTGACTGGGAGTTGTGTAGTTATAAGTAAGTGCTTTATTTGCCATTGCACAAGCGTCCTGAGTTGCTGCGGCTATAGATGCCCTACTACATTAACTAGGCCTTAGGGTTGGGCGATGTCCCCTTAATTGGCCGTTGACGATGTTTACAGTGAACCATCGTGATGGACGATGATATCGTCCATTTCTCATTATAAGCATTTTTTTAAAGACATTTACATAGCCTATATATGCTGCATATTACTATGTATGTTAGGAAGATGTGAGATTGCAGGATAAATGGATCTAAACTAAACATGATCTGAACAGAGTCACGAAACACGAGTTTTGCAAAAGAAATGTGTTAAAACTCGTGCGTAAAGTCTGAGAGGAGAACGACGTATTCAGAGCGTGAACTCCAAGGCTCTTCTCCACTAATACAAATGTAAATCGGAGCTCATTACTTGCATTTGCTCAGTTTTAACGCAATGTTTAAGAAACAGTGGGTGAACGGGACAATATTTAGAAGTTTGCGTCGTAGCCTACGTTTTTGAAGCCGCTCCACGCGCCGCCCGGTCCGTAACCTCTTAACTCCTGCACCGCCTCTTTCTCTCTCCTCTATCTTTCCTCTCTCGGTCCTTCGTGAAAATAGTCCGCGCGCTCAGCTAGCTCCGATGTGAGAGCTATTCTCGTTATTTTAAAACGGTTTAAGTTTCAATACGCAGCAAAGCAAAGCAAAACCACGCGGTGTTAAACTCTGAGCTGCAGAGAGAGAGAGAGAGAGAGAGAGAGAGAGCGTCAGAAACAGCAGCGCTGCGTCTTTACGTTAATAATTACGGCCAACACATCGTAGCTTCTGGCAGGTACTGACACTAGCGCGCATATTAGTTACATCCGTGAATTAATTTACAGTGCAATCCCTGCACACTTTGTAGGTTTACAAGGCCTACAGAAGACCAGTGCGTGTTTTTGACGGAAGGGGGCGTGGCATCACGATGGTGGCTCTACATCGTGATGTTGCTCATCCATCGCCGATGGACGATGATATCGTCCATCGGCACAACCCTACTAGGCCTATGTTTGGTTGATAATTGGTGACTACAGTGTCTTTAGATTTCAAAATAAATGTGAATGTGTGTCAGTTTCTAGTCTACTTATATATACATATATATAGATATTATTTAAATCATGCCTTGTGGACAGTGGGGTGTTTTATCTTTTTCTTCATTAGTGAAATAAATGGCTATGCTCTTACTGTATAAACTAGAGCTGAAAGCAGTAATACTGCTCCAATCAACAATGTAGCATCACGAATATTTATTATTTTATGTAATGCCTGATCACAAATGGATGAGCTCTGTTATCTGCACTTAAACAAATGATTTTGGGAATTTCTACTACTTAAAGCTATCCGTTTTACATAATTTGCAATTGTGATTTTTGACCCATAAACTTTTAAGTTTACTCTACTGAAGCAAATAAGTTTTAACTTTGATTGAATGTCTCCTGTGTACATTTAAGCTTACAGGATATGTCGCAATCATTAATGCAGTTGTGCATAATGGAAAATAGCCAGCGGTTAAACATTCCTTGTTGGTTTAAGGACTTGTTATTCTGATGGTACACCATATGTCTCTTGTTTCATATCTTTATTTCCCTAAAATGTCACTTGGTAACTTAGTTTCAATTGTCTAATCTTAACTATCCATAACGACCATGTGTATAGAAATGAGAAGAAGGGTGGGAGGAGGGTGTTGTCTGTGTGTGCCTCTAGCTCCACATGGATTTTTGATGCTGCTATGTTGTAAAAAAACTATTATTTTTATTATTATCTCGGTGGGTCATTGTTGTGCACTTTCTAGTGGGCACCAGAGTTTACAGTGACACAGTAGATTGAAAAACACAACAACATAATCATAATTTCAACATTTGTTAGGGATAAAAAAAAGTTTTCATTATCCCTAGAACAAAATCCTTCATTACCCAGAGTGACAAAAATGCTGCAAAACTTATCCAGGCCGTATACTTTCATGTCCTACCACCGAGTCATTACCAATCCGAGCATTCGTTAGCCGCTCCCATCCTCCCTTTCCTCCTTTGTCTCCTCTCTGCTACCTTCCTGCTCTGGCTGCACTTCAATCCGCTCATGCCTGTCTTTGTTGCTGTGTTTTCCCCAGCGTCCTTCGGCGTTCTATTCTGCACCGATACACCCAATTCCCAACCCCTTTCCACCAACTTGAACCAGGAGACAGTTAGAGCAAGCCTTTGTGCGCAATGGAACCAGAAAAAAAAGCTTTCCTTTGACACAAACTGGAAACTAACCAACAGGCTATGACGTTCGTGACCTATTTTTCAACAACAATTGTGGTTGTGCTATTCTTTGATTTCTGAAAGAAGACTGGATGAGCTACTTCAGTATTGCCCAACCTTGTTTTTCTGAGCGTCTTGTTGCCCCTTAAATACTGAAACACCTTTATTGAAACATCAAAAGTATAACAGGCATCTCTTACTGTATAACTTGTGAATATGTATATGTATATGTATATGTATATAGTGTATATATCGGGTGATGGCCCACAACACTAGAGGCCGCCATTGCTGTAGTATCTCCATATCGCTGCTGGTCCCCCATTGAAAAGCATTGGACTTTAGACATGTTGAAAACAACTTTAAAGCCTGGTCCCAATTTTTTTGGAACTATCTAGAGCAGGGGTGTTCAAAGTGCTGCCCGGGGGCCAAATGCGGCCCTCAGACCAATTTATGGTGGCCCTCGGCCTCTTGCTGTATTGGTACACATCACCAGAGATGGACCTTTTTATTTGAAATGTAATAATTCTATACAATTCTAACCTAACAACTAACATTTCATTGTGAGACAGAGCTGGCATGAAGGTTTTAAGCTTAAATAGAGGTATGGGGCACAATTTAAACCTCTGCTAGTCGAAGGTTTTGCGGCACTAACTACTGATCTACGACCCTTCACCCCGTGTACCCTTCAATATGCGGCCCCCCATAAAAAAAGTTTGGACACCCTTGATCTAGAGCTAGATATTCCTCCTGTGATAACGCTGGGTTAGTTCAAATTAATGGGACCAGGCTGGTTTTCGTAAGAAGAATTTTTGAAATCTCGTACTTAATGAGGGTCGGACTGTTAGCATTGGAGCTGCGCGAGCTTCACGTCACGCTCGGGCCGAGTCTAGATCCCGACCTTAGGTCATTTTTAGGAACATGCTTCGTCAGAGCTGGGAAGGGGGAGTCTGTAAATCCGCCTTGAATTCCCCCACGAGCATGGTCAAATGGACAGGAATGATGTGGTCATAGAAGCTGTTTATTTATATATACAGTGTATGGTGGTGACGGTTGATTGTTTGTCAAACAAAGTCAGGTGCTATTCTTCCTAAGCAAACATTTACCAAAAAATGTCTTAAGTCTGTCTTTGTTACAAGCCACTAATTCATAGCTCCACCAACATACAGATGGACCTACAGAGCATGGAGACCTCCAGAATAGAAGTCTTGGAAGTCAACAAAAACATTGAGACCTTTATTGATGACAAAATCAAAGAGCGCAACTTTGAGGTGAGTAAAAGGTCCTTTTTTTTTCAGAAATCAACCTCATTGTTGTATTCTATTATTTACTGTATTTTTTATTCACGTGTTATCATGATTGCATTTACACTTTCGCGCTTGATTATATGCATCACACATTCTTTTCTTTATCCCGTTTTTGTTCCCCATATCCCCATTTCCTTTGTGATGGGCAGAGAAATTCAACATTTTCACAAAAAGCAAACCCTTACAAAATGTGGAAAAAAATACATTAAAACACAATAATGCAAAAAAACAGAATAAAAAAATTGGTAACACTTTATTTTACAGTACCTTGATACATTGTACCTAACTGCATTTAGTATGTGATCTGTAACAATGTGTAATAACTTGTAGCTATGGGTTAGATACACAGTGGAATAATATCAGGTAATAAGCCAAAACTCTAAGCCTAACCTTAAGCCCTAACCCTTGGGTCTCGTGTCCTATTACATTATGTACCTACAAAGTACTAATACAAGTTAGTCCATTGTGTATCCAACCCATTGGCACAAGTTATTACAGATTGTTCCAGAGCACATAAAACTGTACTACTAATGTACTAATGTATCACGGTACTGTAAGATACCAACAAATCCTGCCCAGGTTAACACTAATGGTATGAAGGAAAGTGTGTAACTGAGAAATACAAGGTGCTGACTTCTTCCGTCAGGAGGTGTGCGGGGATCGGGAAGTCTGGGCATCTCTGCTGAGAATGCTACCCCCACGACCCGGCCCCGAATAAAGCGGAAGAAAATGGATGGATGGATGGATGGATGGATGGATGGTTGGTTGGTTGGTTTGAACTACAAGTCACGCGAGGAACAAGGCTCTTTGAGACTTTCATTTGGTTTGAAATGGTCCGAAATGGCTCTTTGGATGTTACAGGTTGCAGACCCCTGCCATAATCGATGATTGCAAGCTACCATACATTTGATGATTGCAAGCTACCGTAATTTTGGACTATTGAGTGAGCGCACGTGAATATAAGCCACACCAACAAAATTGGCTGCACTCGTCTAATTATAAGCCACAGCTGTTCCAAGCGCATTTGAAGCCCTATCAGCACTGGAAATACTGGACTTTTCTTTACATGAACGGTGAAATTTAGCAGGAGAACGGTGGCCTACAGCAGTGTTTTTCAACCTTTTTGAGCCAAGGCACATTTTTTCCATTGAAAAAAATTACAAGGCACACCACCAGCAGAAAATGTAAAAAAAAAATTACTCTGTAGCCTATATTCACAATATAAAGTCGTTCTCATCATTTTGAATAGGAACACCGTATAGTCTTGCCAGCCACAATGCCTCTGTCACACCTGTCGCATCCATGCATCACTAATTCTCTTGTCTCAAAGAAATGAGCTACCTGCGGCCATCTATTATAGAAAACGCTATCTCAATGGCCGCCGCCTGGGCGCCGCCATGTTTATTTCCCATACCGACTTTGAAGCTAAGCAGGGACGGGCCTGGTTAGGACTGGGATGGGAGACCGTTCCTCCGAAGCTAAGCAGGGAAGGGCCTGGTTAGGACTGGGATGGGAGACCCTTCCTCCGAAGCTAAGCAGGGAAGGGCCTGGTTAGGACTGGGATGGGAGACCGTTTGGGAACATCAGGAAGCCTGGCGACAGTAGTGAGTTTGTGCGTGGTGCCGGCCCCACGTTGCGGTCCCGCCGCCCGAGGGCATTGACCACGGGTCCATATGGACCGCGGTGCTGCTGTCCGAGGACAACCCGCCGTCACAACAACGCCAATGCACGCGATCTGACTGCCGTGCGTGTGCGCGCATCCACACAGGGCGATGTGTGTGCGTGCGCGCGTTTGTGTGTGCGTCGGTGCGTGTATGTGTGCGCGCGTGCATCACCACAGGGCGGTGTGCGCGTGCGTGTGTGCGTGCGTGTCTGTGTGTGCGCGCGCACACAGGGCGATGTGTGTCATTTGCTTTCACGTATTGTGAGCCCAGAGGTACATTTGATTCTACAGCTGCTTTGAATGCATTGCCTATTTTATTGTAAGGTTATCAATACTGTCTAACAACGATCATTAGGCTATTTCAGTTCAAAACCAACTTATTTTTTTTTTACATTGTACACTACCGTGATGGACCAAACCACGGGTCCTGCACCGTGAACCGAACCGTTAGAGCTGCACCCCTAATATTGATCCATGCTTATTCCACTGTCTCTTGAATTCTACTCCCTTTTAGCAAACATATTGTGGTTGTAGTTTATAAGAAAGGAGTACGGGTGCATCAAACACTCAAATTGCAGTTTGTTTGACATTATTTTTAGCATTAATTGTTTTACACATTTGTAGTGGCCATAGTTTTTGGAATGGGTTGGGAACCACTGGTCTACAGCTGAACTGTGTGACGGGTTGGACATTTCTTTGTAATAACTCAAAATCTCAGAATATCAAATGTGGAAACTAGCGAGGCCCGGCCGAAGGCCGGGTCTCGGCTAGTAACATATAAAATGGTTACTCTGTCGATCACTAGACAGCTCAGAGACTCAATAACAGCACATTATTTGAAGATTATAATTCATTTGTCTTCAAAAATTATATTTTCATACCAATAAGGTGAAATTGGATAATTTCCCACGGCACACCAGACAATATCTCATGGCACACTAGTGTGCCACGGCACAGTGGTTGAAAATCACTGGCCTACAGGTCTGTACAATTACTTTTATTAAAGGGGGTTAAGAGCTTTGATTATATTATTCTTTAAACACGTGTGTGTTCAGTGAAGCCAAAGCGCTGCCCTCACAGCGACTCCTCCTCGGGAGTGCGGCCATGTTCAGAGCCGCACTCCTGGACATGTTAGTGCACACACACCAGTCTTGGGAGTTAGTGAGTTTCCCGGTGGTCAAAGTTGCTCTGAGCTGGGTCCGTGGTAACAACTTGAGGCTGGCTTTTGATACCCGCGTTTATCTGGACCCTACATAATATTTCAGCAGTGAGAGAATTAAACGCACTTATTTTGCACCTGAAGTCATGTTAGCTATAGCGTGGGAGGGCATCCTGCTGCCCCACCCCGATGAACAACAAACACAGCAGACATCGGTGGAGCAAGACAGCGATAGGGTATGACCAAAAAGATCTATATTAGGTGCAACGATGTATAAGCCACAAGGTTCAAAGCATACAAAAAAAGTAGCGGCTTATAGCTCGGAAATAATGGTACTTACAGCTGTCCTGGGGTAGACTGACTTGTATGTGTTATGTAACAAAATCAATAAAAAAATAATTATTTTCAGGGCAGTGAAGTCCCTTTCTATGTGGGGAATTTAGACAGTGTCTTCGAAAAGCATCAGAAATGGCAGGCTCTTCTGCCCAGAGTGACTCCTTTCTATGCAGTGAAGTGCAACAACACACTGGCCGTTCTCAGGACGCTCAGTGCACTGGGAACAGGTTTTGACTGTGCCAGTAAAGTAAGTGCTTTTAAATTCTCTTGCTCCTTCTACTTTCATACAAAAACACTTATGTTGTGTGGCAGAGGGAAATAGAGATGGTCATGTCTATCGGAGTGACACCAGACAAAATCATTTTTGCACATACAACAAAACCCCAGTCCCACATCAGATACGCCTGTGCACAAGGAGTGGACATCATGACTTTTGACAACAAGGAGGAGCTCCTAAAGATAACCACAGGTCACCCCAATGCAAAGTAAGACTATTTCAATTGTCTTCATTTAATTTGCCCCCTTTTCAAATCTTGCACCACGTACAGTACATCACAAATACCTTTTTTACTGTTACAGATTAATTTTACGCATTGCAGTGGATGACTCCAAATCCCATGTAAAACTTAGTACCAAGTTTGGTGCCACACTGGTGACAGTGGAAAGCCTCCTGAAACAAGCTCATGAGCTGCACTTAGACGTCAAAGGAGTCAGCTTCCATGTTGGGAGTTTGTGCACAGACAGTGTCGCGTACAAGAGGGCCATCGAAGACGCCCACCATGTCTTTGAACAGGCGGTAAGTTCATACTGCAGAAGGCCTCAATATGCCCCTGTGAAAATATGACATTGAAAATCTAATAGTTGATATATGTTTTTCATCAATCAGAGGTTAATTGGATTTCATTTGGATCTTTTGGACATTGGTGGAGGATTCTCTGGACCTGGATTTGAAATGGTACTGAACTCAAAAGCTACAGTTTGGGTCTTTGTTGCTGATACTTTTATTCAGGACTTTGAAACCGTACTTCACAAATCCATGCAAGAACTGTACATTCAACTAGCTACATCCTGTTCATATTTACTTTGTTAATGTTTGAGATGTCAAAAGGAATAAACGAGGCCCTGGATGAGTTCTTCCCCGCTGACAGAGGAGTGAGGGTTATCGCTGAACCTGGGCGCTACTTCGTGGACTCTGCCTTCACTCTGGCGATGAATGTCTTCGCCAAAAAGAAAGTTTGGAGTCTTCCAATCAGCCAGAAAGGTTAATCTAAAGAACTATTGTTTCTTGTGTTTTTAGGGGGGAAAAAAGACTCTCCAATAGAAAACATTCCCTTCCCAGTCATTCCCGAGACACTTTAGGTCCTGTCCTCGTTGACAGATTTGAGTGGTCAATACTACCACAACATGTTGACCACAGCTAGATATTCCTCCTGTGATAACGCAGCGTTATCCCCCTCAAACGTAGTTATTATGGCAAACGGAGTCTATTAATATTATGTCTATACTCAGAGCCCAACACTGAGCTATGCTTGTGTCTGCAGATGGTAACGGTTTGGACACATTGATCATGTACTATGTGACAAGTGGGATCTACGGTGCTTTCATTGAAATCAAAATGTATCCTGATACACTTTTTTTTCTGCGCCCCCACAGGGTAACGAGTGTATTTATATAGTATTTATAATTATTACACACGCAACTAAAGTTTCTATCTAATTCTTCCAACAGTCTGTGGAGAGCACAGAGCCCAGATACCAGTCTGTTATCTGGGGCCCGACCTGTGACAGCGCAGACAGGATCATGGACGTGTGGATGCCGGAGCTCAACATCGGCGACTGGATTCTGGCCGACAGAGTTGGGGCCTACACGATCCCAATGTCGACGGATTTCAATGGATTTGAGAAACCCACAATTTACCTGGTTGTAACACCTCAGATCTGGAAAATGTTGAATTGGAAGGTGTAAAATGTGACATGTTGGTGACGTTTATCCGCAGTAATCATTTGGAATAACGTTGATAATCACAGCTGCAAAAAGTAATGCCTATTTTGGATGAGATAATGAATATAAATCAATTCACAGTAAGACCAAACTATGTGACAGCTGTATTTTGTTAACTAACTATTATATAAAGTTACCCATAAACCAGAGTTGCGTCAATTCTCATGATGTTTACCAAGGGCCAAATTCCTGCATTACAACGATTGAAAAGGTTATACAGTATCAGTTGGCAACGGATCACAGTAGGGGGAGTCTGGTCTGGGGAAAAGACCAATTAACTCACTTGAAAACACGGCTTCCCACTTTTCAGATGTTTCCAGGAGGATTATTTCCTGACATGAAATAAGTCAAGTCCTGCATCATGTTGAAATATAAACATGGTATGTGGCACCAAATTTATTTATATATGTATTTTGGCAGCTGATCCTTGCTGTTCCTTTCCACGGTGGCTCCGCAAACTAGAACCATTGTGTCAGGCCCTCATGACACCATACCAATACAAACAATTGACAAAGTTTACCTCTCCTCTGTTTCCACATTAACTGTTTTCATGCCTTCTTCACATTTCCCCCTGCACTCCTGACCCCATCTGAAGTCTCTGTTCCCCTGTCAGTCGTCCCTCTGGATTCCCTGTCTCTCCGCACAAAGCATCCACAGGCCTCTATCTTCTTTTCCCAATAGCTTTGCCACTTTCCCTAATCCCCTGTCTCTATTCGCTTGCCATTCCCTCCGCACATTCAGTCTCTTTCCCTCGCAAACGTACGCATTTCACTTTTTATTACAATAATTCTTCTGCCGTCCTGCTTGCAGTACTTTCTCTGACATGCGATCCTTCTTTCCTCTCTCTCCCTCACAGCTGAAACCCACAATCACAGCATGTATGAACGTATTTGCTACCCGTACAGCAGTGTGATATCTACATCCAGTAACCCCTTCCATAAAACAAATGACTATGTTGGGGGGGGGAGCGTTTTCCGGAAATAGCCCTGGTCCATTATTGTGAAAGCTTACTGACAGCCAATGCATCACACGTAGGGTGTCTAGCGTAGCCTGGGTAAATGCACTCTTTTTAGGGCTCATGCTTCTTCTTCAAGTCAATGCAGGATAAATATAACACACTAACACTAAATAACACTGCTAGAAGTAGTGTCTGGCTCCACTCATGCCAGTGACGGCCTTCGCTAAGAGACTAATGAGCCATTTCTATCTTTTTAACACACCTTTGCAGTCTACAGTTCTGAAGTGTAAAATTACTCAACATAATACAATATTGCAGCTTTTTTGAGCTTGGGCACAATGTGGACACCTGTCTAAAGTGGCAAAGTGGCGTGACAAGTGCGGAGGGACTGTTAAGAGAAAATTATTTAAGCACAGAGATGTAAGGAAAGGGCCAGACTGGAGAGCACTTCACAATGTGATCACACCTCTTTTCTACAGTCTGCACAAACCAAAGAGGGTGCACTTACAGGGGAAAGCCACTCATGTCTCCAGCAAAGTGCTGCAGGAGCAGGAAAATGAAACTAGTTAGAACTGGCTTCAACACTGTGGGCTCAAAGAATCTGAAGTAAGTAAACTAATGAGCTGGTTTTAAAGTAGAACTTTATGTGTTTTAACCATAGTTATTGCAAAAGCCTGAGTACCTTAAAAAGGGTAATCTCTGACACTTTTGCATGAGTATTTTTTGCTCTGTGAATTAAAATCATGTACTAGGGAGCTCGTAGGTTCAAGCTGCCCCCTGCTGGTACCCATGGGAAATGGATTGGGTTGAAATAAGTACAAGGCATAAGTAGTCCACTCACAGCTTTAATGAGTATGCTTGAACAGTGGTTCTCAATGTGGGGTCAGGACCCCCTGGGGGGTCTTGAGACACTGAAGTGGGGGTCGTGAGCTGATTTTGAGACTATTTTTTTTTTAGATTTGTTTGTTGTTGTTTGCAGAATGGGGTCCCCAGTTGTTGGATGAGTGATTTTGGGGGTCGCGGCCTGAAAAGTTTGGGAACTCCTGTACCAGAGGTGCAGAGGTTATCGCTCTCAACTCAGAACTCACAGCAAGAAGCTCCTGGCTCAGACACTGGAATAGTATGTGTGTGAGGTTTTTGTCTTTCACCTGTGTTTGCATTGCTTCCTCCAGCCACTGAAAAAAACATGTGCAATAGGTTCCCATCTGGAAAGACAAGGCAACTTTATTCACACCGTACATAAGGCAACTCAATGCGCCTGAAATCTCAGTGGGACTTTCCTGATTAAAATAAAGATCAAACTTCCTAAAGACACAGGGATATGTTTGTTTGACGTCACGTAACAGAACATTTTTATTTTTTTATTTTTATTTTAATGTGGAAGGATATACAATGATTACTAATTGAAAGTAAAACAAAATGAATCTAAATGCTTTTGTATTTTAAGCATATCATTGCTACAGCTCAATTCTTTAAAACAAATATACTGTAGTTGTTTTGAACTACTAAACAGCCAATAGCCTTAAGTGGACACTGTAGAGTCCTAACAAATGGAGAAAATGATTTTGTTTTCACAAAATCCTTTTCATTCAAGGAATAAAAACTAAATACATTTCTTGTAAACACAAATAAGCTCCTGAATCCAGAGAAGTAGGTTGACATTTACTAGAGCTTGTGTAACTTCTAGCAGGCTTTGATATGTGCAAATTTAATAAGAGACTGAAAATTCATAAACTTGATGTGGTATCGTGTTTTCATTGGGGGAAAACATAAAAACATACCATCCATCCATCAATACATTTCCAAGTGATATCTGATTTCAAATACTCTCTCTTTTAATGTGAGGAGAGAGACGAGGCCAACTGTTCCGATCCGCCCACACACAAGATACAGACACAGCCAGTGAGAGTAGCACTTTTGTTTGTGTGAAATTCCTCAGCAAAATCGTGGGTGCGGGTCGCCACTGGACCGCCATCGCCATGGCAACCAGACAAGGATAAATTTGAAGGTTGTTCATTTGAGAGAGGACAAGTATTGCTGGTCTGGTCCTAATTTACAGAGATAATTCTTGCCACCGAGAAGTGTAGGGGAGCAATGGTTTGGCAAAAGCAGTGAGGCCCCTCGGACGGAAGAAAGGCTTTGAAAATTTTATCAGTATACTCTCAATGGGTAACTTTCTCAACTGAGCCCGTGCAGAATACTCCACAGTGTACTATTCAACACAGCCTCGCCAGAATGCTTAAGGCAAGGCTAAAAAATTTATTCGGTGTCAGAATCCATAGACGTTGACATTCATAATCTTCCCTTTTTGAAGCCATCACACTGCACTCAATAGAGCACCTTTGTTGTTCCGAAATCTATGGTCCAGTTCATTTTAAGACACTGCAACTTGTTGGACTGAATGTATAATGAAAAAAAAGGCTTGTTCCTGGTACAGCTCCTCTCAAATGAATCAAAAATCGCTTCTGACCGATTGAAGCAGCAGGAATAATGAGTTGCTATAACTACAGATAGGCAAATGGAAGATTAATTTTCCACAATGTCAAAAAGAAAAGTCTAACGGTGTCTTATAAACCTGCTTTTGGGCATCTGGGCAGTCTTTTGATTACATAAGTGCTGCTCTTTTAAGCATCTCATCTGTTGTTTGTAGTGCCCTCCGGTGGCAACAGGGAAAATTAACCATGGTTAAAAACAAGACACAAGCCATCATTTTCTACCCAACGGCTAATAACGTAATGGCGCAGGTTTATGGGCTTTAAAAATGAAATGGCTCCAGGCGTTTTTTTGTGACGAGGGAACATTTAAACCGGTTAAAGCTGGGAAAAAAGATTTAGCGTGATATATTCTTTTAAACTTGCACTCTATTCCGTCTCTAAATGTAATTGAAGACGGAAAAATCGATTCTCGCAATCATACCCGAATTTTCATGCCACACTTGGAATCAATGTAACGCCACTTGAAGTTGTGACCAGTCATTGCAGTTCTTAAAGGTCAATTACCTTCTTCATGATTTCTTGAGTCTCCATGGCAACTTTTGAAGCCTACCAATGATTTTTCCTCCCCCCTCCAAAAAAACCCCCAATCTCTTCACCCCAAGTTTGCAAAGACGCTTCAGAAAGACGAACTTTTCTTGCCGAGTTTGAATCCTTGGGCGCTGACATGTTAAACCTTCCCCATCGCAGCCTGTCAAGTGTGCGTTGGCCCTGATAAACTGGCACCATTACACCGGCCTCCTACACTTCAGTCTGCTGCCGCTATACCAACCCCACAAACCATTTCACACTGCCGCCCACTCTGCCTCTCGCTGCCAGCCCGCTCCATTTCAAAGCTCCCGGCGAAGGACAACAATATCTCACTACTTTTTCATATAACAGCAACAACAACAACAAATGACATGGATTAACTTGTCTTTTCTGTTGTTCTGCATGCATTATGCTGGACCTGGCTTCAACAGCAGCAACTGGGAAAAAAGCGGGCGACATGACACCGTTGCCCCATATTGTTTTGATTTCAGTTATGTTATTTCGGATAAAGTGTTGTAGGTCTGGGCAACAAAAAAACTCTACTTTGAACTCAGCAATTTTACAAAACTTCTATTAAAATCGTAATTGTTTTTTTGGCAGCCAGCCCTAATATAAATGTAGGTCTAAGGCAGGGGTCAACGGTGGACCTCGGTCCGGATCCGGAAGCATGCACCAGCCCATCCGGACTCGAACCTTGGATCCGAACTTTGGACCCAACCCTGAACCCCTTCAGACGAGCGGCTACGTGTGCTCTCTCTCTCTCTCTCCCTCCCTCTCTGACTGCAGCAGAGCGGTAAACTACCGCCCAGATGAACAGAAAGAGAAAGTCCTACATTTTAGCTCCATGATGCTTTTTACATTTTTAGAAATGGTTTCGGAATGACCGAAATATGGCTTGCAAAAAAAAAAAGCGGAGGACTTAATTACATTTGCACGCGACCGCGACTGTTTCCCGATTGGCAGCGAGCAGGTCTGAACCAGGACTAAACCAGGACTAAACTTGGACTAAACCAGGACTAAACCTGGACAAAGCAGGGATCAGTGTGCTGAACTGAGCAGAGGAGAAACACATCACTGTCATATGTGCACATTGTGTATAATAGAGGCTATGCATTCTGCTATTTTGGAGTCAAAACAAACAATAACAGGATTCAGTTTATTGCATTACTTTCAAATCACAGCTATAGATTTAATAAAGGCTTAAAAATCCTCATACAACGTGAATTAACCCCATACGTTCCGGACCTTTAATTGATTTTTATTTTATTTTTTTCTTTCAATTCGGACCTTGGTAAAATTTAATTTGTGATCCCTGCTCTATAAAGGCTTTACGACCACACAGAACGAACCCTCTTCAGCTCCATATTTTGTTTCTGTTCTGTCAATTTAGCTAGAAGCACGGCTACATCCCTTCCTGTTTTGGTAAAAACAAGGACAGACAGGGAAGCCGTTAGCAGTAGCACAGTCTGTTTGCACTCAGGACTGACATTTCCATGTTGTAAGTAGTGGTAATCCAATCCTGGAACCGTCACCTTAACGTGATGGAGGGGTTTGAGCGCCCGAATGATCCTGGGAGCTCTGCTGTCGGGGGCTTCATGTCCCTGGTAGAGTCACCCATGGCAAACAGGTCCTAGGTGATGGATGGATGGATGGATGGATGGATGGATGGATGGATGGATGGAAGTAGCGGTAATGCATTAATCAGTTGTTTATGTACAAATATCAGTCAGGATTTCATAAAAAATTTGGAGAATTTATGTTTAAAAACAATGCTAAAAACACAAATGCTAATCGCAGTTATGCTAATTGAGGCTGCATTAAGTTATGCATTGTCATGTTAAAAACTTCACTTCATGTTAAGTAATATTCTTTTTCTGTCTTTTTTAAACAGTTTTTACTCTGTGCTATGGTGAATGAGCCCAGTAAAGTTCCCCACTCTACAGCGACGGCTCATGTGTTCATTATGGATAGAGTTTAGCCTGATGTTTAGTCTCCAGTTCCCACACTGAGGTGAGATTATTTCATCATTATAACCAGAACATTATAATCTGCTCACCAATACAGGCTCCAAGGGAAATTAGTCAACATGTTACATTCATTGCAGAGTTCTAGCTAATGGGTCTAAGAGTCAAAGTTGATCTCTTCAAAAAAAAAAAAGGATTATGTATGTACGCTACTCATTTCTAATGTCTTTTTACTCTTGCTGAAAAGTTGTGAGTGCAATATTTACACTTCCCACATTATCCCTTCTAGACAATACAATAAATTGAAGGCCATAAACCTTTTTTGATGACAAAAATCAATCTCGTGAACCAATACTGGACACCCATTTTATAAACAAATGAATAGAGTTAAAATGCCTGCAGTTTATCTAGACATTATTCTGGACTCCCCAACTCTGACAGTCATCGATGCGGGCCAGTGTAAGAATCCATTAGCCAGTTAAAAGGATGCCAACAATGAATAGGAAACTATGGGACTTTTAATCACGCTGACGTTCTTTGTTCTCGCGATATATCTTGATGACACTGGGCATTACTGTCTGCTTTTGGGACTTGGCTAATGGAGAGGCAGGAGTTACTGTTAGGTGTCAGTACGGATACGCCACACTCTGAATTATGCCGGTTTATTAGCTCTGCGCACAGAGACAGGCTGCTGAATACATAGTGCTTATGCAAAACAGCAACTACCGCGGATCTGGAGAGCAATTCCACTGCGCCGTAGGAAGGTATAACAAACAGAAAGAGGCAGATTACTCACGGTGGGAGGGGAACGTCCCAAGAGTTTAGAAGATTTACCTTTTTCTTTTCGCGCGGGAGAGACGTTTGCTTGGTACACAAACCTGAATTCGAAGCTAAAAGTGGTTATTGAAAAATCAGCGGGGAATGAGACAGGGCAACAGTGGTTTAGTGGAACATTCAGTATAAAGCTTACCAATGGGCAAAACACAAAATTATTTTTATGTGTCTCCGCCATGTAGCAAAACATAGAGAGAAGAAAACAGTAAAATGTATGGACAATGTGGTACCAAATGCAGATGCCAAAACAATACTCATAGAAGCACCATTTTTATTTGTAAAATCATTGATTCAATCGTCAATTTACCTGTTGCAACATGCGTAGGGTGACCATTCCTTATCAATTGGATACGATGCCAGTTTAAAACGGCATATCTGAACTTGCATGTCCAAAGTTCCAGCAAACCTTCACCAAAGACCATGTTAAAACTTTAAAACCCATGCCTATATTGGAGACCAGGGGGACTGCTTATGACAGGTTTTAATGCTTTTGAAAATATGACCTATTTAGATGGATAACATCAGTTGCGAGTTCATCATAATTATCATTTTATTTCAGTGAAGCAGCAATTTTAATGAATTTTTAAGCTGGTAACAAGCTGGGGGAAAACTACTTTAACAAATGCTGAATTATAAATATAGTGTTCTACTAAATAAAGATACAAAGACATGGGGAGGAACATAATAACATAATGCTTCATGTTAGCATTGTGCTAATGCTAACGCTAGCTAGCACTTGCTATGACTGCCGTGTTTTCGCTTCTATTGAACAATCTGCTATGAACAATCATCCATATGTACCCGATTTAGACTTGTATGTGATAAATATGTTTATATTCGGTCAGAGGTGGCTAAAAATAGTGAAAAATGTTGTTTCCCAAAAGACTCTATTTTCCCCCTCGACAAGGCCACGCCCCCTTCTATGGCGCGATGCCGTCTGTATCTATAGCAATTTGACTCACTCATTTCCCATTGACTTGGGAACACGGTCGGTACAGCAACAGTTCAAAATTGTTTACCTTCTTCTATGTCACTTCCTGTCGGTGTCCAGTAAGAAAATGAAACTATAAACACAAAAATGGCCAAACCAAAGAAAGCTGGGTACAATATTTAGCAAAATCTTAGCCAAATTTACAAATCTTAAATATAATTGTGTTAAATATGTTTCAGCAAAAAGGTGTCTAATGTCTCATATGCACTTTAAAGGAGTCATACATTTTCACCAAGTTAAGATGCTGTGCCTTCATCTAAACATAGCAGTAGCCCTATTTCACTTCAATCATGTTTTCATTTATTCTTATAGCTCATATGCTTTGATACTATAAGTACTGGATTTTGTTGCATCAAAGATTAAACATGCAACTGTCGTCCACACTTGTAAAACCCATAACCATAACTGGACCAGTTCTGAGCAGTTATAGCCTCCAAAGTGTGCTCATCACAGCGCCATCAATTTGCTAGCATTAGGGGCAGTCGAGGCTAATTTATTTGAATTGGGACAGTGCACATTAATCAACATGTGTTTTTTCAACATGTAGTTAGCCATATAGGCTAATTTTCATCCATAGTCCCATGGCAGGTTGATGTCATGACAGGTAGGACATACAACAGGCACAAACATACAGCAAAAACACCATCACAGAGACATAAAAAGACAGTGAATGATAAATGACAACATATAGTTAAATATGTAAAAAATAGGTATATTACCACAGATAAAAGATCATAAAGGGACAAAACACCACAATCTTCCACACAGCAAGACATGTATCCGTGGTTGGTGACTTTAGACCATGGTGTGTTCACATGTCTGATTGTCCAAAAGCCACTTCTTCACAGAATGCTTACCAGCCCATTCTCTCTTACTATCTTTCCCAAATAGGTATTATTTCAACTTTTAGGACGTGAAATACAATATCTATGCTGATGAAACCTTGTTTTTTAGGCACATTATGCATATTTCTCTAATTATTTCCGTTAGGCATCAACCCACATCTACAACACACAGATATAAATGTATGTGGCCCATTTTCAACAAATTGACTCCATGTTCAGTTTTTGCACATCTTGCACTATGCCTCGCGGGCTGCCTTGCTTTCATCAAACCAATCAGGGCGGGGGCCGCTGATCGCTGCCGGTGCTGACAGGATACTCATGTAGCGCTGTAATGTTAATTGTCAGCTCGCTGTTCAACACTTCCTCTTCTGCCTCCCTGTGACTGACAGTGTTCTCCGAAGGGCTTGTAGACCAATGATTGTGTCGAGAAGGTCACTGATAAAAAAACAAAAAAGACATGACGAAACGAAAATGTGTTGACAGTTTAGCGTGGGCCTCGTCATTAGCGTCGAGAGGTTTCCATGCCGCCTTGGTGGGAAAGAAACTACAAACTGCGCACTAGGAGAAAACACCAAGAGACTGGATGTAAACAAAGGATTACCCAGGAGTATAGTGCAATGTATGAGAAAGACTAGAACATCTATAAATATTCGTGTTTGCATTTATGAATAATGCAAACAGGTTTCTGAATCATGTAAAGCTGTTCTAAAAGTGGAATGAAACATTTTAGTGAGTGTCGCAAAATAAATGGCATTGGATTTCTGTTTGTGATACATAAGGTACAGTACAATGAAGTGCACAACACCATTAGAACATTTCAGATACTATATGTTAAAAATGAAGCTATAGTAGTTATTATTCAGCAAACAATGACACACAAAACAATTTCCTCAAATAAAAATAGAAATAGGTTAAAGGTTTATTATTTCCTTTTGCAAACACAACGTATTGTGTTCAAAAACTCCTTCATATTTTCCGCTGAAATTGAAGCATGATTCCACTTCTCCTCCAGCTGTGCTTGGGGCAGCGGGAGCTATAAATATTTTTTGGGAAATACAAAAGCGCCCAGCACTGGGTTTAATTGAGCTTCTAATTCTTGTTTTTCAATCAGACAAATGCGACATGAATTTGATATGAGCATACACAATTAAATTATAATCTTGACTAACATGCTTATTTTGCTAAACAGCAAAGCATTTAACCTAATGTTTGTCTAATTGTCCCCATTATAAGCAACAGTCTGCAGTTTTTGATATTGCTGTGAGCCATTTTTTTTTTCACAATACAGTATGTATCTTGCCAAACTGTTGCTTTTGCCCTTATCATAAGCCTGACCTCAATTAGATTTGCCAAGTCTTGCACATACTATGTAATTTACTTCCCCATATATAGCTGGGGAAAAAATGATTATTATCTAAATGAAAAACTAAAGGTCATTCCAGGTCAGAAAATATTACCACGGTAGCTAAAGTAGGTAGGGAGAGAGAGTGGAGCTGAGGGGAAAATGCCTCGGCTTTTCAAACTAATTGTTGCAACTTCGCCGCAGGGTAAGAAGGGAGCGGACCAGATGCTAGAAGAGCTCTAGCCGGGGCGCGACGCATTCAAACATATGGAGTAGGCTATTTGAGCAACCATACAAATTCACTGATGCCAATGAGCTCATAAAAGACAAAACACATCATCAATCCGACTAATTTAAATGCGCTTCTTCAAACAAACATATTAAACTTTAATAGGCATAATATCAGACGACATCAAGAGGATAATTAGCACATATTATCAATGCCAAAGAAGGTTCGCTGCTGTATTTGTTATGATAGAAGCTTTTCAAAGAGTAAGCATAAAAGACTGACACTGTGATGGGATGTGAAGGTCGGAACGGGCCCGAGCGTGGGTAGAATGCTTCAAACGCCCTCCATTAGCTTTGTGTTGCATTCATGATAAGGTGTTTGGCCGGTCTCAAAGCCATCAAAGACATTCTTTACGAATTGTGTGTGGATTTGTGCAAATGTTACAGGCTCAAATCCTTTGTATGTGGCGCTAGGGAAGGATATTGTAGTTTTTTTTCCGTTTTATTGAGCGCAGCAACCGAAAGATTTATGCGTACAATGACCGCTAAAGTATAGTTCGTTTATTTTAATATCAGGGCAATAACTGAGGGAATAAAATGTAAACAAGTGCGTGAAATGATTACAAGACATGGCTAGTTTTATGGTCAGAACGAAGGCATTGCATTGTGAGATTTCGAGTATTAGCATTGTGTGTTTGAGCTAGGTCATTTTTGTGAATGTTAGGTAGAGCACAATAGACAATATCCATAATCATAAGCCAAAATACTGTATATTAAAAATCACTGAGGTATGCCATTTGATGTATAGTTATCCAATACCATCATTCTTATTTCATGCAGTCCGAATTAACGTTGTGTCATTTTATAATAAAAAAATAATATTGTATGACACATTTTTTTTAATACTACATTGTTTTATGCTTTCAGGTACAGGTTAGTATTTACTTTTAGTAGTTTTATCACAATAACGTACTTTTATTTCTAGGTAGGTAGATTGCTAGATCTTTGGGTCTGAATGCAGCCGATGGAGAGGGGCACGTAATGAGTGGAGCTCCACATTTCTACAGGAAATGACGTCACCTCCGCAGGACAACACTAGCTTAATCCAAACTAACCCGAATCCTAACTTTAAGGATAGTGGAGTTTACTAAGGGGGGTCTTATTGTGATCAATTTAAATAAATGTTGCGGTAAAAAAAGAGCTGACGTCATTTCCTGTGGAGGTCTGGAGCTCCACTGATCACGTGATTCTCCTTCAGCTGTGTTTTGACCCTCTTGGTCACACTACCTGGTTCATCTGTACCCAGACTCAGCCCTATGTAAAGCACTTTGCACTACTACTTGTATGAAAAGCGCTTTATAAATACAGTTTTGATTGATTTTGATTGATTGACTACACAGACAACAGCCAGGGACATCACATTAGGATTACATAGAGATTACAGGCTGAGTGCAGCTATAGCAGAGGGGACACAACTTTTGCTGAGTCCATGGCTACTTCAGAAATAGCAAGAAGTATCATTCAGTATGTCTACAAATTAGACTTAGATGGCCAGCGTTTGAAAATCAGTTAATTTTCTCCTTCAAGGCCAAACAAGTTGAGTCCAACCAGAGTGTAAAGTTTCTTTGTTATCCTGGATAATCTAAAATTTTGTTTCTCTATGTTGGCCATGGTGACTGCTCTACAATCTGGTTGGACTTAACATCTTTGGCCTTGAAGATGAACATTTGCATGATCTTTCAAAACCTCTACAATCTAAGCCTAGAAATGTGGCTGTAATAACCTGTACTGATTGATTGATCGACTTGATTTGTTAACCCGGTTTTCACACCGTCTAAAACTAAACTTTTGCACAAGTGACCATGCAAGTCAAATGGAAGACCTCAGTGATTCTACTTAATAATACAATAACCATAATTTGGCAATATATATCGTTCATTCCTCGTCCCTGTATCCTCATCTCGTTACAAGCAAAGAACTGACAATCCCACTTTCTGACAGAATGAGTGCGGCTGTCAGGAAGGAGTTCCTCTTCCAACCCCACAAATATGTGTCAGAGGGTGAGCATACATGTCCAGGAGGATCTCCCACTGAACCGGGGAGAGAGAGGAGGGGGGAAAAAAAGGCTTTGCGGAGCTTTCGTGCCATTTCCTTCACATCAGATGGGACAGGCTTCATCTTCTCTGGCTTATCACCACCACTCACTCACTCAGATCCAAATCCTGAGCTTTCTTAGTGCAAATCACCTGTCTCCTTCGGCGCCCCTCAATCTCCTCGTCCCATTGCTATTCACAGCAGCCCGCGATCCCCTTCTCGTTCACTATATTATGTTTATGCAGTACACTTTCTATTTCTTTATCTCCCCGATCCATTGCCGAGCGCCCTCTCTCACTCCCTCTATCTCGCGCCGCTATGATTGCGCCACTGCATTTATAGAAGATTGAATGGATGTTACTCGACGCAGTTTGCCTGTTTGCCACATCTCAGGTATTGGGGGAAATCAATTACCTCTCACGTAAAGCGGCGAGTTGAAAATGTGGCTCCGCTGTGTCGTACTTAGGTGTATTGTTTAAACTTTCACTGACAGTAAAGAACGGTTTAATCCACAACAGGAAATTAAGCTACGGTATAGGCTTCCTCAGAGCCACAAAACAAAAAAAACAACTAAAAGACACAGAAGAAGGAGACACAGAAGAAGAAGAAGAAGAAGAAGGAGACACAGAAGGAGACACAGAAGGAGACGGAGAAGGAGGAGGAGAAGAAGGAGGAGAAGGAGAAGAAGGAGGAGAAGGAGAAGAAGGAGGAGGAGAAGGAGAAGAAGGAGGAGGAGAAGAAGGAGGAGGAGAAGGAGAAGAAGGAGGAGGAGAAGAAGGAGGAGGAGAAGGAGAAGAAGGAGGAGGAGGAGAAGGAGGAGGAGAAGGAGAAGAAGCAGAAGGAGAAGAAGGAGAAGGAGAAGAAGGAGAAGAAGAAGACGGAGAAGAAGAAGAAGAAGAAGAAGAAGAAGAAGAAGAAGAAGAAGAAGAAGAAGAAGAAGAAGAAGAAGAAGAAGAAGAAGAAGAAGAAGAAGAAGAAGAAGAAGAAGAAGAAGAAGAAGAAGAAGAAGAAGGAGGAGGAGAAGGAGGAGAAGAAGGAGAAGAAGGAGAAGGAGAAGAAGGAGAAGAAGGAGAAGAAGGAGAAGGAGGAGAAGAAGGAGAAGAAGGAGAAGAAGAAGAAGAAGAAGAGCTTGGTGCCTTTCACAGACATAGTCACAAAGCGCTTTACATGAGACCACCACCATCCATTCACACACATCATTCATCCTGGCCTATTGTACATGTTTTTAGTGATAGGGGAAACCAAAGTGCCCGTAGTAAACCTGCACAGACACAGGGAGAAACATGCAAACTCCACACAGAAAGGCCCCGTCCTGGCGGGAATCAAACCTGGGACCTTCTAGCTGTGAAGCATGAGCGCTGACCGCTACCGTGCCCCATCATAATCTAGAAATATTTCCAACATATTTTTTGAAACATCACGTGTACACACTTGTGTCCTTAAAAAAAAAAAATGAATACTTTCTGCAGCTGAAGCTGGTCAATTGGAACAAAGTTAAATAAGAAGAGGCGCAGGCAGCAGTGAGCGCGGAGAGGACAGAGGCGCTCAGGTGACTGTGGGGCGGATATTGTGTGTCTTATCTGTCGGTGCAGGTCTGGGCTTATTACACTCACAGCAAGAGTCAGAGAGCATCTCCAGTGAGGGAAAAAAAAAAAAAACGGAAAGCCAAGAAACGCGTTCACTCAGCTGATGCTAAAAACAAATCTCCCAAAAACAAACAAAAACAAGGAACGATGAGGCCTTTTTATCGGCTGTAACAAGGCCCATTTATAGTTTGGAAGAAGATGAATCACTTGAAGAGTCAGTAAACAAGGAGAGAGTTTTCAGATGCCATTACACAGTCGCGTCAACATCCATAAAGATTCTCTGTGCTTTCTGATGACAACAGATATGGAAAGCATTTGGCGAAGATATCAATCAACATACTGATGATGCTGAAACAGTTTTCATCTTACAGTAGCTCCACATCGAGGCAAAAACAGCAGATAAAAACTAATTTGGGACAAATATCCAGGCAGTTTTATATTTCCATCATCTCATAATGACTTTCTCTCATAACAAAGTAATGACAGAATTTCAGCGACACATCCATTTTTATATAGCATTAAAGGAGATAAATCGTGCTACCTGGATTATCTTGAGCAACTATAGCCAAGAGCTGGTTCGAATTTTCCTCCTGACCAGCAGAAAAAGCTATATAGTATAAAGTTATATGTCATACAATTGGACAATGAAATTACTGCACTCAAATTGTGTTCACTATTAAGTAATTAACATGGGTTATTCCCACTGCTACAAACTGCTTTTACAAAGACATAACTGGTGCAGAGGTGCCAAAGCATGTTTACAATGAAACTCAATATGTACACTTTACTGTAGTGTGTAATGATAATAAATATACACAAAATTGTAGTTTTAATCTTAATTAAAAGCCAGAGAGAACCCGCTATGTCTGTAATGCCACTGACACAATATCCATTTAGTTCACCACAACACCCTGTTTTGTAATTGGTTATAAAGTACTCATGTTAATGTGCCTTTGTGATTCGGTCCAAGTAGCAGTTTTTCTAACACTAACACTTGCCAGCGCCTTTGGTGATTGCTGCTGTGTAAAAGCTAGAATTAATCAACCTCTTTTTCATTTCTGTTCCGTTAAACTGTGGTCATACAAATGTAGTTTTGTAGTGACATGTTACCACAAATCTCACAGATTATGTTACACAACTCATTTACAATATTACATGTAAAGAAAAATGGACTTGGAAGCCAATATGGAATAGTACTCTTGGTCACGGCAACAGTACTTCTATAGGGATGCACAGTATGTCGCCATAACACAGAGGTCTGACAAAGATTTAGACATTATTTGCTAGAAAAGGTGAAAACAATAACACATGGTGACTTTAAAGATGTACAGAGTTCAGTTTTAGTCTTAATTTATCTAGTCCTGTTCAATTTTAGCCAATTTTAGCTAATTTTTTGGGTTTTTTTTTGTTTCATTATGACACATTTTGAAGAAGAAACTAATTGTTTAAGATTTTGTTTAGATGCAATGGAACGTACTGTGTTGAAATGGTTGAAAATATTACACACTTTTGGCAGTGAGACAGTAATTCATATTTTTCTCATATTGAGCAACCCTAATTGCAAATAATGTTGAGAAGTAAAACCATTTGCAATGTCAAAAGTGTTTCGTTGCAGCCGCTTGATATTTAGTTTCAGTACAACGACAACAACTATGAGGAAATGCTGCTGTAATTTTTGTTGAGTCAAACTTTGCAGGCTCAGCCGTGCCTTTAAGGAGAATAAATTACTAGAATACTGTCTACAATAGCATTGGCAGCAATACCGTGGGATTTTGGTACTGTTATAGTATATGACACCTTGATATTTCCTTACTACATTTTGGTATTTGTTATGGAGGGGACTTTTTTGTTTTGTGTTTCTTTTCGACAGTGCAGAGCCGTGAGCGAGACCAAAGCCCCTCCACAGTGCCACGTGGGGGTTTGGACTGATGAGCGCGTCAGTGTGGATGCTGACAGGTGTCTTGTCAGTTCTCCAGTCTGCAGACAGCTGTGTGTTGACAGGAAGCACGGCCCGAGGAGGTGGTCTGCCACAGGAATGAGAATGGTACACAGCTCTCATCTGATATTCTATAAGAGCCTGTATCAAAAACTACTGTGTAAAAGTTTACATTTGAGAGCGGGATTCAGAAAACTTTATTTATCCACAAGGGTCAGTACAGTTTGTAGAAGTTCACAGCACAAGCACGCATATATCAGACCAGTCAGGGCAAACGGGACAAACTATAAGAACGGAGTATCATGAGAGAATTTAGAGGCATAATACACATGGCTGGAGTTGCTGGCATAATTGAATCACAAACTAGTGAACAGTCAAATATTCATACAATCTTCCAGAAGCACTTAAAGACAACCAGTATGAAGGGAGTCAAATGTGAAAAAGCAGAAATTAAATAAAAATACTGAAAAGCATCTATCATGAAACTTTCACACTGTTGTCTATGAGAGTTATGTTTTTAACCAAGAACAAATCCCTGCCGCACCGACGACTACATGATTCATTACCTGAGTTAATTAAAACCTGACCGACTCTGTTTTTTAAATATTATCTTTGGCAAGGGCTTGTCTCTTGATGGATTTTTCATCACATATCAGGCATTTGGAGAACTGCCTCAGAAGCTCTGGGCACTCAGACAGGGCCGTGTAGAAAAGGCGACGCATATTTTGTCTTCTTTTGAATTTGTGTGCGCGTTCCCAAACAATTCCAGATTAACTCATTTGTCTTGTCATGGATGGGCGCATTCCGAGTCAGCACATTCACCACTTAAATTACCTCTCTGGGGCATTAGCCTAAGTATTGTGCACTTTTAAACAATATGTCCAGGGGAATGTATATTAAAGGGCTGGGCCTGTTTCAAACTGAAATAGTGAAAGACATTAGATTAGAGTTTGGGGGTATTGGATGGTTTCTCTGGCTCAGGGCTCGCAGTAAACAAGTATATTATTTGGATAATTTGGGTTTTGGAAGGTTTGGGCTTGGAAGCTGAAAAGTACTTTTCTTCTTCAGGCCCCGTGGTGTGTAAAATGAGGCTCACATTTGTTTAATTTAAATTCAACTTTAACATTTACATGAATGTTTACTACAGTTACACTGTTTGTACTATTATGTACTTGCTAATTGACTACATTCTATGTTGTACAGCACTTGAGATGCATTGTATATTTGGAAAGTGCTATTTACAGTATAAATACGTATTCTGATTGATTTAAGTGGAAATGGCGATTTGTATCAAGGTTGCAAATGAGAGTATCTAAAGCAATGTGCATCATCTGTGTGTCTGATGGTGATGATTGCCTAAAGTTTTTATGGGGCCTGCCTTTTTTTTGCTATAATTTCACTTATTTCACCACATCCTCCAAAAACCAACACGTATATCAACACTTAGCACAATTATTCACCAATAAAATGTGTGAGTTTCATCAATTTACCATGGTTAGTTTTGAAGTTATGTTAAAAAAAAATAAAAAAAGTACATGAAGTACCATGAATTTAGCCAGAATTGGGTCTGACTCTCTTCTCTGATTGGCTGAGTGAGGACTACATGCTTCTTTACCTACTGATGTGCTGCAGGGAGGCCATATGTAAAGTGTGCAGAAATAAAAAATACTCACTTGCCCTATAAAGAGTTAAAGGCAATCACAATTTAGCTGCTTATAAATGAGAAACGAATGATGAGAAAAGCGTTGTAAATGTTTTAGAGATGATCAAATCTGTTTTAACACGGTTTTACAGGTAGTTGACGTGACACAACTAAGCTACTGCACCAACATCTAAGAACTCTCTGTCATCAGATTATGAGTCAGCTGTCATTGAACCCAGACCTCGCGGCCCGAGTCCAGCACGGACAGTGAGCAGCCCGTCTCACGAGCAGTCCTTTCACAAGCCAGGGAAAGGGACAGGAAAACACGGGACAGTTGGTAGAGTCTTACCTGCTGTGGTGAGGCAGAGCTCCTCGTCGCTGTTGTCCTGACAGTTGTCCTGGCCGTTGCACAGGAAGCTGCGGTCCACACAGCGCCCGTTCCGGCACTTGAACCTCGCCTCCGTGCACACAAGAGGGTTCCCTGCTGTGGAGCCAAAAGACAAGAGAGAGAGTTTAGCTGACGCACCCTATTTGAAGGTCATCGTCCCCCCCTGATTTATCGAAATGCTTTAATACATTCCTTACATTTACTTCTTTTCCTTTCAAAGCAACTTTTTAAAAACTCAGTTTGGTGGAGAATAGATCAAAAACTTTCTTATCTACAAAATATTTTAAAATGCATGAAATATTAAACATTACACAGTCCAAGCCAGCTGAGTATTTGTCCTCAAAATTATCTCGAGAGTCGATCCGGACAATTACACAGTGCTTTGAGCGTGCAGAAAAGCTCCCTTTTAAATGTCCAGATTAGATTTGTGAACATGAGGCCCCGCAGGCGAGGAGCAGTGCGTTTGACAGAGAAAAGTGATTGGTTGAGAGCTAAAGGCTGGCTCACAGAACAAGGACAAGGTGGCGCGAGGACAAGAAAACACTCACATTATGAACTAAACCTACAGTGCAGTCGGTCTTTTCACTTGTATACAACGGTGTCTGAGTGCGGCGATCAGTCTAATGACAAAATAACTATTCTCTAAGCTCTCAGGATGAACTAAGACAGATTTCACATTGATTTGTTTAATAGGTTATTCAGTATTGTTGTTCTGTGGTTTTGGATAAAGCACAGGGGAGAGACAGTGGACACAGATCGTGAGTGGTGGGTTCAATGTTTTGAGAGGGACAGCGTGCAGTTTCCTGTCACTCAGCCCGGTTGGGTAAAATTGCTGCTCTGTCTCTGCACCTACTCTCACCTCAGTCAGTGCAGGAGCTGACCACCGCTGGGTACTATATGTAGATCTGATCGCAAACATGGCGAGTGCGCGGAGCATTGCCACGAGTGAGGGTAACATGCGACTTAGTAACGTGTTAAGAGTACTCAGATTACGTTTACGTACATGTAGCTTTTGGCATCGGCCCTTTCAATGTCATCAACAAACTCGTAGCTTTATGTGGTTGAGGAAAGCTGTACAATCAAAAACAAGTTGGGTTTGTTGTGTGTTTATTATTTCCAATTCAATGCACTTTGTATTGCATAAGAGCTCCTTTACAGACGTCCTTTACATATAAAGCTTACGCTAAGCTTTTACAAAGTTCATGCCTGTCGTTCTGTAGTTTCGATCTCACTCCAAATCACTAAATCCACTGAAATCTTCATCCTCGGCCTCACTTCTGAACAATCGCCTTGGCAACTACCTGTGCGCGGAGGCGTAACTGCACCGTTGACAAGCCTCTCCCGGCAGCACGTTGTTCAAGCTCTCATTTACGAAGTCATTCCTCTAGCTGTGGCCATTTAGCTTTTAGCCTGTGATAAGCTTCTTTTTGTTTTCTTCATTGCGGTGAAGGGTAACCTCCACTTTCTGGCTCACTCCAAACTTTCCTTCTGCTGGTCGATTAGCCTGCAGGGCCCTCTAGTGGCATGTGAAATTACATATTTGAATTTAAAAAAAGGAAAAAAAAAATCACATATTAGTCGCTCCGGATGCACCCCCAGCCAAACTATGAAAAAAAAGTGTGACTTATAGTCCGGAAAATACGGTACTCTAATGTGTTCATAATGAAGTAGCGCAGTAATGTAACAAGCTACTTTTCCTGAGGAGTAACAAGCTAACAAGGCACTATGATGAACAAGGCACTAACTGTACGTACAAAGCATCACTTGAGGCCACCGTGGCTCCTCATCAATGCCAAGGGGACAAAAATGGACCAAGACCAAACAAAACTTCCACTTCCCTCGAGTTATTGAGCGGCACCAAATAACCTACTTTTAATACAGAACTGACCTCGCTCTCACTAATGCACAGGGAGGGTGAGATCAATGGCCGCAGTCTGAACACCGAGTCCAGCGGGACAGAACATTACTGAGCTGCCCCTGTGCCTCTTGTGTCCAGGCCACAGACAGATGTCCCCGACAGCCTTACGGGACCGTCCTGCACCAGACTTACTGCAGTTCTCCTCGTCGCTGCCGTCCGGACAGTCACTGAAGCCGTTGCAGCGGAACCGTCCGATGATGCAGTGTCCGCCCGTGGAGCAGGCGAAGAACGTGGGGGCACATTTGGACTTGACCTTGGCTGTGGAGAGATGAGAGGGAAAGGAGGCGTAATGGGTTAGACCGGGAGCGGCGAAGGGACGACGGCAGCACTTTTTATCGCAATACGTCACGTTTTATGATAGAATTACCCTTGAGAGGCATCAAAGGCAGGAATGCTTTGTCAATAAAGATGTGTTTTAGCAGATAAAAGGGGAAGTTCTTGATAGTACGTGTTGTCCTTGATTCAAAGACCCCTTTATGCTCAGTTTTTGTTGCTGCAAATTACTTTCACACATCTTTTATGTTTTAAAGAAAGACACGACTGTCTGTAAGTCATTTTAAGTATGCACGATTCCACAGAAATATACTAAACAGAATGAATTTAATTTCTCAAAACCTCTATGAAAATGAGAAATGTGAATGGCAGTCTCAAAGGAGCAGCTTTTATCCTGGTGCCATTTTGGACTAGACCCTTTTTGTGTAATGGCCATGTTTTAGGAACAAATGTGCTTTTATAGATGAAAGAATGCGCTGCACTGTTCAACCAATAGCCCTTTGTGCGAGTCCAAACAGTCAAATCGCCAATGTATTCTACAAAACATTTAATTATTCAGCCCCTGTTGTTCTCCCGCTCTTATCTCAAATACAACATGAAACGTCTGAGATCCCAAACTCCCAGATGCTGATAAAGGAAGAAAACCGGCTAATGACAAAGACAAAGATGGATTGTGTTGGCATGGAAGGATGCATTGATCAGTCTAAAGCAGGTTCAAGGTCTTATCTCGCAAGACAGGCCCGAGAAGCAGTGGTGAAGGTTGCCCAGTGCAGATGTTCCAGCCCACAGTGTTCAAAGTAAGCCCTAGTTTATACTCGGAAGCATTGATCTTCTCTCGCTGACACAAAAAAACAAGATTAGGTGCACGCGATCAGAGAGAGAAAGGATGACCTCGCTTTACCCCACAGCTGCGAAGTTGAGTTTGTGAAGCCTGGTGGAGAGACACTCAAAAGTCAGTTCGTTACAGTTAAAGCTGTGGTAATCAAATTATTTTCTTGTAGTAGATTGAATTTCATTTGGCACCATAGATCTACATAGTTAAGGCAACATTTGCAACTGAAATGCAGACCAGGTGCACCGTTGTGTGCCAAAATATAGCGCATTTTCCTCTAGCGTGAACCAGGAAGTTAGAGGCTAAAAAATTAGCACGGTGATAGCAGTGGCGGTCTACCATGTTTACGTCTAAACTCTGTCTCGTTATGAACTCCGTGAACACTCAAGTGAACAATCGGGCTGTGCGGAGGGTCTGTGAGAACTAGAAACACGTTTAGGCAACAGCTGAGTTGTTGCCTCCGACTTTCACAGTTTGACTCAGGTAGTACAGCTTTAATATTGTTCAATACCTATATTGCATGTAGCGCTGCAAATAAATGCATACTGGGAGGAGTGGGGAAGATTAGTTAAAGCGTTAAAAGATCTGTTCACTGCAAACTGACGGTCCCCAAACTTTAAGAACTGTTAAGACAACAATTTCAAGAGCATTCATTTGTTTCCCAACCGGTGGATCAAGACCGATGTGCCTAGTGGCCAGGGGCGACTCCAAAAGACACTTAGAGTAGGATTCCAATGGGACTTCAGACCTCCCTAGAACGTCTTAATAGCCTGGCTCCAAAGAGCTATTTTTTCTAAAAATCGCTATGACCCATGTGACAACGCTGGGGTAGGTGAAATATTTTAAACCACGCTGTTTTCTTGTACACTAGCCCTAAAAGTGGAAGCCTTTCCAGAGCATTGACTGGCTCCAGAGCTGGTCAATCAAGCTCTGGAGCTCTGTGGAGGCTCCGCCCACCCTGCGAGCGCGGGGCTTCCTGCCTCTTTGGCCTTTTAAGGAACAGGCTTTGTAGAAGAAGAAGAAGATGTAAGTCTCACAGACGCCTTGGGACCATTACAATGAATGGGGCTGAATAGAACACCAGCTAATCTAATTCTATAATCTAATTCTATAATTCTAAAATCTATGGTCAAGACCCAAAAGTGGGTTGCAAAACCTTTTTTATTGGGTCGCAAGCTTGTTCCAAAAAGGACAGCAGCTAAATTGTTTTCATCGTCAGCCGTGTTGACCAAAGCCTAAGTTCATGCTTTTTTAAATCCATCAGGAACACAACTCCATTAACTACATTTCATCCAATAAACATGATCTTAAGCATAAACAAATAAATAAAACTTTCACCAGCTAAAACTAGTTTGTATTGTACAGTATAATAATGTAGTCCATGTCCACATGGAGGAGCACAAGACTTCTGATCACACCAGCTCAAAAACAATTCACGGTGACCAACGCACTTCAGTGAGAAAAACGTTGTCACGCTGACTGTCCACAAGTCACACATCTTTCTAACATTGAGCTTCAACGCAGAATGTAAAATACATTAGAAAATAGAGCAGAAATTCACTACAGACCCTATAAAATTAGTCACACATTCTGTTCTTTAAATCCATTTGCATCGTAATAAGTGTGAAGCTTGGTGTCTACATTTCTTTATTACTTGTGCTATTCTTGTACTAGTTCAGACGGTCTTATGAGACTTTTGGTTTCGGGGCTAAATAAAAAATGCATTGAGCCACTCATGCAAACACATATGCGACATCTCAAAACAAGCCACCAAACAGTCTCCGAATACAAAGACGAAATTGGCCCGCTCGTAGTTTGGCATTGTGCCGCCTCAACTGCCAGGGGCGCACTTTTTTCCCTTTCTACAATATATTGTGGTAGGCTGATTTATGAGCTCTTTCAAGCCGCTGCGATTATGTGTTGCAAGTGGGGAGGGCTCGGTATAACAAAACCGCGAGACGAGATGAAATGTAATCCGGGAGGAAGCCCGATCTGTGCTGTCTGCAGCCAACTAAAAGCCTTTGTTTACCTGGACAGCAGAGGCTTCTGACTGTCCAAAGCTCATTTCGCATGGGGCTATCGCATTCATTAGAGTCCAGGGAGTGTAGCTCACAGCCCAGCAGCACTTCAAACGAAAGATTGCGTGGGGTACATACAGTGAAACGAAACAAAGGAATTTTATGATGCAAAGCTCAGAATTTGGCTGGCTGTTGTGGTGTTGCTGAAGTTCAGTTTTTCTGCTCATACTGAAATCTTTATGCAGATTTTGACTTTTTTTGGTGATGCAGTTTTTACTGAATTATACACTACACATTTGGGGAAAGTACGATCTTTTTGGATGGGAGGAAACAAAACTCTTCTTCGTGACAATTTGTGATGTCTTGATTCCAAATTCCAATGGATCCTGTGTTACTATGGGCCGCTATGTGATACGGCAACATTTCAATATCCATTTAACTGGAAATAGAAATAGAATCTTAACACTTTTTTTTTAGGGGAGTCCTGGCCCATGAGGGGATCTTACCATTTGAAACAGAAAACCAACATTACCTTGACTCTTGACTGTTTCAGGAGAAGTTTTTGTCAAAAAAAAAATGTAGATGTTTTATTTTGTTTGGCTAATCACAATTCTTGCAAGAGCCAAGATTTTATTAAACCAGAGTGGGCAACGCCAATAGAGCCAATAGAACCAATAGAACCAATAGAGCCTTATTTAGACAGGATCAGTTATTTTGCTAACGCTTTCTAATAATGTGCGCACGTTAAGTATGGCATTAAGTAGGCATTATTCACCACAACTGCCACTAAAATCCTGCACTGTCACTCAAAAAGTTGTCAATTCAAGTACCGTCATGCACGAGCTTAATATAGAAACTGCAGTTACAAGTAAAGACCTGAGGTGGCAGTAGCGAGTATAAAAATGACAACTTCCATTTAGTCCCTTTAAAAGTGCATTGTGCAAGTTCTTATTAAAAAAAGCTGGTATTAATATGTTTTTGACCTGTCAGTGACACATCAGACGCTTGGGCGGTTAGCATAGCGCCTTTACTCACCATCCCGTGGCCTGTAGGACGCTCCAGGATCAACTTATTTTTCGGTATTCACTGCTGATTGAACCGTATCCATGGTTACATGTACATTCCTGCAGTAATCCTAATAAACCTGAAATAAAACTGATCCTGAAGCATCATTGGAGCCACCAGGATGTTAAGCAAAGGCGCTAAGCTAACCACTCAATAAGCCGCTGGGTCACTGAAAGGTCAAATACACCCCAATATGAACTTTCATTTTTACATAAAAAGTTTAATACGAGGCAATACCATTATTTCTCCCACAAACATCCATTTCAACCATTAATAATTTGAGTTGAATGTTGGTCATTCTTGTTTTTGAGTTTGCTTAAGGCTTTGAAGAGGAATGGCAACACGATATCTAGCACTAACAACACACTGAAATCCGCTAACAGTAGTGTTTCCGAAAAGTTGTTTTCCTCTCCTCCACCTCTGCATGAAAGTAGACCCTAAGTGCCCATCTTCATTTGGGGGATAGAAACCGAGCTGCTATCATTCTGGCAGTCTCCAGCTCATTACCACTAACCGCGGGCAGGCTTGGTGCTGTGTTTGTGTTCGAAATTAGCTCAGAAGTCACATGAAGGACAGGCTCACAAAAGGGGGAGCGTAAGAGGCTAACGTAGTGGAGGACACACGTCTGACAGCCACGCGCGCACTTCCACAAATATAAAGACATATTCGAGAGAAATCAAGGGGCATGCAAACTCGGAAAACACTTTAGCATTCCTTCCATCTTAGTACCGTCTGTCACCGCTCGCTCAGTTCCCCAGTTTGAAGCTTTTTGCCAAATATTCTTTTTGTTGTTTCCCCGCGTTCGTTCTGACGCTGTAGAAGTTGTTTACAAAAAGCGGAGAGGGCGGCGCTGGAGGGGTTCCAAAGTTCGAGTTCAGCTCTGAGGCGCAAATGAAAACGAGTGAAGTAACAGTCCCACCTGATTTCTGCAGGTGAGACCAAAAAAGAAAAAAAGGAAAAAGTGGATGAAAGGACAAAAGCACCTTGGAGACAAAATCCTTTTTTTTTGTGTGTTGATTCCCTCGTAATTTTATTAATAAGCTCATGAATAGTGATGGGAATTGTAGGTGTTTAACGGGAAGAGCCAAATCTGAGTGTTCCAAATATTGAACACTCATTTTATAGAAGTCAGATCACTTAAGCTGGGGCACACTGCTGTCTTAAACGATTACTTACTTACTTACTTTTTTCCCTTTCTCACGGAAGAGAGGCTGGTGGTACAAATCCCAGGCATCTGCTCCTGGAGAGATTTCCATAGTTTTGCTCACATTCTAACACTTTTTTGACCGTATTTTGTAACTTTTAATGAATTCTATTGCCCGTTTTAGGCCCAAAGGTTGTAGGTCCAAAGCCAGCAACTGCAACGCCATCATGTTCTCAGGCAAAACACCCCCATTGTTTTCACTATATTGCCAAACACTTGTCACACAAAAGAACTGCTTTTTTCAGTTGCGTAAGGTCATTGATCCAGAGAAGAGCTTGAAATGATTATTCATGCATTTGTGTCCGTACGCCTGGACTACAGCAACAGCCTCTTCACGTGTCTCAACAAAAAATGGAGCTGGCTCAACTGCAGTCAGTCCAAAACTCAGCCGCAAGACTTTTGACCAGCACCAACAGTCACTCCTGTGTTAAAATCTCTTCCCTGGCTCCCTGTTGAATTTCGAGTTCAATTTAAAATCTTGGTGCTAACATTTCGAGCCCAACATGGTCAAGGTCCTTCTCACATTGTTGCCCTCATTAAGCCCTACAGCCCGACTCGGAGCTTGAGATCCTCTGGGAAGAACCTATTGATGGTTACCCGTACCTGTTTTAAAGGAACAGGCCACCGTTTTTCCATACTGAGATATGTTCTTGCCTGAGCTTAGACGAGTTGATGCGTGCCTGTCTGGTCCTTGTGCGTGTGCTCAGTAACGCAAAAAGACCAAAGATGTTGTTAGCATTTGGCCTCTCCCAGTATATTCCTATGGCTCCAAACGAGGGTGAAGTAAGCTACCACACTCTTCCACGGGCACACACACAGACAAGTACGTATCAACTCGTCTAAGCTCAAGTAAGAAGATATCTCAGTATGGAAGAACTGTGTGCCCTCAGTCACGCAAAAAGACCAAAGATGTTGTTAGCATTTGGCCTCTCCCAGTATATTCCTATGGCTCCAAACAAAGGTGAAGTTAGAAGCGACCAAGCTCTTCCATGGGCACGGACAAAGACCAGAAAGGTACGTATCAACGTGTCTAAGCTCAGGTAAGAACTTTGTGACTTTGTGTCTGCGACAAGCGCTATACACATAAAGTTTACTTACTTACTTACATGCTGACGCTTACTTTCACCATTTAAGCTCCGAAAGCAGCCTCTGGCCCAGAAATAAACCCTTGAAGTTAAGAAAACCTTTGCTCTGTGGGCAATAGTTGTGTATTGGTGTGGTGTAAACAAAGCGTGGGGGTGAATGTATATTAAACAATGTTTTACGAAGTGTCTTGCCAAAGGACACAATTGTGAACTCTCAACTTTGTTCCCAAAAAAATATTGAAGTGTTTTGTGGTGAACTGGTTTCTGGAGACTTGTTCATGGAATTAAATGTCATATATCGGACAATCGCGAAAGTTTCATTAATGCTGAACAAGAATCTTGAGGTGAGTAGAACCTCTACGATGGACATATCCCACAACAGAGAGCTTAAACTAACATCAAAAGTTGTTTTTTGTTATTCCATTTTTTCCGTTATTCCTCCTCTGTTAGGCATCTTCAGTATTCACGTCAGGGCGCTCCGACAGCACCACTCTTCTTGTAAATGTACTGCACTCTATTGCCCTTCTCATCACTTCTTCTCCCCTTCTCTCCTCCTTTGCACTTTCCCGGGAGAGCGAAATCACTCGTTCAGCAGCACAGGTAGGTAGCGCGGGCTCGTGATGTGCATGCATGATTGACAGGACGGAGAGGAGCCAGACAAGGACTTAAGGAAGGCAAGAAAGATGACTAACAAGGAGGAAAACAAGGGCAGAGAGCGTTGGGAAGAGAACAGAGGCTGCAGAGGAGAGAGGAAGGGAAAACTATCCAGACGACCAATGACTTCAAAAGGTTCCTCTGACCTTGCTGAGCGGTCCTGACGGGAGGAAATCAATAGGTAATGGAGTAGTGGTGTAAGCAACAAGGGCGAGGGTAGTGCAGGCCAAACTGGGAGGAGGAAAGTCATTGTGGGTAAGGCATCCCTCGGTTAAGTCGAAGTTTTTGTGACCCGCGTTGGCGAGTAACGAATCACTATAGCCTTTTACAAGCATCCACGTTCAGACGGCTACCAGATGGCTCATTTGAGAAGAGCTGCTTATTTGTACACAGTCCCGCCGGCTTTTCCCACCTGGAGGAGACACTACCCTGGCTGGCCCTATTGCAGAGTGCAGCTCAGACTTCTGTTTGCCCAGAAAAAGCGACAGTCCGTGGCACAGCTGGTGATGTGCCTCTCCTCCTTAGAGGGGAATGAGCTCCTCGTAAAACCCTGTGAGCCCCATCACTTGTCCGTGCTTCACTTGTCTTTGTGCATTTATGGGGCGCACTAAATCGTAGGTGTACTGACAAAAAAAATGCATTTATATCACAATAACTGTGAACATATTTGGGATTTTTATCAGTGAGCCTTGAGTTTGTGCTGCCATGTTTTTTGACCGTCATCCCCGCTCCCCTCTACTCGGAGCAAACAGGAACGCTCTTTGTCTGTCCATTTAAAAAAAAACCAAGTACAACATGTTCGACGTGTGTTCACAAAATAAACAGGAGAATAGCAGTCTACAAAAGCCACAGATGAACCATGTGCACTGTTTGTAAAAGGTTCACAATCCACAACTGTATTAGATTACTTTTAAGTAACCCGTAATGAGCTGGCATGAAGGTTTTGAGCATAAATAAAGGTGTGGGGCGCAATTTAAACCTCTGCTAGTCAAAGGTTTTGCGGCACTAACCACCGATCTATGGCCCTTCACCCTGTGTACGCTTCAGTATGCGGCCCCCCATGAAAAGAGTTTGGACACCCCTGGCTTAAAGGGACTATACAGAGTTTAAAAATGTTAAAAAATGATGTATTTTCCTCCCCCTACATGTTCCAGCCATGTCCTAATGGCGAATGAGCCCAGACCTGTTCACCACAACTGCCTCTAAAATCCTGCACTTCACTCAAAAAGTTGTTACTTCGGGTCCGAACTGCCGTCATGCATGAGCTTAATGTAGAAGGTGCAGTTACACGTATGACCTGAGGTGGCAGTAGTGAGTATAAAATGGCCAACTTGCATCAGGCCCCTTTAATCAAAAAACTATTGATCTCGATTTTGACAGATATGTCAGAAAATTAGAAAAACAACTGAAAACGGCAGATCCCTGGTGGGAATACAGGCATTATTTTGAGTTGATCACGTCTAAAGCAAAGAATATCGTGGGCCGTCGTCCATGAAAAAACTCCATGTCAAACGCTCAAACTTGATGATTTTTCCCGACATCTAAGAGCAGCAGACCTAAGGCTTGATCTGCTTTTAAAACTAAAGTAACTAATCAGATTACCTTTTGTCTCAATCATTCTTTATTATAACCAAGTACCCCCATACTTTATCCCTAAATGATCTTCTGACTCCAATAAAAAGAACTGAACATGCTGGATGATAACCCCCGCAGCAATATTCATCGCAAAAAGGCAATGCACTGCGAAAAGTGCCGTTGTGAACTGGCAGTCACCCCATTGCACCACCGCAAAGTGACAAAACAGAATGTCTTGGCTCGGAATAGTCTGTAGCCATCATTTCAGCCCTAATCTGTCACTAATGGGCGAGTAGAGACGTGCTTTGTTCCATCAAAAAAACGCGCGGCAGATCTGGAATAAAAGATGCTGATCAATATTGCAGCAGCTATGATTAAAGTATTAATTATAACACATTACGAGGACATTCATATCAAGAGTCTCTTGTGCAGACACTTCACTCGGTTTGGAAGACGATGACACTGCACATCAACGCAAGAAAGTACAAAGTTGAATAAATAACGTTCATAACATACAGTGGGTTGAAAAAGTATCCGCGACCTTTAACTTTTCGACATTTTGCCACTCTATGGACCACAAACATAAATATATTGAGTTTAAATTTTACATGAAAGACACACACTAAGAGACACAGAATCGTGAAGTGAAATGAAATGTATACATGTTTTTGAACATTTTAGGGTTAGGGATTCCAAAAGTATCTACCCCCCTTTCCTTTTATTGCAACCAATTGCCTTGAGAAGTTGCCTGATGATTTCTGAATGACCCAATGACTAAATAGAGCCTGTTAAGAGACTATTGGGGAGCAGACAGCATCATGAAGTCCAAGGAACACACCAGACAGGTCCTGGATAAAGTTATTGAGAAGTATAAAGCTGGGTTAGGTTATAAAAAAGATTTCCAAAGCTTTGAACATCTCTCATAGTACAGCTAAATACGCCAAGAGTATGGCTTACTGACCGAATAAAGACAGCACTGACCAGAGCTGTTACCAAGAAGCCTATGATGACCCTGGATGAACTGCAGAGAGCTACAGCTCAGGTGGGGGAAACTGTCCACAAAACAACTATTAGTCATACACTGCACAAATCTGGTCTTAGAAGAAACCACATGGGGGATACAGCAAACATGGGGAAGAAGGTGCTTTGGTCAAATGAGACTAGCCAAAGGGGGGCGAATAAATAACTAAAGTATACACCAATGTGCGCAGACACTGGAGGCAAGGTGGGTGAAGTGTCTTGCCCAAGGACACAACGGCAGTATGCACCTTCTGATCACGAGACGACCCGCTCTACCCACTGTTGTGGTCAGAGAAACCGAAGCCACCATGTGAGCAATTTTATGTCTTACAGCTCACAGAAATCCTTATCCCTGGACCCTGACTAACAATTTTGCACAGCACTGTACATCTTACCTTTAAATCCTGTGCAGGACTGGGGTGGTTCATCCAGAGGCAGATCTGCTTCTGTGGTCAGTGCACTGGTTTCTATATCACCTTCATATTGGACACACAGAGATCGGTCGAAGCCCATGAGACGAAGGCGTTATGAAAAGAATAAAGCTGTGTATTGCTGCTGTATGAATCCGTCTCTGGGGATTTTCATTGTGGGTTGCAGGTGAGCAAAGAAGTATTGTTGAAGCTCACATTCTGATACTTTAATATTCTTTCTGTTGTTCTCTTTTGTGCAGGGGTAGAGATGCTCAAATATGTGCAGAGAGCAAAAATACAACAGAGTCAGAGTCACTCGGTTAAAATCCTGGCGTTGAAAAATATAAGACATTTTGCTTTCAATGCCATTCAACGGCTTAATTAAAGCGATGTAATGCTAGGCTGTGCTTGCTTAGTTCACACAGACAGAAACCTGTATCTTCCGGAGGGGAGTAGCTGTAGCACATATGTTACAATCACAATTATTCAAATAATTTTACTTTTACAGATGATGCCCTTCATACCACAACCAGCAATGAATATTTAAGTAAACCCAGCTTGAAGTTGAATAGTTGCCATCTCCGTCACCCCTGTGTAATGTGTTTCATCAATCAGTGTTTTTTTTTTATAGAAAGACTTCAAATAGCCTTAGTAGAAACCCCTGAGTTGCACAAGTGACATGAGTAAAGATCTCATGACAACCTGTGATTGCTGCATTGACAGTGTGTGGTCCTTTATGCTGTGACTTCTGGCTCGACTATAGGCTCAGGAATTCAAAGCAGACTTAAACCGTTGGTGCTTTTAAGTGCAGGAGCTTGAGCCTGAGGACCACCACATCGCAGCGTTTATACACTTCATTCTAGTACTCTGGCCCACTCCCTCCGGAGTGCACTGCTCCGGCCACAGAGGCTAACCCTGCATGTGAGGCCCAGCACATTCACTCAGCTTCTGTTCTGTGCCATTTTGACTAAATCCACAAGGACTGGCCAGTTTATTAGGCACACCACTCACAATGCTACATATAACCAAAGAACATATAATACATACATAAAATAATATTAATGGATTACCACGGAAATAAAAGATTCCCAAAGTATTTTATCATCATTCATTCGCCCTCAGTCATACTCAGGTGCATTTACAGAGTTGGCTTTTACTTTAGGCCTACAGTCTTCTCCACCAATCACAATAAAGCAAACACAAGGCGAAGTGTGACGCTAAAAGACACAACAACTACAAAAGCCTGTAGTAGATATTGAATTACAAACCTTGGAAAACGGAACCGAAAGACAGAGACACTACTGGCACTGCATATATACATGCACTGAATTAATAAATCTACATATTGTGCTTTATATTGTTATCCTTTGGGTTAGAGCTAGGTTTAGCATTATTATCTCAAATTATGCATATATCCAATTCTCAAAGCTTCTTGCCTGGAAAGCTTACAGCCTATATGCCAGTGTGATACTTCATTTGAAAGCCAAGACTTTCTAGGTTCTAAAAATATGTGTAAGATCTGTGTGAGTGGAACACAACTTACATCACATTTGCCGTCTCTAATCATAAGTCTCTGATAAGGTGGGACCCATTCAACGAACACTTCTCTATGGATGCACCAAACTGGTGTCTATAAAGCCTCTTTATATGAGTATATATTCAGACTCATGACTACCAATCACTCACACACACACGCCACATCTAATGCAGTGGGCTGATTTGATAACAGGAGTCTGGGCCCCTCACAGCTGGACACTAACACAATAAAGCCTATATTTAACGCAATAAGACGCACAGCGGAGATATTACTTGCCTATTCCGGCCGAGGTTGCAATATAAAAAGCAGATTTTATATAGAGACTCAGCCTGAACTCTGACCCTTGGTCCAGGGGGTCTAGGTCTCTGCACACTTTTGCAATCTGCAGCAGCTTCTCTGAACACACGTGATTTCAAAGTCAAGATTGGATACTTCATTCAGCCTTCATTCAAAGTAAATAGAAAACTATGAAACTTTTATCGTACGCTGTTGAACAACAATTCTTCCTTATTGCATTCAATGGTGAGGCTTAGATTTAAATGAACAACACAACCTGGACTGCCTGACGAACAGATTGTACCAATTACAACCAATGAACTACAAGACAATAACAAAGAAAGATGTTTGAAATGCTACAAGAGAATACAAACAACAAATAGATGTTTGCAACGCTATGTTTTTCTGCATGATTGGCAGAGCTTTTGAAGAAAGCCGGGTCTTTGTGTATGCTCATGTCTGTGACTGGAAAATGCGATCAGAGGAGAAACAGTATTTAGTAACAATAAAGTGAACAATAGACTCCCACTTGAACCAGCAGCTTTCTGGATCTCATTGTTTAGAGCAAGATCGGATTGACAATGTACTAAGAATTACCTTGCATCGTGGATAAAGACGCTTTTCTCGAACAAAACCAAAATCTTTGTAAGGCCTAACTGAAGCATATTAATGGGTTTCTCTCATTATTTATAAACTTCATAATCGCTCAGATAGGTGCCAGCATCACACACAGTGGATTGTCTCCTCGCTACAGGGCAGTTTAGATAATGCAGGTTGACTTTGTGCTGCGGGGGAGCGCACAACAAACAAACAGGAGGGACTGGCAGTGCTGCGGGGGAGAGAGAGACCTGTCATTGTTAGGTGAGTAAACCTGACCATCTGAGAGCAACAGAGGACTTATTTATAGAGGAATAATGCATCAAAACAGAAAACAAGCGGCTTGTGAGGCCACGTCGCAGCATAATGAAATAGGAAGTCTGCCAGGTAAAATGGTTGCATGAGCAATTTATTATTGAAAATGCAACTTTTTAGAATATTATATGATTTCCTTGTCAAAAACAAACCTGGAGCTGTGGTTTGCACGGGTAACCCTTTAGTTTGATTCAGTCCCATCTCCCTCCTTCTAAAGCAGGGGTGGGCAATTCATGTTTACCAATGGCCACTAACCTGGCTAACACCAGGCTGCTGTGTGCGCTCGAATTATTTCGAACTGCACAACAGCCTGGGGACCATGGCCAAATCTCCGGTGGATTTGGGAACCAATCACAGAGCGAGGAGGGACGGCAAGACGATGACGCGCTATTCGATATATGGAAGCTTGTAGTTTATTTACGGATAATTTAAAAAAAAGTTTATTTACGGATCCAACATGACAGCAGCAGACACGATGGTATTTTTTGATCAAGCTTTAGACCTTGTTCTAAATAATTTAGCTCAAAAGTTTACAGCGGGTACGTCATACGTCATCTCATACGATGATATGATTGGCTGGGGCTACGTGCAGACGCATGAGACTTTATTTTTTTTTTTTTCGTATCGCCCAATAAACGACTATGGACGATCGTAAACCACACCTCTCCTACGAGAAAATGAATTGGTGGTCCCCAGACTAAATATCACTTGTGATTTTAGTCTGGTGTTAGCCAGGCTAAATGGCCACATGAATAACCTGAATTAAGTCAGAGGGCCGCACCAATATTAACTTGAACTTAATTCTGCTCAACTTTCTCCCACTGCAAAATGCACTAGAATATGTAGAGCCGTTTGAGCCCACAGTGTCGGGGGATGCACATGGGACAAAGTTCCTCAGCCGGACAAAGCTGCTCTAAAGCAGGGGTGTCAAACTCATTTGGGTTGTGGGCCGAAATCCAAGTTGCATATAATGCAACCAGGAAAATACTATTGAAAAAACATTTTTCCATTAAATTAATTATAATGAGCTGTGATTTTAAAAAGTGATGATTTGGTCAAAAGCCCGACAGGACTGTAATGTATAATAGTAACGGCTTACACTTTACAAGCCTGTGTCACAACTGTACTCATTATTCATTCACTCCATACTTTGCTGCTATTGTAGCCACAGCTGCCCTGGGGCAGACTGACCATTGACCACGTGGCTATAATGTGTTCTTTATATCCTATCTCTTATTATGTCAGTGCCCTCTGCTGGACATACATGGAATTTTTTCCTTTTTCTTTTTTATTTAAGCTGCTCCCTAGTGGTTGGAATTAGCACACTGGTTATTTCCTTAATAAACATAACACCGCACAGGAATAGGCTAGAGACTTACATTTACTTGGTTAGGGGCCGGATTAAGTCATCTTGCGGGCCGCTTGTTTGACACCTATGCTCTAAAGGTTTGCCCCCGATACATGTCAACTCCATGTCATTCAGGAAGCTCCTCTGCTTAGCAACTTTAACCTCTTTAACTTAAACTTAGAAACATAACCAATTTATGCAACATGAAAACATTTTTGAATAGAGAAATGTAATACTAGGGCAGGGACTTTTGTCACAATCCGACCCGTATCGCGATAGTCAGGGGCCGATCTGATACATATAATGATAGAGTAAGTGATCATGATGAAGTAATGTGTTTACCTTAAAATGTGTACATTTAAAAAGTGTCCAAAGTTTATAAACCAATTTATTTACGTGTTAAGATTGAAAAGTGCATTAACACAAAATGTAACAAAATGCTGTAACTGTTAATGGAAAACAAAGGAGTGCAGGACAAAAATGCCTCCAAACACAAGTATTGAAAGTATTGCAATACTTGATCAAGTATCGAGATACTTGATCAAGCATCGATACTTGTCGTTGCAGATAAAAGTATTGCGATACGATACAAAACAGTCCAGCCCTATTTAATGGGGGTTGCGATGGTGTTGGTCGAGCTTCACCAAATTGTTGCTGTTGTGTCCATGAGCAACAGAATTCATCCACGGCCCACAATATGCCACAGTAGAGACATAAAACATAACATCATCTGGCTGTGGTTTGCCGTGTCCATAACAATGCTGTATGCAGCAATATTCTGCTATTTCAAAAGAATAAAAAGAGCTAATTTTGTCCAGAATGTGACCAACACAGACACAATGTTTTGGCAAAATGGAGCTTGGAAATAAAAAATGTTTCTGCAAAAGACTGATGCTGATAGTCCCCAGCCTAATGTTTATTTGAATACATAAACACAAGGTCACTGAAATGTCTCCGAGCTTCACAAGAGAAATCAGTTTTATCATTTTTTATTTCTGCAGCTCCAGCTCAGACAGAAGGGCAGCACGCAAAAACAACAAACTGTCATCATTACCAGCCAATTTACTGCCACCTACACCACAAGAAATAGAATAACTTTTTAATTATGACTGAAGAGCGCTATTTCTGAGGCATTTTTCTTTTGTTTTTTTTTCTGTCTGTGTAGACAATAGACACGCCGCTAATGAGACTGCCTGCCTTCCTTTTCCCCAGAATGCCTAGTTCCTTGTCTCTTGTCTGTCCCTATAGCTCTCGTAATGAAGCCAGACAGTCGGCAGGGGTTTTGTGAAGTGGTATCGACTCGGGACTAACCCTCTATTACAGCAATAATAAGGCCCACTTACAGCCGACTAGGTGACGCACACACATGTTGACAATGCACATGAAAAGCATTTTGACAGTAAGATCGTCGATGTCATTGAGAAATACCTGTTTGAAAACACAGACGCCTCTCCGACATTGACGTGTTGTACTGACACATGGTTAGCTCTAATGTAAGCAGAAATGATGCAATGGCCGTGCAATGTTTTTAGTAGCTAATGGGATGGTAAATGATGCAGTGCTTCAGAGAAAAACATCACTCAATATTTCATAATGAATTTGCTCAAGTTTTTTTTACAGCCATCATGACATCACACAAAGTAGGGCTGCACAACATGAGGGAAAAAGTACAATATTCATTCTTAAATATTGCAATATCAGTGTTATTGTGATCATTGGCTCAATCCTACAGGTAACTGCTATTTTTTGTAACTATTACCTGATGCCAAAACAACAAAATGTAGGGCAGTTCAAACTAGAAAGCAGAACTTTTTACTCCCCGGCCCCGATTTTGAGCAACACTAATTATCATTTCTTGGAATTGGACAAATAAGCGCCAAAGCACCCACAAAACGCAATACTATCTCTGAACGGTAGCTCTGTGTTAGGTAAGATAGCGTTATATCAAGCTTTTTTCTTCCATTCCAATGACCTATAGCTGGTGACAGGAGCCTCAGCAAACGTATGAAGAGGCTATTTATTTTGATGACTTCACCAGGTCAGCTTTACAGTAGCCGTGCAGGTCATTGGAGGAAAGCTGAAGTCGAAATGAAAGAACATCGACCTCTTGGAGATTTTGCCCCTCCATAAATCACTAGGAAAAAGATGCTTGCTTAAGTAAAATACAGAGTAGCCATGATTAATATTTCTAAAGTAGGCTAATGGTAGTGTGTCCCACAACTAAGGTAATAAAGATTAATTTTCCGGTTATTTGAGGTTGGGAAAATCACGTCCGATGACCCGAGTTGGACAGAGCAACGAGGTTAAAGAATCATTTCAGATGATTTACGATTTTAATGGGTGTTTGCTTTTGTTGGATGACCTCCACTGTGTGTCTAGGGACTAGGGACTTTTAGCAACACCTACGGCATATTTATGACCAGAAATGCATGTTTTTTAAATTACTTTTATCATTAAATGAATGTTGTCTGACCTCAAGTGTATTATACAATTATTATTGTAAATAAATAAACATTCTAAATGCGATCAGTAAAGCCGATATTGGATTTGAATATAACCAGAGCAAAACACTAAAAAAGAACGTGTAAAGACATTCTCTTTGAAAAGTATGGTGTTGAACAATCATAATTACTGTTACATTCATAGACAGACACACACTTGTTTTTGTGTGTGGTTGCCTGGATATGAATATACAAGGATTGTAAGCAAAATCTTAATCTAAAAGGAATAGGCCACTGTTTGTGTCCATACTGATTTATGTTCTTAACCGAGCTTAGACGAGTTGATACGTACCTGTCTGGTCTTTGTGCGTGCCCCGACTTCACCCCCGTTTATAGGAATATGCTGGGAGAGGCCAAATGCTAACAACATCTTTGGTCGTTTTGCGTGACTGAGCGCACGCACAAAGACCAGACAGGTACGTATCAACTCGTCTAAGCTCAGGTAAGAACATATCTCAGTGTGGAAAAACGTATATACTATATGACTATGCAGAGCTTGTATAAATGGGTATTTGGTATAGCAGGGCTGAGCGATATTGGTGTATATATATATATATATATATATATATATATATATATATATATATATATATATATATATGTGTGTGTGTATATTTTGTGTGATCAGAATGAAAGAGATGTGAAAAGAGATGTGCCTTGGTATAAAGTACCGCATGGTGCATTTTTTTTTGTACGACTGTAAAGGAGAAATCCTTTATGACATTTTTGCATGATCATAAACAATTTATATTAATGCACAAGCATATGCTGAAAGTTCATGTGATGTTACAATGAATGAGAGATAATGAGTTTTTTTTTTCTTTTAACTTCTTTCAACTCCTTTTAAGCACAATAGTCTTGTTTCATTTTCTTTCTTCTGCAAGAAATGTTTGAAACACTTTTCTGTTCAAATGAATAAATAAATGAAAAAAATTAAGAAAAAAAATGTTTCCTCAAAGCGGCTCATTGTAGCGGCTTTTACCAATGTTGTCCTCTTATCAAAAACAAAACTGGAGCTGTGTTTCAACACACTCGCACATCTTTCAGTAATCGATGAATCTTCTTCAGAGACTATTCCTTTTCCCAAAAAGCTCGCCCTGAGGTCCTATGTCACCAGGAAATGCTTCCCTCGCCTCTCGATCTCTTGCTTCCTCTCATGCAGCCACACGAGCCGCACTCACACATTTTTGTTTTTTTGTTTCTTCATTAAAACATTGAAACAGCTGCGACGCTACAGTAAGAGAAGGGCAGTGGGAGGGGCTTAAAGGGAAATGCCGTGAAATTGAAACTCAGCAAGTGAAACTACTTGATATTTTGTTTCATTTGTTTTCCCATCAATATTGCATTTTCTAACCAACAAGAGTATTACCAAAAAAATAATACCACCTCTTTCATTTATTACACTTTCATAATTTCCCTAAAGTTGAAACACACACACAAAATCCCAAGGCGTGTCAATCAAACAAAGATGTGTTTGAATTGTCTCTCAAAAGAAATTGCCCCCCAAAAAATGTTTCTGCTATTAAATTTTAAAAAGAAATCTTGCACACACACACAGAAAAATGAAATAGAGAATTAGCTCAGGGAGAAAATCTAATCCCTTTGAATATCTGGGCACGGCCGGTGTAATTGAAAACAAGCCTCTGTGAAGCGAATTAGCAACCGAACCCCAGAGATCATCAGATAAAAAGGAGGTGAGGGGATAGCAGGATATGAGGTACGGACTTATCAGCATTCTGGAATTTGCAGTCAGGCCCACGAAAGTCCGTGTACTTTCGCAATCCCATCTTTGTGCAACAATGAGGCAGAGGAAGCGGCTGGATATGGGGGGAGGAGAGGCAGTCGAAAAAGATCAAAGTCGGCTAAGAGGAAGATCAAGACTCCAATATTACTCTGGCTTTACAGTAGAAGAATTATGCATGCGCTACTCCTGCCTTGCCCACTGGTAATCGTCCGCTTTCCCTTTGATAGTATTAAGCTCGACCCTGGCGCTCAAAAAAGTGGCCGGGGGTCTGGTAAACGATCAGCTGGGGTTCCTTTTTTTTTTAATGGTGAATGGAGATTTCTAGATTTGAAAATAGGGCTCAAAATGTTAGACTTACGACAGCCTTTTTCATCACTCTTGTCGAAGCAGTCGGGCAGCCCGTCGCACTGCCAACCCCCAGGGACGCACTTGCCGTCGCCGCACATGAAGTTCCCGGGGATGTTGCACTCGGTGGTGAAGTTGTTCCCCGGGAGCAGCTGGGCCTCTGTTGGGTAAAGGGAAGACGTTTTGTTAAGTGAGATACAGAGCTGGGTACTGTTTTTTTTTTTTTGGGAGCCACCTTCAACATTATATACAAGCGACAGCCCATAAAAGTTGATATAAGCATTGATTATTGAGCTGACTGGCAAAGTAAAGTAGCAACAACAATTTTACGCAAAGTCATTGTCTGAAAATGGTCCCACTCAGATCTTCCATAGTCTGATCCAATTTATTGCGATTCAATTTCGATCAATTGTTAAGTGCGACTGTAGCACATAATGGCACGACGCTCATGGGTTCGAGTCATGGCACTGGCGATTTGCTGAACATCTCTCCTCTCTACAAACCCTTCACCCTGTGCTGCCCTGTCAAGCAAAACCACTTTTTTTTTTTATCCAGTTTGGCATTTCCCGAATCGAATGTTTCTCGACTGGAGCTTACAGCCTACAGACCAGGGCCTCATTTGAAAGTTAAGACCTACAAAAGTGATGGTCATTTTTTTGTCGGCGCGTTTTTTGTCACATTTTTGTTGTGGTTTTTTTTCTCTTTTTGATTGACTGCGGAATTCTTCCGCAGTCAATTATTGGTTTTCATGTTCTTTATTATTATTCCTCTTCCATCTTTTTCCCGATTTTCTAGAGCTTTCAGCACCTTCATGCTTTGTGCAATTTATGCAAGTTATGCATCAAAACGTTCCGCATGTTGAGGAGAAGGGTGCTATTACTTTTGGGACTTCTGCAACTTACGGTTTTTCCGCAATCGGCCAAAATGTCGGAGATTTTTCCCATTGACTTATAATGGGGCTGCCGCAAATCCATGCTTTTCTGCACTTTTTTCTGCATTTTATGCAATTTCTGCACTTTGTGCATGTTCAGCTTCTGCAACTTGTGGGTTTTGAGAAAAAATTGGCCTTCTGCAGTTTTCCAGTTTTTTTATACGGGAGTTTGAAATTTTTGCATTGGTGTGTATGGGGGAATCCAGCCAATGGGGAGACTCCAGGACTTTCAGCCATTTGTGCAGCTTCTGCCAATCAAGCACTGAGGCCATTTCAACAGTTTGACCAGTTTATGGAATATAAAAGTTTATGCAACATTAATAATTTATGCAAAGTAACCACTTTATGGGATTTAACCAGTTTATGCATTTTAAAGCGTTTATGCAACTTAAGAGTTTATGCAAATTATCCCATTCATGCATTTTACCACTTTATGCAGTTTATGCAACATGACATTTTATGCATTTTACCAGTTTATGCAAAACAGATTATGCAATTTGAAGAGTTTATGCAATTTCTGCATTCGCTTCCCGCATTTCCGCAGTCAATCGCAATGGCGCAGCCATTGCATTTCTAGTTCATTTTGTCTTGTTTTTGTCTCTTTTTTTTAGCTCTCTTCATTGTTTTCTTTCCCTTGCTTTCTTGCGCATTTTTAGTCATGTTTTTCACGCTGTTTTAATTGTGTTATTGTTGCTCTCTGGGCATTTTGTTGCTTTTTTGTTTTATCCTCATTTTGGTCACTATTTTGACACTTTGTTCAAGAGGCTTTTAGATTTGGGTAAAGCCGAACTGGAGAAAATGCGCCCGGTTAAAGGAACAGGCCACCGTTTTTCCATACTGAGATATGTTCTTACCTGAGGTTAGACGAGTTGATGTGTATCTGTCTGGTCTTTGTGCGTGTCCTCAGTCACGCACAACGACCAAAGATGTTGTTAGCATTTGGCCTCTCCCAGTAAACTCCAAACAGGGGGGAAGTTGGAAGCTACTGTACCCCACTCTTCCACGGGCACGCACAAAGACCAGACAGGTACGTTTCATCTCGTCGAAGCTCAGGTAAGAACATGTCTCAGTATGGAAAAACGGTGGCCTGTTACTTTAAACATCAAATAAAACAAAAAAATATAAATATTTCAGATAACTTTCACCAGTCGTGGCACCGGTCAGGAATCCAAATATAATTTAGACAGAAAAATGTAATACCTCTGACTCTGAGCAGCATGACCAAGTAATTTCCCCTGTGGATCAGCAAAGTCTAAGTCAAGGTCTAACAAGTTTAGCTTTCTTTCTTGACAAAGTAAAGTAGGTAAGAAGAAATATCTCCTCTCTCTTGCACGGGTTTTGAAACCGCGGTTATAGATTTGTGATTTTTGCACATTTGAAACACATCAATGATCATTGCAACTTCAATCGCACACACAGTACACTAAAGCCACATCTATGTTGAATAATGACACGGCAAAGTCACAGCACATCATTTGTCCTCTCTTTGTTTCAATTTAGTTTTGTTGTCACACAAGTTGAACAAGAAAACGTACTTTTTTGTTAAGTATTTTAATATTATGCAATCCCAAAGCAACACCAATATGTTGATTCTATAGACTCCAGAAAAGCACTTCTATGTCCGGCAGCACTATGAAAAATAGTTGCATGTACTCACAGTGCAATACCATATCTCCACTTTGAATACAGCAACATCAGAGGCGCCGAAGCTCGTATCATTCTGGGCAAATAAACAGCGCGCCTGCACGAATACAAATGCAAAGAGGGTCATTGAGTGTTAACACTGCTGTGGGCGCTGGTGTCAAGTTAAACCCTGCCGATATCGCAGTACAGCTGAAGATAAGCATGCAGGCTCCATAGACCTCTCATAGACAAGCAAACAAACAAAAAAGAAGCCGAGCATATTTATGTCTTGATGCAAAGATATTTGCCGAGGACATGAGGGCTGGAATAGCTGGTATAATGGGTCAGGGTGTGAAGCATGGGCTATAGGCTGAGGTTTGACACACTGTGGTGGTGAGTTTAGGCCATAAAGAGAACTATAGAAGGTAATAAGGAAGGAGTTGTGGGTGGAAATGCTTTTCCCGCGGCACAAGTGGAGCTAGGAAGTCAGTTTATTACGAGCCATAGAGTGCACCCCCAGAAAGGAAGTTTGAACCTAACGTGATGGAAGCCACGTACTGTATGTTTACAGTAAGTAACAGATGGAATAGTTTTATAATTCACGAAAAGTCTGCACAAAATGAGAAAAACATTGCAATATTCAGTCACCGTCTTTTGTGCAATATTTTCCAACTTAATTTGTTTGCATGATTCTATTAAATGTAAGCAAACAATCTGAAGACAGAGGCCTAAAAAAAACTAAACCAGGACCAACATGTGATTAAAGTAGTGCTAAGTAACCTGTTTACCTGAATAAATCCTTTCCGTAGTCCCTCTGGGGGTAATACAAGTGTTGATGGGATGACTGGGGGGTCTTTCATCTCCCCCTGGTGTCTCTGGCCAGAAAACCGCAATTGCAACTTCGCTGCAACCGGGTCGGAGTCACCAATAAACACTAATGGGATCACGAAGCAGAAGCTAACAGGCTATCGGGCAAAGGCTAACCCTCTCTCCCTGTGTCTTTTCTGTCAGTGCAGTATTTACTCTCACGGACAATTAATGAGTAAAAACCGTAACATGCTACGACACCTGCAGTGGCGCTTATGGCCTCTAGGGGCATGAGTTACTTAGTACAGCTTTAAATGTCAGTTGTTTTCTTGCAATGTGGATATTGCGGCATCCAATATTGCAATTACGATGATGATTTATCAATACAGTTAGCAGCCATCACTTATTAAAAATGCTGCCTTTACATTTTTTACAAAATAATCTGTTCAATTTGTGATTTTGAAATTTCAAGCAGGTTGTGTTCTGTGCTTATTAATCCTGTAAAGTAGTGTATCTATCAAACCACTATGCAACTATGCATAGTGGTTTGATAGATATGCAAATCAACACAGTTTGTTAGTTTGTCATTAGGATAAGGTTGTTATATTTTGTTTTCATATTATGCTAGCAAAGTAACAACAGAAATGGATCAGATGCTCTAAACCAGTGGTTCTCAACCTTTTGGAGCTGCGACCCCCATGATAACAGTCAAAGGGGTTCGTGACCCCTGCTCGGGTCACATCGTGAGAAATAGAAACATTAGCCTACATAATTCTTAAAAAAACTAAGAAAAAAAACAAATGGCTATAATGAAATTCATCAAACTACGAACAAATAATGGCACAGGTAAAATAGCAAACACATGCTACAATAAAATATCAGATTATGTGCTAATGAAAATATGGCTATTTTATCTAAATGATCTGGCGACCCCCCAAATTTGTCCCCTCCCTTGGCGGTCCCGACCCCCAAGTTGAGAATCACTGCTCTAAACCAACATATTCCTCAGTTTTTATCCCTCCAGTGTCATTGTGACATGAAAACTCAGTCTCATATGCAATTAAAGTTATTTTCTCTAGCAATAGAATGAGCACATAATCTTCCCAAAAAGCAATTTTCTTTCATCCACTACAAAATAATTAGGCTCTCACCTGCTCCGTGCAGGGTTTTGATATGCACCAGAGCAGAGCGGAGCCCCTGACAGAAATAACCTGTTCTTACATCATGCTGCCCTTGCTCCGTGGCAAGTTGAATACACCTGGCAGAAGTTTGCTTTAGTGAGCCGTCCCGACCTTCTGATTCTCCACGGGGGTGATGCAAGCCTCTGCTTTGTCTCTTGCAATATAGAAAGCTTCTAGTAATTGACGGTGAAACTGAAATGAACACTTTTCTCATTGGTAGGAGGGCGAGAACTCCCAGATCAAAAAACACCACCTTCGGCCTGCGTGGATATTTTATGTCTGAAGCCTCCACGTATCTAAACAACATTTGATGTTTGTGGAGCAAATAGACTAAAGCCATGCTCACATACCTCCCGTGGCTCTGCCCTTCCTCATCGTGTTTGCTCTTCCTGACAAAGAAACCCCTCAAACATCCCGTCCACACAACACATGAGGGCAAACAGAGTGGGAGGCAGAATGACTTTACCATTCTATATTTACACTTAATTCCGCCGCGGGCTGCAGAAAAAATCATTTCGACATCTTATACACAAACTCGGAAAACTGATCTGGCAGAGCGGGTTGAGTGGAAGCAAGCTGGTGATTACAGAAATGTGTTATTCGTATTTTCAAAGTGGGGCTGTTGAGTAACATGTAGGAGCACCCCAGTCCCCTTTGTGTCATACACCAAGTCAATGATCTTTCTTAATGAGAGTCAAGCTACAAATGTTTACGAGTGACTGGTATTATAATAGTGCAGTGGCAAAGCAGCGCTCTCGCCTCGCAGCAAGAAGGTCTCCAATTTATTTATTTCTCTACAAAACATGACAATTTATATCATTCAGTTTTGTTGATATTGAAGTCCTTTTTGTAACAGGGGAATCCCTAGAAGCGCAATGCTTATGGACAGAGACCCACAGTTTTAATACACATACAACCAAAATACAGAAACAACAAAAGGCAGAATGGAAAACAGAAATTGGAAAAATTCACCCACGGAATTGTCATGGACATTTTTTGCCCCTTTGCCCCATGGATCAGTGATAACATGGAACTTTTCTAAGCTACAGGTGAAACTCGGAAAATTTGAATATCTTTAAAAAGAGTCAATTTGCCTTACATCTATGCCAGGCTCCTTTCCTACCTGTGCTTTCACCACCATTCGCAAATTGTAGTCCACTTTAGCCCCGTCAAGGACAAAGAACTCTGCCTTCCCCCAATTGTGCACATAGTATTTCTAGATTCCCGCTGTGCTGTTTGTACCAAGGATTTCAGCGTAACGTAATTTATATACAACTGTAAGCCTAATCCATCACAAAGTTAAATTAGGAAATTTTAAATACACATTTCCACAAAATGCTTCCTAATATTCACAATTTATGGTGTTCATAAGCCATAGATTCATTCATGAGTTGTTTATGTTCCCTATGTACAGAAGTCTATTATTTATTGGACTCCCCCATAGGAAAAGCTTTACTTAAACTGTCTTTACAACCACAGATGGAGGCTAAAATCCGTACGTTGACGTAGCACTGTTGGGGAAGCGCCTCGTGAAATTACTTTGAGAAGCTGGCGTGGCATCAGGTTAATTGAAGAGTTGCTTGGAGGACAGAGATTACTGGTTTTGTGTGTTTGCATTTGAGAGACTGCCAATGAAGCAATGTAAAATGACTGACCGTGGACTCATCCTGTCCCGCGAGCCTCTGACATTGCCAATAGCAAATCGCTCTCTCTCTCAGCGCAGTTTGGAGGCTGGGATACCTAACAAACAGGCCTACCTCATTACCAGAGTAAATGCAGCTGCACAGCTTATTACTAACTGCATCGTGAGCTTGTTAACTCAAAATTACCCCCGGAGTAGTGCTCGGTGGGCATTGCGCCACTCCCAAGGTGACCCCCCGTAGTTTAATGGACATGACAGTACCCAATGCTCTTCCATTCATGTCACATGCTGTTATACTGCCGTAGATATGGCCAGCATTATGCTCATGTGCACTGAGAGCTGCGGTAGGAGCTGAGGATAACAGGACGTCTGCATAGCTCTCTGGGGAAGGGAGAGGAACAATTACCCCGGGTAAATATTGACAACAGCATCCTTGCTCCTGGTCCAATTCCATCACGTCTTTGTCTTGTGTCCACCAAAATTGTGTTGAATAATGCAGGGAAATGGGGAATATATTATAGTCAGGACAGGGTCATTTCAATGGGCAACTAATTTGGGTGTGTCGAGCTCAGTGCAGGATTGGAATACAAAAAATGGGTCATGGGAAGTTAATTAAAGCCACACCAAAAGTACATTTCACCCAATGAATAGAATAAAATACAAGCATTTATTTCATTACAGATTTTCTTATTCTTGAACAATTGCAAAAACTGAAAAAGCATCTCTCCCTAACACCTGTGACTGTGACTTTAGCGGGAGTGGAGATGTTGGCGAAAGGAAGCTAAATATGAGATTTAAATGTCTAGGTCCTCATCTAAATTCATGCTTTGATTAACCACAGCAAAAATAGAAGGTCACTAGGAGCATGTTTTGTATTGCCTGGCTCTGCCATATACTATTCCCTGTCCATTCCACACAGGGAAGTTAGTTTGGTAACGGAGCAATTGGAGCAGTATGAATGGGCGGGCCTAACGCGCACAGATTGTCAGTGAAATAAACCAATTCTGTAGTCCAATACACAAAATATTAACCAAATTTGACGAGAGTGCAGAGATTAGTTTTGGCTAAAAACCTCTGCACATGTAACTGTTGAGTGAACTACAACATAGCAGCTCAGCGAGTGACGAAACCTAATCAATTCTCTGTGACAGTCGTGATTGGTTCGGCCTCAGCCGCCAATCAGCAACTTGTTTACCGTGTGTGTCCAGACCCAACTTCTTTCGCACAGAAAAGAAGTTAAGAAGTGGGTGTGGTTTACCAGGCTATGTTTTATATTGTATTGCTGGCAACAGTATAATCCAAAATATTGCACAGTGTCTCTTAAAAAAAGCCATTTTCAAGCTTAAAGTGGACACATTGTACAAATGTGACAGTAAACCGGCTTTTGAGCACGTGTGCAATGATAGTATTTCACATTTTATAAGTTAAAATATATCTGTCTATGCATCATGTCCGTGGCTTCGGTGGCCACATGAATCTAGTTATTCTCAAACAAAGCATTGCTTCCATTGCGCTGTAACAAGTCTTTTATTTAAATAAACTGCAATACATGTCTGGGGATACCTCAGCTGCCTATACCATTCACCAAAACATCTGGTAAAAACTGTGGAAGAAAACAATGATCGCTCATAACAAGACAAGACACTTGATGAGTAAAGACTGCTTTCTTACGGTCTAGTTTCTTGTGTGTGGAGTTCCCTCTGCTGACAGGAGGTGGCATTAAACACAATTCAAGCTACTATTTTGAACCAGCAGCACACTAACAAATCAAAAGAAGGGACAAGCAAAGTACATTTTCATTTTCCATAACCTAAATCTGGAACGAAAACAAAAATGATAGTGCCCACCCTGGTTGGGAAACATTGAATACTAATCATTTCGCCTGCATGGAATCAAGATATCATTAAAGAAATAATGAAAACCCACCTCTTTAATCCCGCATTCGCACTAATTGAGGACCGTGCGTATAGTTTGTGTGTACAGGCACAATATTGTTAGCTGTGATACTGAGCGGATGTAGACGACTTTGCTTGATTACCACGAAAACCACCATAGACAACTTTGACATATAGGCCACGAGAAGTTAATGCTTTTTTAATTCATTCATCTTAAAACACCCTGAGCCATTCATTTTAATTGTGTCATTAGCATTCAAGATTTAGCTGTACCTTTATTTTACACATTTCCCCCCCATGCTACTTATGCTGCTGTATGAATAAAGAATTCCCCTCTCTCTACCTTAATTAGAATTTTCAAAAATAAAAAAATAACTCCCAGCATAATCACAAGCCTAATTTCCCAGCGGTTTTGAATAATACCAAGGAATTTAATTTAAAGTGTGGCACACAATACTTTCTCATGGCATAATCAGGCAAGGTGTATTCTCTCTTCGTTTGGTTTCAGGTAACTTGGAAATTACTGGTGACTTTATATGACTTTCTTCAACTGTAAAAATGTATTATATACCTCAGTCTGTGGTATAGTGAGAGTCAAACAATGGATGACACACTTACAATTTTCCATCATCATTACATGGCAGCTGGGAGAAATCAATGCCTGCAAAGAGTAAGAGTAAGAAAAGGCAGTCCTTCTCTGTATGGAAGCACAGACACAGACTGGGGCATATTCCAATCTTAACCCCATTGAGAATCTTTGAGACGTCCTGGAGAAAGCTTTGGTCACATCTGTTGATATTGCAGAAGCGTATTGAAACAATGTGGATGTGTGCTGTAGTAATCAAAGCTATGTATAGGCGCCGCAACCACATATTAAAGCGTGTGACCTTTTTATTGTGGCAACTTGTTTTTCTTCTCAGGCAGTGTAATAATGGCTTACACTGTGTTGTACAAACAGTGGATGATAGGTTTCTGAAATGCCTACACTATGGTCCACAGACTCTGTACAGAGGTAACTTATTGGCCCTGTGGTGGACTGATGGAAGCATTCACACCGCTGACCTTTGGATTTTTGGGTGAACGCTCTAACCACTGAGCCTGTGGCCAATAGAAGCACACATAGCACATCGCAGCAGCTCAGGACTTACTTAGTGGTGAGTGCCAACCCATGAAATACTGGGCTTTCTTCATACCACCAGGACCTGGGACTAAACCCTGATTAAAGCACACCAAGAAGGACTTAAATTGGTCTGAACCGCTACAAAAATTATTTGAATTTCTAAAATATCTCCCAAATCTACCACCTGGCGCAAGAACAGCATTGCTCAAGATGAAGTTGGCGTCTTATCTTTTACACTAGTATCGAGCACAGCCTCTTGCATCTTATTAGCGCTCACAAGACTAACTACAAACAATTTCTCCTAATGTGAGTTTAACACTGTCCATCTCTTCTCAATAAGAGTCTTGCTAAAGCGATGACATGCAGCGACTTTTATTGTGTAAAACGCAAACAGGAAGCAGCTCAGTTTTGGAGGAGCCTTGTCGTATACACGCACTGTAGAGGAGCGGCTCGCTGCTAAATGCTCGCATTTGTGTCCGACATTGCATAGCAGAAAGTTCCCGGCTTGGGTTTACTGACAGTGAAAAGAGTCAACTTTGCAGAAGTGTTTTGGATTGTGATAAAACGATCCCATAAAAATGACAAATCGTCAGCTCTGGAGATCGTAAGACGGTCTATTATCATCATATCGCTCAGACCTACTCCACGCCACAGAAACGTGATCAAAACACCAGCACACACACACACCGCCACCCATAGCAGTGGAAAATATTTCAGTCTAGTTCTGTCTGTAGGAGGTAAAGCTTGGAGAGGGACCAGTGCTGTGCAAAACATTGCCATGGGCGTCTGTCCAGCCCCGTCCAGCCACTTACTGCACCATGTATGAAGCTCAAGATTGCACATAGTGCCTCCCATCTGTGCGATCTAGTCTAGTCTACAGTCTGCATTTAGAAATGCAAGATCAGGCCCATAGTCTCAATTAAATATAATATAAAATAAAATAAAAAGCAGCATGCACACCAGCCTCAGTATGGCCTGGCAGCATAATTTCATTGTATAATTGGAAAACAAGCTAAGAGAGAAGGCATGAGGTCACCAGAAACAAACAAAAAGTACAAGACTGAAACTTTTGCCAAGGAATCCCTCAACTGCCCTCCAAGCAAGTTTTGTTTGCCAGGATAAAAAAAAGGTCAAAGATATAAATCTGAGTGCAGCAGCTACTGCCTCGACTTTTTCTGCTTCCACATCACTCTATTTCAGCCGCCTTAAATACCTGACCCACATTGATTAACCCGAGGTGAGAGGTGGAGTCGTGGACTGAAAGGGCGCAGGAGAATTGATGGGACTTTGGCACTCTGCTTTGAGAGCTGAAGAAGCGGAGGAGGTATTGAAGAGAGGTAAGATAACAAGAGCTGGGAAAATTGATTCGCTGATGCGTGAAGATTTTTTTTTTTTTTTTTTTTTTAGAGTGACTGGGGAAAAAAGGTTTGTGTTCAAATATGTTGTGTTCATACAAGGCAGGGTGGGGGTGAGTGCATTTGCGGGACCCGGTAAAGTGCCCGTCAGGCGCTCTTCGAGAACAAAACCCGCCAGTACATGTTGAACGAAAGAAAAACGTAATGTCCAAGGCACTCTGATACAGTTAGAAGTCCTTTATTGATCAACATGTTGGCACGAAGCCAGGTCGAAACGTTTTTGTTTTCATTTAGATTGGTCTGGTGAACACAAAATGTCAGCTGAAACAAAACAAGCGTCAACATTTTATATAGAAATGTTCATTATGCTAATTTCTATGTTACGACATCATATACGCACACACATTGTTTACTAGAGAACTAGCCTACATTATGAGGGCTTTCTGATCATTGATAGTTAGATAAAAGCCAAAGGTAGTTGTTTGATGTTGAGAGAAATAAAAAAGATACAAATTCAGACATTTCAAACTCCAGCCACAAGAGGGCGCAGGGCAGTCACGTGCATCATGTTTCAACATCTTTCTATGCCGTTTGTAGAAAAACTGCTACATCCATTACAAGTTGTAGAAAAACATTTGAAATATCTAGTTATTTGGCCAACCAGATGTCTTGGAGGGGCTGTGCCAAAATTAAGACCCGGGGATGAAATACAGCTCTCCGGCTTCCTGTCTACTTGGCACGCATTGCCAGATATTTTACCACAATCAAAAATTCCACTCGATTAGAACCTCAAAAAACTCACTTAATATTGTGAATATGCGGTCCTTGAGGAGAAAGGTTTGGACGTAAGCAGCAATACATCTAATAATACATCTAGTACAGTATATCTATCCTGTATCAAGCCTCGTATTTATTTAACCATGAAGGTAATCCATGTTTGACAGGTGAATTCATGTTAGCTTAATGCCTGTAAGCCGACGGGAGATAGACCCCATCAAGGACTGCATCTTACTGTATGCAATTCATTCATTCAGACGAAATAGAGCCATGCAATAAAGCTGTTCATTCTGATGTGATGCGAGACTCACTTGGACAAATTAATGAGCGGACGGGCTGCCGTTAAGTGCACACAATCAATGAACTTCTGGTCAAAATTTCATCATGGCTACTATCACGTTTCAAATCCGGAGTTTGTGATCAGAAAATCTCTGTAATCTTTTCAAGGAAGATATTATGTATCATTTTAAATTACAACTGGATCGAGGAAATCAAACCAAACAGTCCTCCTTTTGTCTCATACCCAATTGTCTGCCCAAAAGTCCAAATTACTTTAAGACGCTTTTTCTCCCCCTTCAATTCAAATCCACAGAGCTTTGATAACATAATTACATATATCGTTTGTGAAAGCTCTCAATCATACAGGAATGTTTCCGTCATAAAACGGCAAGGCAAGTTAATTTGAAGAGCACACTTCGTACACAAAGCAATTCGAAGTGCTTCACGAAACACAATACGACAAGAAGGTTAATAAACTCCACAAAACATGACATTGAATTAAAAAGTGATGAATTGAGCAAGAAGCTTTCAACGTCATCAACTGGACTGGGTTGTTTCAAAGGCATCTCCTCGCTTGTCTACTCCACACATTAACTCTGGTCCGGGTTCGGTCCTGATCCAGCCCTGATTTCCCCCAAAGTGCCACTCACACTGAGTCCTGCTGACACTGTGCCAGCTCCGGCGGCTCCGGCACCAGACCCTGCAGACCCCCACGCTCTTGGTAAATGGCAAATGTTTATGTAGTGCTTTTCTACCTTTATCAGGCCGAAAACGCTTTACAGTAAGGAACCAGTCACACATTCACACTCTCATTCACACACCAATGTATACAGACACTGGGGGCAAGTAGGGTGAAGTGTCTTGCCCAAGGATACAACGACAGTGTGCATTTGCTGGAGCTGGGATTCGAACCCACAACCTTCCGCTGACTTTAACCGGATTTAATGTGGCGTTAGACTTGGTAGCAAGATAAGATTATCAATAATATATTATTAAGTGTATCGATACTTAATTGGTAGCCTGGCCATAGCCATCCGTAAACTCCAGTCAAGTATAATTTCCCCACCATTCAGCGAGCGAGGGAGGCGGGTGTTGCAGGTGATGTCAAGCATTTGCGCCTATTTGCTGGTTGTAGTTTGGCAATGGCGGCGGATACGAAAGTAGTGGAAGCTCTTCAGTTCATTCTGGCTCGGCTCCCAAATATCCAGAAATTAAAATTGAAGCCTTGGAAAGCTCAAGGAATGCCCCCAAGAGTTATGATAGCTTCTTCACTCACTCGGGCGCATTACATACGTCACGACCAAACGCTAGCGAAAATCAGATCCACTCGTTTCAAAGGAGTTCACCCCTCCCACCTGATAGCTCAATTGTGAAGGTCCAGACCCATGTACGAAACGCAATGAGTACGAGGGTATGGTAAAACCAGGCTACTCAATTGGAATTGAACCAATAGACTTGTAACCATTAGCTGTTGTGCATACACCTGCAACTACTCCTGACCAATATCTAAACCTACCCGTGTTTAGCTAGTTGGCCAGTGTTAATCTTAAGACCCCTTGACTTTGTATTGCGACAAAACCAAGCGTGAAAAGTGTTAAATGAGCTCTTAACATGCTGGATGTGAAATCAAAAAGACTGTTACAAAACTCGTCTACCTCAAGCAAACTGGTCTCCCGCTTTCCCGTTCATTAGGCCCGGCTCCAAAACGCCGTTCACGGCTGCCAGAGCAAACCATTCAACATAGCTTCAGAGCCTTGACGACGCCATCCAGCTAAACTGCCTCCAATTAATTAAAAATGAAACGTGCGAAGCGCTGATAAAATGCCGACTTACATTCGGGCCAATGTAAACACAAGGAACTGTTTGGGTTGCAGGTGCAGCGGAGAGAGAATCAATACGGCACACAGTCGCTCTGCTAAAACCACTTTTCTCCTGCTTCAAACACACATTTTTCAATTACACACTACCCTTAATGCTCCGAAAGCGTGTTCTGGTGCTCAGCGGGGTATAAGGGGCGATTTGGATTCCCTCCTTCGAACCATTTGTAATCCGTTGACGCGCTCCCGGTTCCCAGCCTTCTTGTATGCGAAAGCACGAGTTGGATTGGTGAAAAGGCGCCCAACAGATTTAGACCATCAAGGCAACGCGCAGGGCGAGGCAGAATATACAGAGCAGCCGAGCAAAAAGGCCCCTAATAGGGAGCGGTACAGCAAAGGGCACTCATGCGCAAAGGAAGACAGCTCGGCGAGAATAATGTGACACTCGCCGCATTTAAGACCACACTCACTGGTGAGCATTTTTCCCATACTGTCTCTAATGACGAAGTATTTGCTGGCGAAAACGGTCGACACACTGGACAGCTATTTATACGCTTTGTTCGCATCTTAGTACAGCCCGAGCAAGTGTGTGTTTTGTAACTATAAACAGAATTTTGTTACAGTTTTACCTTTTTTTTGTTTCTTTTGTCATGGTGTGTGGACTGTCTGGGGAGATTTGTGGAAATGTAGGTCATTTCTTTTTAAGTGCCGTGCGTTCCAAAAATAAAGCCTACCCAGAGTGGGAGTGATGATGTGAGTCAGTCAGAGCAAGACAACTGAGCAAATAGTGGGACGGAGACGGCAGCTGCAAAGAAATCATAATGGAAAAGACTCACCCATGCTATTTTCAACGTACATGTCATCAGGAAGACATGGAAGATAAAAGCTTTGACAAGAGTATGGATCGACAGCATGTGGATGTAAGAAAAAAAGGTATACTCTGGGCGCAACAGTTTCCCCAACAGTGTTTGGAATGGTGTTACTGGTATTTGCCGGAAGATGATTCCGTATACTAGCCAGAATATTAGTTACTTGATATTTGCCTCTTCTTCTAAATGCATTTACCGAATACATTACTCCAAGGAATTGAGAAAAAACTTGAACACAAAATTCTAATTGTATACTTGTTTACCAGGAAGTTTCAATATGAGCAAATACAAAATTGTAAATGATTTAAATTCACATCTAATCTAAACAAAAGCCAGTCTTTTTGCCTCTCAGGAAAGGTTGAGTCTGATGCAAGTAGTGGAAAAGTGGGTTTCGTGGCTTTGCTTTCATTCATTTGGAACATTTTAAACTTCCAAAATATTTGCTATTGCCCTTAACAACTGATGTAATAATAGCATGATATTTTTCCCACTATATTTTCTGAATCAATTTTTCAAATAAAGTTGATAAAAAGACGCAAGTTGCTGCTGATAGATACGTAGATATGGGTCACATTCTGGTGAATACACCGTGCTGCTGCTGATGCCACTGAGCCAGATTCATGATGCTTAGATTTTTCTCTCTTTTGTCTGAAACAGCGGCACAGCGAGCCTTTGAAATGGAAATCTCAGTTACCCCTCATGCATTTTTGTTCTGCCAGAGCACAATGCATATGCACACAGCCACACAGTGGTATGTACAGAGTGAAGAAAGGCGTTCGGGGCAAAGTCAAACAAATGCCAGAAAACCTCCCTTGGTTCAGACTTGATATAATATATACGCCCAATGTTAGAAACTCATGCACGGTGTTGCATTCCCAAAATAAATCAGTGGAGGCTGCAACCAGCTAGAAGAGAATAAATCAATATAGAGTGAATGAAAGGTTTATGAAAAAATATGTAATGAATTTTTTTTCATTTTTTGCCAGCACAAGCCTCTGAAAAGCTTAAAAGGTAAAAATGTATCCCTTTACAAACACATACAACCACATGGCTGATTTTGGGCTGTCCTCCTGCTCTGAGTCATCCATACAGTAGATGTCCACAAAGTCCATAGTGTTGCCTAAAAATGCTGAATATGTACAAATGAGGAGCGTCTGTGTTTGCGATGAGGGGAGCGAGTGGGTCGGGCGTGAAGTTTTTAGCAGATGCTGCAAAATCTTTATATTGTCAGTATACGGGATCGAAATAATGCGAACCTTGAACACACAGATGAAAGTGAAACACATTACTTGCCTCACAGCAAAAAGGTCTCGATTCCTGGACCGTGCCGGTATTTCTGTGTAGAGTTTGCATATTTCCCTCCTTGTGTCTGGATGGGTTTTCCTCATCAACCAAAAGCATAAACAACAGGTGACAAACATTAGCCTTGACATCTGGAGATGGGTCCCCAGGCGCCACATGCGGCTGCCCCCCTGCTCCTTGCGGGTTGCCCCAGCGACAATAAAGGATGGGTCAAATGTAGAGGACAGATTTTGTTGTATAATAAAGTACCTTAACCGAACCTTGATCTAGCCCTCCACCAAGAGAGACCCATGGTACCAGCTGACCATGAACCTTTGCTTCTTCTGGGCAAACCCCTGAACTATTCACTCTGGGTGGGAAAAGTAGGGAGGCTTATACATAAAAGCAGGTACTTTTCGAATGATTGACCAGGTGTCCGTCTGAACATGTATGTTTGTATACGATAACTTTATGCCCTAAACTGATTTGCTGTCTGTGGGATGACAGGGTTAATGAATGGAATTACACTGTCTTTTCATATATTGTGAGAAAACAAGCAAATTGTGGCTTAATTCTCTGTATTTGTCATGGCAGGAAAACTTACAGTTATGAAAAGAAATGAAGAAAGGCAGAGCAAATCAGTCTACTGAACTTGAACATTAACATACTGCCAGTAAGATTTCAACGCACACATTGACAAGACACCCTCCCATACTGCTAGTGAACTGATACAAACTACGACTGACAAACTAGCATCTTCACAGAAGAATAAATAAACAGTTTACCCCACACATTGCTCATTGCTAGACAAAAATAAAGCCTGCTCTTGGCATAATGTTGGAAAAAACAATAAGACACAGTGCAGCCGTGCGGTAAACACTAGCTGTTTTTTACACCTGGTGCAAATCCTAAGCAATAAAACCTCATGGGTTAACATGAGGAAGCTTGCTTTCAAGGTTTACCTCAGACTCCCAGACAAGACACATGAAGGAGGTAGATGTGACGCAAAGGAACACAACATCTCCAGCTGAATTCAGACATTTTGATGTGCACTTCACAGTATTTATCAAACGTTCAGGAAAAACACAGACCATAATGTGCCTTCTTCGAGGACCATAGCATATTAAGAGCTAAATCATTTTTCCCCTCATAAATGAGAAAAGTGTGGGGTTGACCTTGGGGCACACATGAAATGAGTAACAGTTTTCTAAACAAAAGCTGCCCGCTGGCTTTGACTCTGACCCTAGGTCCAACTGTGCTCACCATGGGGAACTGCAGACAAAAGAGCAGAGGACTGTCTTCAAAAGGATACAGAGGGATTAGGAACCACCCAAGTGCAATCACCAGCAACGGTTTGGCTGAAGAAATAATGGCTTTGTTTTAAAGTATAGGCACCAGCTCTGCATGCAGTCATTATAAAATAGGAGCCAATATAAAGGATTAAACACATTCTGTTCTTCTGTCCACAGCCAAATTTATACAGTAACTGGAGTGAAAACTACCACTGACAGTCCTTAACCTTGTCCCCAAATATGCATTAAAACATCTCACCAGCCCCATATTCTACAGAGTAATGTTAGAATTGGAGAGTTGGTTGAAATGGGGCTTTAGCATTTGCCACAAAAGCACACCTTGCAGGAGTATCTCAGCAGTTCTCTTGCGTTTTTTTTCCTTGCTCCAAAACCATCTCAGTAGCAGAACCATCTCACTCTCCTTCACATCATAACCATATCAGCATCCACTATCCTCTGCTCCACCACCAAAGCAGCAAAGCCATTTCCACTTCCTTAAAGCAGTAGTAAGTAACTTGTTTACCTTAATACATCCTTTTCGTAGTCCCTCTGTTTTTCTTTTTGTTTTTGTTTTTTTGTTTTTTTTGTTTTTTTTGGAAGGAAGTGGGTGTGAGAGAATGTTTTTAAATCTGTAAAGCACTTTGTGTTACATGACATGTATGAAAAGCGCTATACAAATAAAATTGATTTGATTTGATTTGATTTGATTTGGGGGTAATACAAGTGTTAATGGGATGACTGGGGGGTCTTTCATCTCCCCCGGTGTCTCTGGCCAGAAAACCGCATTTGCAACTTCGCTGCCACCAGGTACAAGTCACCAATACACACTAATGGAATCATGAAGAAGAAGCTAACAGACGAACGGGAAAAACTGACTGCGGGCTAGCGCCACTTAAACAGTGTTTACAGCCAAGTTTGAGTAACAAAAACATCTCCATTGTGTAATTGGAGGTACAATAGCCCTCTCTCCCTTTGTCTTTTCTGTCAGTGTAGTATTTACTCTCACAGATAATTCATGAGCAAAAAACCGCAACATGCTACGATACCTGCAGTGGCGCTTATGGCCTCGAGGTGCATGAGTTACTTACCTTTGTTTGAGTTGTTGTTGAACTAACTTTGTATGAAACTTATGCACAAAAAGAAAATGTCTTTGTTCTCATACTAATTTAATTGCGCTGCCATGCCATTTTTTTTTTGTAAAACTCTCATCACTCTTGTTTCTGCAGTCAGCGTATTTTAAATTGAGTGTTTTTGGGCCACCTTTAGCTTCCAGCATCATTTCTGACAGTAACGGATAGCCGTGATTTTCAGTTCCCATTACTTAGAACAAACTGTGTATTTCCCCAAGTCCTGCTTTAAATAATCCGAGCATACACTGAGATGGAGAGAATGAAGAATGGTGCACCGCATGTGTTTTGTGGTGGAGATGTGAAAAGTGCAGCGTGAAGCCGTCTGGGGCTCGGAGCTGTCTCACTGAACTGCTGTCTGTATAGAAAATGCAAACAAACCACGCTGGAATTTGGAGTTTACACACTGAGAGAAGCTTTCATTTGCTTCCAGCTCCTGTGTTCTTTACTTTTCCCCGCGGCTACATGCCCTGCCCTAACTGCGGTAAAAGTACCTCTCAGCTGCAGCGAAGTTCACAAAACCCCCAATAAAATGATGAATAATAGATTATGAAAGGGGTTTTATAGTGCATTTATGTAGTTTTCTTCCAGGAGAATCTTAGGTTTTATGCACTGTGTCTTGGAGAACTCGGAGTACTAGAAAACTCCATGACTGGAGTGGGTTCATTGAGTTGATAGGTCAAATGATTGGACATCTTATCACTTGACTCAATAGCTGAAGAGGCCTCAGAAGACACAGGTGTGCCATGATCAATTAGCCCAGTCCAGTCAATGATGAAAATCTTTACTGCAATGGGAAATTGCTGGAAAATTGAGAGCCTACACCAGGGGTCTCCAACAGGCAGCCCGTGGGCCAGATTCGGCCCGTGAGATGATCTAATCCGGCCCCTGACTTGTAGAGCACAGATTCCTAGCCCATTCCTGTGCGTAGTTATGATTTTTTAAAGGAATAACCAGAATGCTCATTACAGCCACTAGGGGCAGCTTAAATAAAGAAAGGAAAGAATTCCACACATGTCCAGCAGAGGGCACTGACACAACAAGAGATCAGGATAAACAACACATTATAGCCACGTGGTAAATGGACAGTCTGCCCCAGGGCGGCTGTGGCTTCATTAGTGGCTTTCCACCACTGAGTGTAGAATAAATAAAAGTGCAATACAAGTGTAAGCCGCTTTTATGAGGCTACAGTCCGGCTCATTATTCATTAATTGAAAAAGTTTCCTCAATAGTATTTTCCCAATCAAAACACATTTTACTGGAGCTTTAGTTTATGGACCTCGGCAATACACTCCCCATATATTTTGGCCCTCAGGAAACTACACTTGGAGACCCCTGGCCTACACAAACAAACAACCTTCAGAAAGAATTACCCAACATTATATAACTTCATGAAACATTACAACTACTTTACTCACCTCATTATTATTGGTAATACAAGTTACTCTTAACACTCATCTTAACCAAGTAGATTTTCAAACTGGCGACCAAAACGAGATGAAAGCAAACATGAAAATGACGATGAAAACGCAACAAAAGGGCAAGAACCACAGCAACGACAGGTCTTAGCTTTCAAATGAGGCACTGACCTATAGTCTATAAAAGGCCTCAAGCCAAACCGGAGAAAATGTGCTCGGTTAAGGCATGGGTTAAGAGGTTAAAGGCACACTGCATAACATTTTGGAATATACTGTATGCAGCAATACAAAACATGATCTTTCAGTCTGAAAGAGTGAGACGGTGTGCGGGAGCTTTTGTTTATTTTTGCATTCATTTCCCTGTCTTCTACACACCCGTCGCCTCCTGGGTGTGTGGAGTCGTCCTTAGCTACAGCAGTACAAAACATGAAATGACCAGTTAGCTTGTATTTTATTCTATTCATTGGGTGAAATGTTACACGGTGTGGCTTTAAATTAGTGCTGTCAGTCGATTCATTTTTAAAATCGGATGAATCACACTTGTGAAATTAATCGCAATTCATTTTTCTGTAATAATCATATTCATTATTAATACTTGGCCACCATAACACACTCAAATTTAAACCATTTGCTCACATTTCATTAACCAAATATTCACAGTTTCATCATTCCATTGTAAAAGCAGTTTATAACGGGGATCTCTCCGACCCTTTCTTGGTCACTCCCCAAGGCTTTCAACATTTTTCCACACATGCTCGATACATCACATTTTAGATACGTTTTCTCAGGATGTTGATCATTTCAAACAGAATTTGCAAGCATTTAGGTCCATAAAGTAGAGTATAAGGACAAAATTAAAGTCATTTCTAGCTCTGTCGCTTTTTAAGTAGCTTTTAAGTAGCTCATCATGTGAAAAGGTTGGACACCCCTGGGTTAGAATATGTACTTAATACAAGTGCTTTCTCTTTCAGGTCATGTGTGTTTGAACATATATGACGCGATTGATTTGTGATTAATTCATGATTAATACACTACCGGTAATTATTATTTTTGATTAATCGTGAGTTAAAGCTTTAACTTTGACAGCCCCACTTTCAATAAATGTGTGCAGATAATACACGTGATATGAAAATGTGGTTTTCACACCGAGGGGGTCATTTACTAAGCCAGGTGCTAAATTGTGCGTAGTACTAAACACAAATATCAAGTGAACTTGCTTTTTGCTCTACTTTAGTACACTCTACCATATTTGTACATGTTAAAACGTTTCGTAAATGACCCCCCCAAGATTGTTTAGCTGTTTAGCAATATACACTGAGCTGCAAAAGGAGCACGGTAGGTGAAGGTATTGGAGATTTTAAACACAGTGTATCTGAGTGTGGCCTGTCATCTTGGGTGCAGTAAGGGGGAAATGGACTGACTATCTAGGATGAAACATATGCCAATGAAGCAAAACACCACTCCAGGTATTTCTGATGGATATAACATTATCATGTGTAACACCTCAGAAACGTCGATATGGGCATTTTAAAAGTGATCACCATTCACAGATCTATCATTTTCCTACATCTGCAACATCTCTAACTGTGACTGCCACAGCTATACTACCACAACTGCTCCTTTTCACTTCTTTTGTGAGGCAATCTTTCTTGGACTTAGCAATTTGTCAAAAAAGAAATAAATTAAAAACATCTTGTTCCTCTTTGGAAAATAATGTCTGTTATGGATTTGTCATAAAACACAAATAGCTCACACAGATTTGGAGACTTTTGGAAGGCGCATGAAATATAAATGACAGCCCAGAGCAGAAGCTGGCTGTAAACAGTATACAGTGGAGCAGAGCCTTTGTAGTGCTTCCAACATATTCCCGCTGGTCATTTCTTGCTGCTACATATGGAAACATAGAGGTTAATGAACATATTAAAAAACTCACAGAAACTCACAGTCTCTCATTATAAAAGCAGAACGGATTTCTTCATTAGCCCCGGCCACACTCCTGTTTTCATTTAGCCGATTCGTTGTACTGCACTGATTAGATTTCACTGAAACGGTGAGTGGCCAAAGGACGCAGAGTTCAGGTCCCATTCATCACCACCGTCTAAGCTTATGCGGAGTTTGTAATAAGATCAGGGTGAGATTTTAATTTGGGCAGTGCATGCAAAAGCTCAGAATAGTTCGGCATGTGTAGAAGTAGATCTAATTCACAAATTTGGAGAACATTGTTTTGCCCCCTCAAAAGTATAAAAAAAAAGTATTTCTGTGGCAAATCGCCGACGCATAAATAAGGCCACAAGACAAGATGTGGACAACCAATTACAACATGAAAAGACAAGTCGTTTTAAGTCTGAATTTGGTTTGGTTTTTAAGAGGCAAATGGACATTGATTAAAAGCGGCAGTCCATTTGTTATATTAGATTAGTGCACTTTCACAAGACCCTTGCCATTTACTCAGGTTTGGGGCTGGCACATATTGAAGTAAATGTTTTTCAGTGCTCTACGCTCAGACTTGTAAACACGTCCGAATTGAGTGCATAGAATCTGATAGACTTCGCAGAAATCCGGTTGAGTGGAAAGTCACTTTGGAGCTGTTTTCGGCTCGGTTTTCAAGGGAAGCAATTGTCCGACTAATCCTCTCTGAGTTGACCGTGTCATTTTCGACAGCCTCCCAGCCTATTAACATCACCTTGGGATTACCTTCACAGATAGGAGGAGTCGATGGAGCTGGAGGGCAGAGAACGGGAGGTGGAGAGGAAGGGGGCGCCATCAGTCAGAATGAGATTTGGATGTTGATGCTGCCGAAAGCACCAGACATGTTAGCACCATGTTCATGTGGCACGATTTTAGAGGGAATTTCATTCTGCTGTCAACAATGAGGAGAAGCTAAACAGTCAAATCTGACAAAGAATCCTCACCGGAGCCACACAACTAGAAAGAAAACAATACAATGTGTCAACACCTCTCAGTAAATGCGATGATGAATTGTTCTGACTTCACCAGGCGGCCCTTTTATGAGGCTTATTCAGTTTGTCCTGAATGCACTGTATGAGTCATTTAATAAGTACAGTGGCAAGAAAAAGTAAGTGCACCGTTTGAAATTTCTCACATTTCTGCCTAAATTGGTCACAAAATGTGGTTTGATCTTCATCAAAATCACAGGAATGATTAAACGGCATCTGCTTAAACTAATACCACTCAAACATTTACATGTTATCATATTTTTATTGGACAAAACATGTAAACATTCAGAGGAGAGCGTGGAATAAGTAAGTACACGGCCTGAATCTCGCTGAACTGCAGCAGGTCCAAGATTCATCCTGATCGTTGAGAGTGTCTAATCTGCAACTACTCACATTGTGTCTTCCATTTATAAAATTAAACTGTAGGTTAATCAGTCCACTGAATATTTTTGCCAGTAGAGCAACCCGAGTGCTCTTTCACAAACCAAATTTGAACAGTTTGGGAGGAACACAACATCAGGTGTGGAGGAAAAATGGAACAGCACACCAACATCTTTACACTATGCTGCTCACAGTGAAGTATGGTGCATGAAGAATCATGGTGTGAGGCTGTTATGTTGCTTCATGGCCTGGACAACATGCCATCATCAGTGGAAAAATTAATTCACAAGTTTATTAAGATATTTTGCAGGAAACCCAGAGACATTCGCAACAGCATGGAATAAGTAAGTGTATTAAATAGCTGGCTGATCCTTCTTTTGCAGCAATAACTGCTTTTCTGTAGTTGCAGATAAGACGCTCACAACGATCAGGATGAATCTTGGACCATTTCTCTTTACAAAACTGCTGCAATTCAGCAAGATTCAGGCAGTGTACTTACTTATTCCACACTGTATTGTGAATGTTTACATGTTATGGCCAATAAAAATATGAGAAAATGTAAATGTTTGGGTGGTATTCTTTTAATCAGAAACTGTTTATTCATTCTTATGACTGTGATGAAGATCAGACTAGGGCTGAAAGATATATCGTTATCGTATTAATCAAGATATGAACATTGAAAATATTAAAATCAAAAAAGCAAGGCATAAACGATATAGATTTTCATCAATAAACTGCAATCTTTTGCGCTTTTCACCAAAGCCATAGTTATATCGTATCGATATCGAGATATTTGGCATGAATATAGAGGTATGAAATTTTGTCCATATCGTTCAGTCCTATTTCAGACCACATTTAGTGACCAATTTAGGCCGAAATGTGAGAAATTTCAACTACTTACTTTTTCTTGCCACTGTAAAAAGTAAAAGTAAAGTAAATGGTAAATGGACTCAACTTATATTGCACTTTTCTACCTTTATCAGGACCAAAGCGCTTTACAGTAAGGAACCAGTAACCCATTCACACTCATTCATAAGACACTCAAGGCAGATTTACAGACTCCTCCTCCCCAGCTCTGACGAAGCATGTTCCTAAAAAGGGCATAAGGGCGGGATCTTCACTGTAGACTTCGCATGACGTGTAGTTCGTGCAACTCCAATGCTAACTGTCCGGCCTTTGTTAATACGAGATTTCTAAAAAAAATTCTCACAAAAAACAGCCTGGTTTCTTTCATTGTAACTAACCCAGGAGGAACATCTAGTAGTAGAAAGTTTAGGAAAATTAGAAGGCTTTAAAGTTGTTTTGAACATGTCTAAAGTGCAATGCTGTCCAATGGGGGACTAGGAGCAATGGCGGAGAAATGGCGGCCCCTAGTGTCACCGTCACAAAGCAGAGCAGCCAGCGGCCATTGGTCTTGCCTAAGGACACAACGACAGTGTGCATTAGCTGGAGCTGGGATTCAAACCCACGACATTGACATTGACATTGAGATGACCTGCTCTACCAACTGTGCCACCATCAAAGTATCTTGCCTGAGAAAAATTGGGAAGGGAAGCAAATTTATCTTTAAAACCATTCTACCATAATAAATCCTCTAGTCTCAGAATTATTCACTAAAAAGTAATGCAGACCAAAAACAATTAACAATTTAAAGCTGTTTGTTAAACAGTATAACAAACTCAGCAGACAAAGGTTCTTGAGCCCTCGTCTGTACCACTATACAGATATCAAAATTATATATAGCTTGTATGTTGTCATACACCTATTACAGGAATCCATAAGTATTTTGTCAGACAGAAAATGTATAGGGCTTGCCGAGATTCCTAACATCATTTTTTACAGGTTACCAGTTGTCAAGCCATATCAACATAATCCGTCATAACACACTGTCGAAACATAACTCAAATGAGATCTTGGATGACAGCAATGCAACAACCGTGACAAATAAAAAAGACACAAGGGCGACATGCACGTATGTTAGCGCAATCACAGATCCATGACGAATCATCTTGCATAGAAACCCCTTTCTGTCAGGCAAACAGACATCTCATTAATGCCCCGGTCCACACGTTGGCCCATCACCGACACCAAACGAAATGTCAACACTCCCCGGTGCCTCTTTCATCACCGGCTGTCGCGCAACACGCCGGTAAACAGCTCCCACCCTTCATCCTAGCCGTGCTCAACACCCCAAACCAGCGCTGTATAAATTGGTATTTCCACGGAAACCTCCAGATTGTGGGAAATGAAGCTGGGGGTGGAATATGCAAAGGCTGACCTTATAATCCAACTGCCTCAGAGTCAGAAAGTTTTAACTTATTTAATCGGCTAAAATGTTTCATCATAGTTGTACTCAAAGTAACATTTTAGAAAACAGTTAATAATGACCACAACTATTACTAAAATATTCCAGGTTCACGAAGTGTCATTTGAATTAATAGATTTGAATAAAAGAATGCGGATGCAAAGTCTACTCAAAAGCATTATTGATTTTAGTCAACTAAATTTACATGAAATATTCAAACTTTCACACTAAATTTTGGCTTAAACTACATTAAAGCAGAACTAAGTAACTCCATGCCCCTAGAGGCCATAAGCGCCACTGCAGGTGTCGTAGCATGTTGCGTTTTTTTTTGTCATTAATTGTCCGTGAGAGTAAATACTAAGATAATACTTTATTGATCTCACAGATAAATAATCAGATCAATAAATCAATCAATAAATCAATAAAGTATTTATTGATCTCTCCCTTTTCTATGCTGACAGAAAAGGGAGAGAGGGATACTGTACATCCAATTACGCAATGAGGATATTTTTTTTCTCTCAAACTTGGATGTAGATAAATTAAGTGGCGCTAGCCCACAGTTAGCTTTGCCCATTAGCCTGCTAGCTTCTTCTTTGTGATTCCATTAGTGTGTATTGGGTCTCCGTGTCGGTGCAGGGAAAGTTGCAATTGTGGTTTTCTGGCCAGAGACTCCAGGGAGAGATGAAAGACCCCCCAATCGTCCCATGAACACTTGTATTATCCCCAGAGGGACTACGGAAAGGATTTATTAAGGTAAACAAGTTACTTAGTTCTGCTTTAAGTTTGTGTCTAAATGCGAACACCTACTCTGACTTAAAATATGTTGTCAAAATGAACAGGGGTAGGAATTAGGAAACAAGGAAAAGTCTTTTTAAGTTGCAGATAAAGAGGTTTCTAGAAGATAAGCAGTTTAAGGGGTTTGTACAGTATGTCGTGGGTCTATAGCAAGACGAGTTTATCTAATGCTATATGCACGAGACATGGAAATTGGACAATTAACACTTCTAAGTGCAGGCAGCCTAATTATGCGGCTAAGGAGAAAATCTGTACTGTGGCAAAGACAGAACAGCACCCTTAAAAAGTGCCTAGGGAGCAAGTGTAAAAGATAAGATGATTGGCGAAGGAAGCGTATACTTCAGAAAAAATCTGCCTTTGTAAGTCAAGTCCGTGCATTAGCAAGTGATGTGCTCTTAATTGCCGAACTGGGGCCTTAGAGTCATGATAGGGGTCGAGAAACATCAGCATTGAAATGTCTCCAGTCGTAACATCAGGGCAGAGACAGCGGCAGTCAAAGCGAGAGCACGAGGTCGAAAACGGATTTGAAAAGCGAGATGGCATATTAAGAAGAAAGGTTGACGGGGGCATTGCAACGTGCATGTTTATACCGACGGGCTACAAATGAGCCTCAGACTGACAACGGCCTTCCTGTCACTGTGTAATATAATATCTGTGATGAAAAGTCACACCTATGGGTTTTGGGGTTTTTTGAAAGAGGAAATGAAGTGTGAGGAGTTGTCAAAAGCGCTGTAGTAAGTAAAGGTTATCTGCGTGTCAGGAAAGGCCAGCCGAGAAACAGCAAAGACGTGACAGCAGGAGACAAGTGATGATGAGAAAAGGGCACGGAACAAAGGGGAAGGTTATTTGGGAACGTGATCATCGAAAGACAGAACAATCAGCAAGGTAAAGGAGTAAAGGATGGTGGGGGATAAAGTTGGCAGGTGGATAGATGCATTATGTTAAAGCTTGGGTGATGCTGGCTTTTAAACATAGCACAAAGCTACATTCAGTTCTTTAGTTTTAATTTGGTCTCATAAATAATCATCACTTGCTAGAGGCATTTTTATTAATTGCCGTTTAGTTAAAAAGAATTGCTCAAAGTACCTGAAAAAATTAGCTGTATTAATAATTTTAACTTGTATTGTGCATTACCTGTACAGGCTCAACAAACTTCTTAAGGCTAAACAATGAGTCATAATTTAATAAATCCTCATATTTGGTGGTGATAAGATACTGATGTAGCCATATCACTCATATATAATCACTAGGGCATTAAGCTTTTCCACACCAAATCAGTCATGGAAACAGTACCTGTGACTCTCGCGGGCAAGGGAGGCCCCCCATTTCTCCAGCTCGTGTTCACATTGAGAAACAGACAGGGTTGTCAGTGATGTCATGGCGCCTACTTGCCAATTCTCTGAGCAAAACAAGCTTTTTGCACGTTGCTCGAAAGCAGACAGATTAGACTTTTCACAGCGGGATATTCATAACGGACTGAGAAATGGCCTACATCGGAGCAATAACCATGCTTTGGGAATTTACAGAAAGACAAGGACTTAAATGTGGATTGTGACTGCACAAAGGGAAGAGAAGCGCCACACATCAAAAGAGGGCGAGTCTTACTGGCTTTATAATTAAAGTCCGGATATAGTGATGGACATGCACTTGCCTTCACTTGAGGGGCCTTTATATCAGCTAAAAAAAATGACCAAATGTTCCTACTGACCGACGACACGAAGACACTACAGACTGGGTCAAGGCTTTAATTGAACCAATACATGAGCCCCGTCACCCCTTGACTTAATTTGCATGTAGTTCCACCTCCCTTCTCACCAGACAATTCACCAAAATGTGGGGTTTCGAATCCAGCCTCCTGAAAGTGCACACTGTCATTGTGTCCTTGGACAAGGACACAATGACACTTCACCCGCCTTGTCTCTATGTCTGCGTACACTGGTATGTGAATGAGAGCGTGAATGGGTGAGTGGTTACTTGCTGCAAAGTGCTTTGAGCGCCTTATGTACGTGGAAAAGCGTATAGAGACCTTTTTTTACCATTTATAGAATGCACAGTAAAGAGTGGTGCAGAGAGCCTCCCTGTGATGTCTTTGACTATGTGTTTGTAGCAGTTATGTCTTGGAATTTCTTTGATGTTGATGAGCCTCACACATGCTCTATTACATGGATGCATTTCTCTTGCATCAAGAAGACTAAACCACCACGTTGTCATGACGATGGTTGAAAATAGCCATCTTGTAAGCCTCCTACTGAATATAAAAAATACCGTGTGCTATGACTTTTTGTTGGATGACTGAGCATTCTCATTTTGCACCAATGATTAGCACCATCTAGCTCGTTTCTTCTCACTTCTGAAATGCAAGTATAATGGGTCGTAATGGGAGACTGGGTGGTGGTGGGTGGAGGGCGGCTGGTCTGACAGAGACACACTACTCCGAGTGCACTGTGCGGCACCAGTAAAGACACCAACCTAAATGAGAACAAATGGCCCGCGGTGAACGGAGTTCCCACTTCGTGCTGCTTTTTCCAAGTTTCCTTTCCTTTCTGAAGCGCCCTATATTTGCTTTCATGTGAGGATGTGGCGACTTAATTGGGTTTGGTTCCGGATGCTCAGAGCTACTGATAAGGGCTGACCTGTGAGTGAGGCTGTGCCAAATAACAGCATTATGTTCTTTTAGAATACATGCTGACTAATTAACTTGGATAAATAATGCTCCTTAAACATAATAAGATTATAGTAATCTGTCATCGCTTTATAGACCAGGTCCAAGTATGTAAAAGGTAATAATCAACCAACTCTAACTTAAGTACGAGAGTTATCGACAACACAACTGTCTTCAACATTTGTAGGCCACGAGATCGCAGTCATGTCAATATTTTTTCCTCTTTCTCAAATTTCTTTACATTTGAATTGTACAGTAAACTTAATTTCACAACAAAACCTGCTGTACTTGAGTTTGTATGTTCTGGGGCGGGTTTCCTCCGGGTGCTCTAGTTTCCCAAATCAACCCAAAATATGCGCGATAACCTAGCTCAAGATCTGAAGATCCCAAGGCACTGCACTGCAGCCGCCCGCCCTTTCAAACAAGTTCCCAATCAGCTTTGAAGGATGGGGTGAAAAGCAGGGAACTTTTTTTTTTTACAGGGACAACCTGAACCTTTATTGTGAACAATCAAATCAAAAAATATATTCCTACATGGCTAATATGGCTATAAGTCCCACCATACTTATGCAGTTTAGTTTGTCCTGCTCTTCAAAGCCCTGCTCAAAAGGTCTCCAGGTCATTCCCAATATGACCATGCTTCACTAGTTTACCAAGCAGCTAAAATCTCCCCTACATCTGTGCTTCTATCCTCCTCTGAATGACTATGCCAGGTGGTGTTTCCCAGCGCATACAGCATGTCCTTGTTTCACTGCATGCCATCTTTCTCATCTGCCTTAACAGGTGTACCCATCTTCTTTATGAACATTTATGAGTTTGTTTACACTTGTCTGCATTGTGTTAAATCGTTTCATGACGGTGTCTGACTGCAGTAAAGAATGAGTGAACGTCTTCAGAGGAGGTCAGTCAAGGAGGAATCCATCATAATTCATCATAATCACGAGCGCCGCCGTTCCTTCAGGACAGATGAGCTCCTGACCCGTGGCGGACACTGAAGATGAGAATCAGAGCAGGGTAAAATGTGATGTTTACTGGCTTCGATGACTTCACTCTCGTACCTTTTAACTCTATCACAGGAGGAAGATAGGCCGGCAACAAAGGAACTGACAGTCATACAGTAGTTTCTTGTTCAAGGTGAAATCAAGCGCCTTTACATACACCAAGCAACCACTGACCCATTCATCACCACTGTCACTCATGCAATCAGAGGATTTGCCAAGAACACAAAACATTATATCTAACAATGGACAATGCTTCTCAACGCATCAATAGACGGCATCATAATGGACTCCACCCTCTCATACCAAACACACATCAACCACATTACTGAAGTATCTTTCTTCCACCTCCGCAACATTGCCCACCCAGTCTACATCCTGCTCCATGCATTCATCACTTCCAGACTCGCCTACTGCATTAGCCTCCTCTATGGACCTCCGACCACTCATCTCCAAAGGCTGTAATATATTCAGAACTCACCCACACGCGTTCCAGAGAACACACCACCCCTGTCCTCCAACAGCTCCACTGGCTCCCTGTTCAATATCGCATTCAGTACAAGCTCCTCCTTCTCACCTACAAGTCCCTCCATAACCTGGCCCCGCCCTACCTCACCAACCCACTTGCTGCCTCCGCTCAGTCTACACCAACCGCCTCAGTCCCATCACCAACCGTCGCACCTTTGGGGAACCGAGCCTTCCCCATCGCCACCTTCTGGAACTCACTCCACAGCCCATCAGAAACACAGATTCAAACCGAAACTTCAAATCAGTACTCAAAACCCACCTCTTCAAACAGGGTTTTACTTCAAATTGTTTCTGTTTCTATTGTCTTCTATTGTCAAGCGTCTTTGACGACGCTTGAACAAGTAAACAATATGTTGCTATGACGTTTGGGAAAGATGGCCTACTTTTGGTACACAGGCTGAAGAAGACCACCCTTTAAATGAATGATCAATCCATCGTCCAACAGTCACACACTCTCATTCATCCTGGCCCATTGTAGAGGTTTTCAGTGGTCAGAGGAACCAGATTACATGGAGGAAATCTACACAGGCACAGGAACAACATACAAACTCGACACAGATCACAGAATCGAACCTGGGACCTTCGCACTGTGAGGCAAGAGCACCAACTGCTCCATAGGATCACACATGCTTTGTTCTTTCAAGCAGCTGGAGTCCGCAAACAGTTTGAAAGGAGCTTGCATCATCAATATATGGCACAAAGGCCTTTTTGAAGACTTGCAGTATCTTCCAGTCGAGTTCAGAGACATGGTAAGGTGCTCTGAAGACAGCGTGTGGCCGCCCATTACCACTATGACCCGATCGAGAGTCAGTGCTATATGTTCACGCATATGGGACATCATACATTCTCTTTCCTGAAACATTTCATAAGTCAACAGCCTATTAAACTGCCAAAACACAAATATATGAAACTCCCTTTTGATCAGCAGCATAGTAGCGCTCAGTCGGGACATCAAAAAACCTCTGTCAGTACACTGCTCCCGGGAGTGCACAGCCTATTGAAGTGCATTAATAGAAAACTCCATCCAAGTCTTTGGAAATCCCAGCAATCCTTCATTAAGTATTTGGAGTTATTAAGGACCCACAACGGCCGCGCTGACATATCGTCCAAGGCATAGGAGAAATTACTCAAATCTGGGCCTGCAGCTTCTCATTAGGAGCGGGCTGCACAAAGACGGACTCAATTACCATCTCTGACACTCAAGACCCTGGCAAGACTAATGGCTCTGGCCAATAACGACCTGAGCAAGGTCTGAACTTGCCTGCCCTCTCGCACGCCCCACAATGGGGCTGATCTGCACTGCCATTTACACTGTGGTGTTATGAAAAGGCTTACAATCAATCATTCGTATATTACTGATTTTTGCAGCAAAGATAACTTTTTTGTGTGTCCTTGAGGCTGAAGTCAGTTTAGAAAAGCAGCAGTAATGTAATTAACAGGCTTTATACGCTTGATTTGAGTTGGTTTAAACTAGCCTTTTGAAGCAGCAGGAAGCATCGGCTGATTAGTTCCTGTGAAGATGAGCACCTCGCCTGTTCTCTGGCCAAAAGAGGATTAGCCTTCATACATGGAGTGCATATTCAGTTCACAAATACACAGCAGACCAAAAGGCATAAAAATGCAGGAGCAACTTGGAATGTTAGAGTCCAGACAGTTATGTAAACATGAAAAGTAGCCCTAATTTGAACTTCTATTGCCAGTTTGTAGGGCATTGTGGTGTTTACTTGTACATCAAACTGCAATTAGCACTGTTATTTCTAGTTGTTCTGTTTATATGTTTAACCTCTTAACCCCCACCTGAACAGAGCACATTTCTTACCCAAATCGAAAAGCTTCTTGAAAAAAGCGACAAAAAAGCAATGAAAAAGTGACAAAAAGCAATGAAAAAGTGACAAAAAACGATTAAAAAGTGACAAAAAAGCAATGGAAAAGCCATAAAAGAGTAACAGAAAAGTGACGAAAATGTGACGAAAACCCGACAAAAAGCAATGGAAAAGAATGTCAAAAAAGTTTTGTAGATCTAGCTTTCAAATAAGGCTTTGTGCTGGCTCATAGCGCAAAAAGCCTTTAAAGGGACACTGCGTAACATTTTGGACTATATTGTTGCCATTAGTGCAAAACATGCTCCTATTGACCAGCTCGACACAGAAAAACACTATTACTGCAGAGAATAATCAAAGAATGGATTTGGATGAGGAATTAACCTATTTTAATCTCAAATTCTCTCAAACTTTAGTCACATCTCCATGGAGACGAGCTGGAGACGTACCCACTCCCGGTAAAGTTACAGTCATGTCTTAGGAGAGCTGAGCAAAAACACAGGATTGTTTGTACATTTATGATTTATGAAGGTAATTCTTCAATGGTGAAGGATCTATCATAAAATAAATGCTAGTATTTAAATTTTACTAATAAGTAAAATTCTACGCGGTGTGCCTTTAAGCTCCAGTCAAGGAGCTTTTCGATTTGGATAATGCTGAACCGGAGAAAATGCACTCGGTTAAGGTGGGGGTTAAGAGGTTAAAGCCATATTATCTTTGTAGTATAATTGCCTGTTGTGACAGCATGAATAAAGCAAGGTAAAGGAAGTTACGAACTGAGTGGGCACAGATGCTGGGACTTTGGTAGTGAGAGAGAGTTATTACATGATTGAACATTTATTTTAATCCTCTCAAGAACCAAAACAGAGAAAATGTAGACAGAAACAACATTACTGTATTAGCAATTAATGAAGATTTCAGTGGTAATCAGTAAAATGAGTGTTTTATTTTAACATTTTGACTGTAGGACTAGAGATTTTCTTTTTTAAATAAATACTAACCAACCTTTATTAAACACCATTTGATAAAACTGAATATTAAATGTAACAGCGCGAACGTGCGTCGTGTTTTTAGTGCTATTCATTTACAACCAAGCATGCAATGTGTTGGGGAAACGACAGGGAAAAATGGGTTCACGAGCTCCATTTACTTTAGCCTATACCTTAAAAGAGCCTGGGATATTAACGGGCGCCTTCTTGACCCTTTTAAGAGCCATTTAACACGAGCTAATTCTGTAGATTTACCTTCCTTTAATGAGGTGCATTTCAGGTGTGGCATAATGGGTGACTCGCTATCAATAGGTGTGGAGTCAAAGCTTTTAGATTAATTGTGACAAATAGGCAATTATTTTATGTCAACCCAACGCAGATTGATTTTATTTGCGTGCGAGGCAGAGGCATTGAGGGCATAATGGCTTTTATGCTCTCAGAATGGAATCGCAGCAGAGAGGTTTCTAAATCAAAAATGCGTCCATCTGAAGGAGCAGGCGCTGACAGCCAGGTGAAGAAAATTCCAACACTGCGGTGGGCTCAAAGCCAATTGGAGCACGATAATGAATGTTTGATGGCAGAAATCTATACAGCAGGTTTGAGCTGGGAAAATATGCCGTCAATTCCATCTTTCTTTTCTGTCGAGGTGCAAGCATGGCAAATAAAAGTATATTGTTCACATGGAGTACAGAATGAAAATGTTTTCTGTAAACAAAAGTCTGTTCGTTTTTTGTTGGGGGGGTGTTAGCATTGTTAGCACCTGGCTGTAATAATAAAAAAAGAACAAGGACATACAAAATGAATGACATGAAACAGCTCAACTTCTTTCTTTCTTTCTTTCTTTCTTTCTTTCTTCAATATCCATGGTATGGAGCACAAGTTCACGCAACAAAACCAAACTTTTTGACTTAGGGCTGCTCGATTATAGAACAAAAAAAATAATCATGATTATTTAAACAATTTTTTTGCTAAATATTTTCTTTGGACAGTAAAAAAAAAAAGGCTGAATTATATTAAATATGCTCACATTTCTAAACTAATCCTCTATTAGAGACATCCCTGGCTCACCTGCTCCCTGCTGGCCAGCCCTCACACCTGCCCAAGCGAACCAAGCTGCGCGGCCAGATGGCATCATCACTAAGCCTGTCTCATTAACAAATTTGAGGATCGATATATTGATCGATATAATTGACTCTAATGATGCTAGATACTGTCAACTCTCAGGCACAAAAAAGACAGTAAACCTTTGTTCTAAAAGTGCATCATCATATCCAAAATACCACACAAGATGCAATAAACATGAAACATAATGAAACTCAATTTGCTTCTGGTAAAAATCTATGCTTTACAAAGAAAGAATAGGGGGGAATTGCTCATAAATGTACAGACAATAAATATTGAGCCCAAAAATGTATCGTCTATCTGTTTAATGTTGTACAATAAGTCGATATAGTATTTATCGTGACAGCCCAGTCAATTATTTTGAGTTCTTAAATTACAAATTGCTTGTCTGCGGGAGACATTCTCACGCAAAACATACTTTCTAATTTAATTTTCTAATTTGAATATTGTTTTAAATTCCACATAAGCATCACAGGACGACATAGTTCCACATTCCCCTGTGCTGTTTGTTTCAGTTGCCAGTTAGCATTGGTGATTTCCTGAGATCTCCAATAGGAGACCGCAGTCGTCTAAGATCTGTTTCACTTTCAGTAACAATGGCGACATGTATTCACCTTTTCTAAACAGGTCAAATAGCAGGTTGTACATTTTGTGCTGTGCTTGGTCTCCCCACAATCCATCGACTTTCCCCAGAACCCGATCATTCTCTTCTTAATCATTATCGGCAAAGGGTATCGGCCCAGCTCCTCGTACACCGTGTTACTGCAAGTGCTCATTTTCACTTTTAAGATGTATTTTAGAAACCGAAGATGAAGTTTCTCAAATAATTCAGATTTTTCAAAACCCCACACTTCACATGTATACAACATTGTGGGGCAGACCAACTTATCGAAGGGTTCCAATGCAGCATCAATTGACAAATCAAATTCACTGCCTCTTGCTAGGACTGTAAACATAGCTTGTGTTTGTAGCTCTGCAATTGCATTCTTAAAAGAGGTATTATACATGAATTAAAGAGAACATCTAAATATTTAAAGGCACTATACCTTTTTTTAGTTTTTCTAGTGATGGAGTGAAATTTGCTTTGGCTTCCTTTAGTAGATTGTAAACTCAGACATTGTTGTGAAATGTGCCTATAAACTCCTCCCTGTGAAGAATATACTGGGATACTACAAATAGTATGTTAAGAAAGTTAGCAATGAGTTTGGACCACAACTAACGTTTACATTTTGTGGCTTCCTCTTTCATTGTATGTTATCAAATAATCAGGTATAGGGCCTTTAAAGAAGAACTAAGTAACTTGTTTACCTTAATAAATCCCATTTGTTGTCCCTCTGGGGATAATACAAGTGTTAGAGGGTGATATTGTACATCCAATAACATTTTATTTACTCAAACTTGGCTATAAATACTGTTTAAGTGGTGCTAGCCCGTAGTTAGGTTTGCCCGTTAGCCACCAATACACACTAATAGAATCACGAAGAAGAAGCTAACAGGCTAACGGGCAAAGCTAACTGCGAGCTAGCACCACTTAAACAGTATTTACAGCCAAGTTTGAGTGAAAAAAATTATCTCCATTGTGTAATTGGATGTACAATATCCTTCTCTCCCGTTGGTCTTTTCTGTCAGCGTAGTGTTTACTCTCACGGACAATTAAAGAGTAAAAAAATGTAACATGCTACGACACCTGCAGTGGTGCTTATAGCCTCCAGGGGCATGAGTTACTTAGCATTGCTTTAAAAGCTAATGAAAACAAATCAGTTTTAAATAGGGATTTATAACCAAAGCACACTAGTCACACTCTTATTTTCTTATTTATTTTCTTATTCATTTCAAGGATAGCCCCGTTGAGATGAACCATCTCTTTTTCAAGGGGGTCCTCTCATTCGTACATCACATAGACAGTGGAAAGGTGAAGTGTCTCGACAGTTCTGGGATTCAAACCGCCAACCTTGCGTTTATAAGCCAGCCCAAAAAGTAAAAGTTCATTAGTACAGTAGTTTTTAGCGTAGAATGAAAGTTGAGTAGTAGCTTAATTATGTTCAAATCTTGGCTAAAAATAGATAAATCTTCGACCATTTTTCTCCACCAATAAAAATCCATATTTTTACAATGGCTAGTCCTTACAGATATGGCGCACTTCTCCATTTTATTTCCATTTGGAGCCTGGAAACGACTGAAATTGCCATAATGGTTTTATGATTGTGACTTTCACCTCAGGAAACGGCTTATTACAAGATTTTCAAAAGCCATTTCTTTTCGTGCCCGAGTTGTAATGTTTAAGTCGATCCAATTCAGCAATGCTAAATCGCTGATGGATTTTCTGTTCAGCTGTCCATTTAAAAAGATTTATTTTAATCCTGGGGATACATTTATTAGCCGTGACAATGGAAAATAGCTCAGATGCTGTTAGAGGCACTTGCATATTCATCAATTCCCCCCAAAAAGTGAATCTAATCAAAGCTGATGATTCAAAAGAAAAGAACAACGACATTGGGAGTGATTGCAATCAAAAACACATCTATTCAAAGTAACCATTACATTTATGATTAGATGTTTGGAAAATCACTCCAAATTATGCCAACCGGAGCCAGAGGAAGCATTCAGGCCATTCAGCAGAGGAAGAAAACTGCTGGTGCTGTACAATCACCATTAATTGGACAAGAGGGAGACAGGCCCAGCTGCTATGATGTCATCTTGTTGGGGGTATTCTGGGTAACTGAAACAAAGCATTTACTTATTACACCCAACATGTGTGGGTTCTTTAGTTGTTGTTGTTTTTTTTATCCCTTTACGGAGCCACTTCCCAGTTCCAGCCATACACACTAGTGGGCGCAGTGTCTTGCCCTGGGACATAACACGCAATGCAACATTAGTCTGAAGTCCAAGCTGAATTTAAGGGTTGCATAATTTAAAACATTCGTCCAATCAGTGTTCAACATCTACGCTAAAATCTACGTACTAATTACTTAGCTGTGGACTGACCTTTAATAAAATGCGATCTATTTCAGAGAGAAATGTGTGAGGGGAGAATGTGTTTGGCCACTGGCGCCTCCAGTTGGTGCTCGCTAAATTCTGACAGGGGGCAGCAGGGGGAATTTCCGAGCCCACAATAGTCTGTCATTGTCCGCACAGGCTGGGACAGTGGCTGGAAGTCAGAGTACAGCAAATGAGCGGTGATCACAGGGGAATGCTGGGCAGCAAACTGTCAGTGTGCCAGAGCCTGTTTTCACTCCCGACAGCGGACAGCCACACAGGGGATCAGAGCACCCTCAGAGCACGGATAGACCTCACGGGCCAAGGTGACTGGACACAATAAAGAAAACAAAAGTGCTGCGTTAGGTAATCTATAACTGCTTGGCCTTCATGGTTCAATCATTGCGTGTCTCAGTTTGGCAATTTTGTAAAGGCTGTAAAGTCTATAAATAGTAGCAACTAATTACGCCTCTTAGAGAAGGAACCCGAGAATGCAAGTGCAGAGAAAGCCACAACTTTATTAATAATTTTAATCCTCTTATTAAAGACCCTGTGCCTTTTTTGTTGTTGTGACTCCCATGAGGTATTTTGTAAAAGCGGCAACTTGTGGAAAACATGAGACCACTGCATGCAGTAGGCTGTTGATAAAGGATTTTAATACATTGATATCCAGGCAGGCACAGAAATTGCTATTGTGTTGCATATATCTGATCCATCTCCTCCATCCGCGACTGCTTGACCAAAAAAAGTTGCCACCTGGACTGTGGCTGACTGTTTTGATCTGGGGTGGCTGCAGTAGGATCAGCAACATTACATGCCCAAAGAATGAGATCAGCAGATTACCTGAATGACCAGGTTATTCCATGAACGGGTTTCTTCTTCCTCCCTGATGGCACAGACATATTCCAAGATGACAATGCCAGGACTCATTGGGCTCACATTGTGAAAGTGTGGTTCAGGGAGCATGAGACCTCATTTTCACACATGGATTAATCGCCAGAGTCCAGATTTTAACCCCTAGGGATGTGCTGGAGAAGGCTTTGTGCAGTGGTCACACTCTCCCATCATCAATACAAGATATTGATGAAAAATTGATGCAACACTGGATCTTTTGACATTGCAGAAGCTTTTTATAACAATGCATGCTGTAATCAACACTAAAGGCGGTCCAACGAAATATTAGAGTCGTTTTTTTTATTTTTTATCAGGCAGTGTATATGAAAGGAGGAGTGTCATCAGATTGTGATTTTTTTAAATAACCATAATGTATGCTGAAACATGCCACATGCAGAAGTTCGTTGATGACACTCATGCACGAGCTTAATATAGAACCGGTGGTTACGCGTAAGACCTGAGGTGGCAGTAGTGAGTATAAAGATGACCAACTTGCATCTTTAACTGGGCAGCAAACAGAGGCTGTGTAAAAAGATGCAGAACAGGATGCACTTTTTAGAAAGCTGGCCTCATTCAGGGACTGTTTGAAGCTATTAGAAAAGACACGGTTGATTGTGTCCGGTGTCCTTTTCTATGTTGTTGTGCGCTGGAGGGGCAACACTGAGAAAAGGGATATTCAAAGGCTGAACCGGCCCATAAAGAAGGCAAGCTCTGTGGTTGGACTGTGCTTGGACTCTGTGGAGAAGGTGGTGGAGCAGAGGACGCTCTCTAAGATCAGGGCGATCCTGTCCAATCAGAGCCACCCCCTGAAGCTCTGTGAGCTCTAGACTCCTTTCAATGGGGTGCTCCACCGAGAGTGAAGAACCCTTTTGTCCCTCGTGCCATCAGGCAATATAATATAGCCACTTCAGGGAGGAGCAGGAGGGGAGAGCTGGAAATGTCTGAACACTAGTCTTCAATGCCTGAGCACTTTGGCTTTTACTTCAGTGGTGCATTTGTTTATAGCTATTTAATGCTGTTTAAGTAAAAAACAAGTCTTTTGACACAATCACAGACCTTTAATTGTGAATTGTGACAAAATCTACCGACTGTCACACTTGGAATGTAGAAGTGCTAAAATACCAACGTTGGTATCTGAGGATTTCTGATACCAACTACAAGCTACCGTTCAAATAGACGAGCTTCACGGTTGCCTCTCAATCCTCATGCAGCACAAGTCTGAATATCATTGCACATTCATTTCTCCAAGGTCGAACATCTCAAAGGCTTAACACTTAGACGGCTGCTGTCAGACAAATTGGCCGTTAGCCTTCTCTGCTAATACCACAGTCCCCGAAACAATCTTAGCCTCCAAGTAATCAACAGCAACAACATAATTAACATTCAAGGCGTCCATTTACCTTTTTTTATTTTACTGGCAGGCTATTATATAAACCTTACTATCTTTACGGCCTGTAAATCACATCGAAAGCCAGGGAGAAGAAAACACGAGGAGGTGGCGGAGTGTTTAGGGCTGATTATTTAAATCAATTAATGGGATCAGTCATGCAAGTTACTGCGTGTCTTTGTTATTGCGGCAATTACCAGTGATAGACATCTGCTCTGAACAATGTCTGAAAGCATTATGACATAGTGGGAATTCATATCAGAGGAATCCGTGCCATTGGCCACAGCGACGGCGTTTGTTTTTGTTTTATATATATTATTAACTTGAGGATCCATGAGGCGCTCCCTATCTCTCTTTCATAACATAATAACAGCATTTTCAATATCTTATGTTAGCCATTTGGTTGGGGTTGTTCTGTTATTGAAAGAAAATGAAGGGCATGTTTTGAGGATAGTGCGAGGTTGGGGAGGCTTGGATACAAAAGGTTGTAGCAGTGTAGGGATTTCCCATATAGCACAGTTCAACAATACATGGTTTACGGTGAAGAATCACCTTTAACAACCCCGTTACATTGTGAAATATAACATCCCGTGTTGTATGCCTGCTTCAGAGAGTTATCTTCCCTCTCTTCTGGCAAATCAGAGCCCAGTAGTCTGTTCACGTCTCGTTGGTATCAGCAGGGCTCACTTTGGCTCTGTTGGAAGACCCAAAAAAAAAGTCCCAAAGAGTGCCCCGTTTGACCCTATTCTGAAACGCTGTGTCCAAAATGCAACAATACAGCGGTAGACGGGCACCGTGCACTAAAAGGTTCGTGACTTTATGTGCAGCATTCTCCAGCTGCCTAAAATGAGCAAAGGTGGAGGGGATGAACAGCTGTTTTTTGAAGGCCCTGAAGAGGATTTGTGCAGTGTGTGGAATAGCAGGCTGACATTTTGCTCCCAGGAGTCACACTTAAGTCAAAAACTGCCCCTTCGAATCTGAATATTGAGGATGATTGAGTAAAGTAAATCTGTTAAAAGAAAACTATGTGTCAGCCTGAAGAAGAAGTTTTATTCCGTAACAGAGAAGACATAATATAGATATAAAACGTGCACCAGGAAAGACAGAAGTAAAACCCAGTGAGGGGTATCAGCTGGAACAAACACAACACACAATCTGCAAATATCTCCGAGATTTTACCACAACTCCATTTCCGTCGAGTTGATCTTTAAAACCATGTAAACAGACAAAGCACAAGCACTCCCTTGCAAACAAATGGAGCATCTTCATAAGTGAACTGTTGCTTTCATAATAATGGCTTTCAACAGTGAATAACCTGTACTGTGCGAGGCCAAAGTCTGATCCTGGCAGCCAAGGACGTCCTAAATCAATAGAAAGCAACCAGCAGGGGATTAACAAATCCTCTGCAACGCTGCATGGGAAATTAGCGCCGATCAATTTAGAGTCAATACGTAATGAGCTGTCTTCGAACTTTTTAGTGCTGCATAATCCTCCCCATTTGTCTTTCTCTCGGATGGTGTATCCTGGGGTTCGTGAAACATTCAGCTTCATGACTAATAGATCACACGGGCTCAGTGAGAATGGATCGAAAGACTTACACCAAACATTGGTAGGAATGACAAGGCTTACACCAATGCAAAGAAAAAAATTATGGAATGAAATGGTATTGTGTTTAGCTACCAGGTTATGTTTTTGTTTTTCCAGTTGTAAAAGCTATGAAATGCGCTTAAATGTGGCCACAACCGAACAAAACTCAGAAGTGTGTTCCAGCCTGCAGCGCTAATATGCATGGCTTTGTGGCAGTATATACAAAAACAGATGGGACAGTTTGTTGAGTTGTTCTGGGTCTAATGTTTTTGCTGAAATGATGAATGGTTGAAACTGTAGCCGTGCAGTGTGCTCAGAGTAGTAGTAAAAGCTGCATCAGTACTACTCGGGCCTGAAACGTGACTCCGGTCATGTGGCTTTGTTTAACAACTCTGGGAACTCAACTTTGGCCCCTCCATCCCCACGCCTCTCTCTCTAAGCACCGCTCAGTCCTAGAAGCATGTCAGCTATGTCGCCCCGAACCAAAAGATCATCCCCCTCACACTTTCATCATACGCACATGGAGATAAACACAAACGCAAAGCTGGACTGTGACAGAGAAGAGGAAACCAGTGAATGTATACACAAAATTGCGGCCTTTGTCATTGTTACTGGTAAAAGGGGCCAGAGTAACTGACCAGTCCGACCAGCTGACACCATGTGTGGCCGACAGCAGCACAAGGGCAAAAGAGCCGTTTTTCAGTCTGCCTGATTTAGTCAATGAGAGTGGAATAGCTCACTTACACTCCCCAATGATGTCATGTTATATCACATTACTGTTCCCAGCCGCAGCGGGGGTCTTTTTAAACAGCCTTTGTTCTTTCAGCTCTATTTTGACTTGGATATCTTAAGTCTCAAGCTTCCGAGTTTTGACTGCATGTGCCCCAAATGTCTTTTTAGCTAGAGCTCCCTGAAGGCAGCACACAACGCTGAGGGCTTTGCAGGTGAGACAGCCGGGTGGAGTGCATGTCCTGAATGCATGGGGAGAGGGACACCAGTGATGTCCTCAGAATCTGATTATGCGAGATGCAATGTATTTATAATACCTGTCCCTGTTTGGCTTGCACTGCACAGCCATGTAGACCTTTGTCCCCCATCACACCTATTTAGATGTCCCACTTTTTCAATAAAGTCAGATTTACAAAGAGAATGACACACTATTCACCGGTGTTTCCGAGTTTTCTGAATGAAGGCCTTAGATGTTTCAAATCTAAATTGCTTGATCTTTTCACATTCAACTGCATGTTTTGATGAGATTTTCAGTATTCACTTTGTCTGTTTATTATTCAATATCCACATCTGACTCCTCTGCTTGATCTAATGCATAGATTTGTTGCAGTTGAGGTATTAAAAAAAATATATATATACTTTTATTGGACTTAAAACTCCAGCATAGGCCATTTTTCTTGCTCATCTGACTAAAGAAAATACACATGGTTCAACCCCCTAAAGACGCAAGGATAAAATGATAAAGCAACCACTGAAAGCATCAACAAGATCTGTTTTGGCTTCGAAACAAAACCTGATAGTCACTACATGCATGGGAAAATGTACAGAACTACAGCAGGAACAATGAGTAAGCCATAATATCCCACTCCACTTCACATATGTGTAATGATATTTACATTGAACTCTGACAGCAGCAGATGGTGCACGGTTAAACAAGGCCATTGAGGGAAAATAATCCTTTTTTATTTTCATTTTACAAAGGGACCTACTACATTAAAGGGATATTTCAGGATTTTGGACATAGGGCCTCATTTCCTAGTTATCCAGAGTGTTGTTGATTTCTGGAAATGTTTTAATGTTCTTATTCATGCAGTCCTTATATTTTAAGAGTTTAGTGGTGCTAGGTTAGTGCTAGACTAGTGCATGTCTATGGTAACACCAGACTACCAATATAAATGTGTGGACCGAATAATTTTTGAAATATAACCACTTTGCATTTAAAATTATATTAGAGCAGCATCAGCTTCCTGGTTGTAAGCTACGCAGCGGCGGAGTGATCTGCTCGGTTACCAGATCTGCAGTAGTTTGTTTACCTGCGGCCGGCATTACTACACGTGGAATTCCTAAAGGAGCTTTCTACAAATCAGATATGGCAACGTTTGGAGGACTACCTAATGATTTTGAAGAGGTTTTTAATGCAGGCTACTAGCTACCATAGACATGCGCTAGCCTAGCACTAGCCTAGCACCACTAAACTCTTCAGATATAAGGACTGCATGACTTAAAAAAAAAAAAAAAAAAACTCCAGAAACACTATGAGGCCCCATGTCAAAAATCCTGAAATATCCCTTTACAAATAGACAAAAAGAACAATAGAACACTTATATCGCGACTTATGGTAAAATACAAAAACATGATTATATAAAAATATATTTTTAAGTGAAATGCGAGCACACACAATTCTGTTGGTTTGGTTTGTCAAGAAACAACAAAGCAAACTGTTTGGAAGTGGATGTAACTTTTGAGGCTGTTATACTGCTCTGCTAGAAGACATAATTTATATCCACTTTTTATGCAGGTTTGTGTTGCTTTTATGTTTGCAATACCTCAAGTTTTCATTTTCCCTTTTGCCCCATTTCAAAAGCTTGCTTCAAAGCTCCTTATTATTTGTCACAAACAAAGCGAGTCCCAGTCTTTCCAATAGACGCATTATTTTGTGCCAATTATAGTCAAACACATTTGGCATTTATTATTGTTTAGATCCTTAACAAGCAATCATCCTCCCCGCCAGTCAGGAGAAACCACCAATCCGACGCCAATTCATCTTTCTGACATGTTTCACAAATGTATTAATATCGATAAATTCCCGGAGGCTGTGGGCTGAGAAGACTGGATAAACAGCTACAATATATCTTCAGGCAGCGCGGCAGAATGCAGTGGCAGTACCACAACGATCCATTGTCAGCGGATTGTGTAAATCTCACATTACACAACAATCTCTTATGTAGCATTGTGGGCGAATGCCGGGCCGCAGGGCTACAGGGCCGCCCCGTTTGATGAAATATCGTGCATTCTACAAACAAGTGGTTTTTCAATGGATATCATGGTTTGGAGCTATGGCACAGAATGTAATGAGTTGAACATGAAGAAAATATCTACAAACTGGTCCTTGAGCTCGTGGGTTGCATGTGTGCATTGTGCAGTAAGGTGTGGAAGAAGGGGAAAGTTTAAAATGTGGCCCTCCCCGCGTTAACATCTCCAAAATGGGAGCTTGTTGGCGTCTCTTATAATTGGATTTGGCATCAAAATTAAGTAAAAGCTGCGGACAAAGAAGGTGACCCAATAGTTCAAATGAAGAGAACATTTGGTACTGTGCTTAATTGCCCTTCGGATCAGATGTTTGCACTTTCCTGGGACAGCAAAATCCCTCGTTTACAGGTGGGTTACATTGAGACATGATGTGCATGCAAAGCTCCGAAAACCTGGTCTTACGCTTCACGTCAAATTGTGCCCAATATGGCATGTGATATTCTTCTAATGTCAAACCTGTGATCATCATTTTTTATAAAAGCCAATAATTTAGCAAAATGTATGAGACATTTACCCGGATCAGGGCTAAATGTCAAATATAAATCACAATATATGTCACAGAATGTCACGCGGAGGCCAAGTGTGATTGGCTTTCATGTTATGTTATGTGCATTGAACAGAGGAATAAGAATAGTCTCGTAAAACAACAGGCTCGGTGTGTTCTATAGCATGAGGGGTGCTAGCTGTGAAGAGATTACATTACATGGTGGAGACATGGACTGAACTGGGGGGATAGTAAGCCTGTAATATCCCATTCCCCTCACAGTGAACTCTGACAGCAGTGCAAATGGTGAATACTTAAACAGAACAGAAACAGTCATGCTTATTCATAGCTTCATTCTAGCATATTTAATCTCCGCACCACAACTGTAAACTGCTGGTCCAATGCACAACATGTGACCGTTGCTATTTTAGTGTGTACAATCATATTTGTGAAAACGAGAAAGTTGTTGTGGACTTTTGGAGAGCGCGGGTCCAGCATGCTCCTCTAACAATCAATGGTGCTGCAGTGGAGAGGGTGACCAGCACTAAGTTCCTGGGTGGGCACATCACAGAGAAGCTCTCCTGGACCATGCACGCTACATCACTGGTCAAGAAAAGTAATCAGCGTCTTTTACTTTCTTCGCAAGTTAAGAAGAGCCAGAGTCCCAGCCTCCGTTATGTGCGACTTCTACAGAGGGACTAAAGAGAGCATCCTGACCAGCTCCATCACTGTGTGGCACGGCGCCAGCACTGCCTCCTGCCGAAAGAGCCTCCAGTGCATCGTGAGAGCAGCGGAGAAGATCTGCGGAGCCCCTCTCCCCAACATGTACTGGACATGTACCCCACCCGTCTCACCTGCAGAGCCGTCAGAATCACCAGGGACCGTACGTGCTATAAAGATAAACTCGATTGAAAAAAAAAATAGGTAAATCTCCAAATAATCAAAAGGGAAATTCGGTTTTGGAATACATTTTAAATTAGTAACATAAACATACTATGGCAGATCACAGTTGTTACCTGAACAGATTAGTAGGCTGCGTTCTGATCACCTATACAGCCCAGAATCCTATGTTTGAATTTCCTTTCTAACTTTCAAATTGTTTTAAAGTTTTTTGTAAAACTCGGCCAATCCAAATGACACATAAACGGACACAAATTTCAAGTTTTCTCTGTGAGCAGAGCAGAAAGTGGGGTATTATACTTCGGTAATGAAGTAAAAGTGGTGACATCATATTCAATAACACAGGTGCAGCTGTTGCAAGATGTCAAGACCATGAGTCATAAGATCAATATGGACCCAGTCACTGACAATCAATGATAAGGTTTTGTTTGTTTTTGCGAATTTGCATTGCTGCTGGCCTCCATCTGAAACTATGGCAAGTCAACAACATTATTTCTCAGAAAAAAATACCTTTTCTGTTTTGAAACAAGTAAATAAAACAGGAATCTATGGCCAGTGCGTTGCCCATATCATAATATTTATCTTATTCATCAAGTGAATATCAGCTTATGTAAACTTGAAGCAGACTGCTCAAGTGTCCTATCCTCCACGGGGCCCCAGCTGCCATGGCGGGGCTGCAGCCAGAGAGAGGGGAGGAGGGGGAAAAAAAAGATTGACTTTTCAACAGTGCCCTGTCAACAACCTCACGGTAATAACTTAGCCCGGAGGAGACTATAACCCCATCTCGGCTGGCCTTAAAAACGCACACACGCGGGATGGATATGGCACGGAGGCTGTCTGTCTGGAGACTATTTACTTTCAGATGTGAGAGAGGCATGCACCAAAGACTCTGCACCCATCAAGCGCTCGCAGTGGACCACGTTTTCTCACCAGAGCACAACAAACGTATTCCCCGTGCGTGGCATATCGGCCCCAGTGTTACGCAAACTCGTACAAGGACACACACAAAAAAAGTTCGCTGCCCATACTTCAAACGCGTTCCTCGGTCCCCCTCCCTTTTGGGAAGCCCATCTGGAAGCTACACTCAAGCGTGTCCGCGCCGTGACAACACCATTACTTTTTGTGCGTGCAGTTAAAAAAGAACTTACCCACGCTTCTCGAGCCCGAACCAAGCAGAAGATACCAAATCCACATCGTGCGTCCTCTCGTTCACCCCCGGCCTGGCTGGTCTGTCTTCACCCACCACAGGGCGAAAAAACTACGGAGAAGTAGAAAGAAAAAAAAAACTTATCCGATACAATTAGGCGCCCCGCCGTCACTTCAGAAGTTTTGGTCTGCGAGTGGCGAAATCCCCAGAGTTTAGGCAAGAAGAGGTAGGACAGTCATTCGCAAAGTCGGTTTGGTGGTCCAGTTCAGGGGGACGGGACAGGGGTTAGCCGACAGGCTGCTGGAAGAGCTAGGGGGCTTCGGGTGGAGGCAGGCTCCGCTGCGCACTCGCCGTGGAGCTCGGAGAGGCGGAGCCGTGCGCAGCAGAGGTCGGACAGTCCCGGGACAGGCTGCTTCCCAGCGGCATGGGCACCGAAATGACCAGATAATAAAGGGCAAATAATGTGCTGGCTTGTGTGGCTACCCATAAGGCTACATTTTTCTCATAATTCACAATTGGCTTACTGTAAATTAAATGGGAATTAATTTCACTCTAGTGTGTGCCTTTTTATTTAACACTTATGAGCATTATAGGCTATCTACATTTTAGGATGCTATGTTTTCTGTGGTCTAAGGTGGAAGGAACACTTTTCATGTTGCTACAAAGTTTGTTCTTCATTGCAAAGTGATTGCCATGTGAAAGAAACAATAGGCCCTCATTCCTTCAGTATTATTATATTATTGGCCAATAATGGGCTCAGTAAAAGAGGCTAGTGTTTTTTTTTTATCATTTATTATCATAGTTTTTCTTTCACTTGCTCTCATATTATTTTTTAATTTCTTGCAATGATTTAATAAAACATCTATTTCTGGGACGCATGTAGCCTAGATAAGCAAAATGGAGGCTCCTGCTCATAAAACGTAAAGCCGTTTTATTGGCATTAGTCATGTTTTGTTCTTTTGTTTAGCTGTGCTTTGTTATGGTAATCCATCAATTAGATGCTATCTGTATGTTTACCATTAGCAGGGTAATTAGCAGCGGCGGCACAATGTTAGGTAGTTGGACCTCCTGCAGTCACACAGATGGTGCGTTAAAAGAAAACAATCCTCCAGTTGACTTTAGGAGTGGAAAGATTTCAGTCATCAATATTAATAAAATCGTTCATTTGTTGGTGCAGAGAAAATATGTCGTCCTTTTGTAGGGAAACGCATTAAGAAGCTATACTGGGGGAGCAGATGGCACATGGGGAAAAGATTTAGAGTTATCCACTAACAGATGGTTTACTTTGATGAAAGTTGAAGATGTAATTAGTAGGATTCCCATTAAAAGTGAAATTCTGGCACAGGCCGTGGAATCTGTCTTATTTAGACTCCCAGAATAACATGATAGTTTTGAGCATGTTGAGAGCAGTTTTTCGAAACAAAGATAAGTGCTACTGTTACATAAAACTGGAGGTCTGCACGAGAGGTGAGACGTCCAACACTAAAACTACAGAGTACAGATGACAGCTCAAGATCCTTTGTGTACTCCAGAGAGCTTACACATACAAGCTTCTATTACACTCCCTCCCATTCTGCATTTAATATCTCACTGCTCATTTTTACAGTACTTGTGTCATAATCATTATATGGATCTAGGTTCATCTAAAGGCAAAGGTACGGCTGGGAAATTCATCAAATTTTAATCTAAGCGTGATTTTAATAAAGGTCGATTACGATAATTGTTTGGTGCGTTTTAATCGAAGAGAATTGAATAGAGAATATGGACGGCACAATGCTGCGGTGCCTGTCAGGTCAATCCCAGGGAAACACTCGGCCCAAACTAACAGGAAGCACATGCGGGATGGCACATGCGGAAGCTAGAGGAGAGGACCTGGTGATCTTACGTGTAAAATCAGCTACAAAGTTGCGCTAACTCGTCTAAAGGACCAGGACCAGGACGCCCACGGGGATGAAGAGTTTACCTTCGAAGAGGAAAACTATCGATCGCTATTTGAACCATGTGGATTTGTTTTGAGGCCTAGGTAAAGGTCAAGGTAAAGGTGCTTTATTTGTCATTATTCATCAACTGTACAAAGAAATTTGTCCACTGCATTTGACCAACCCCCCGACGCCACTGGGCGATCTGTAGGCAGCGGCCCACTGCTCAAGAAATATGTAAAAGAACGGACAATATTTACAGTATTTCAGTTTGCTAAACAATTTTATTTGTTTATTTGGTCGGGACAGTGCATGTTACTGAACAAACATGCATGTAAACGCGCCATGCCGGATTGTAACCTGAGGCTTATTTCCATCCGTTGTCCCACACTCTCAAACACACTCTCATTCATCCTGGCCTATTCTATGCATTAAGCGGTAGGGGAAACCGGAGAGCCTAATTTCTGTCACCCCTTCTCTCAAAAATCCTAATGTGAGGCCTTTTTACAAACCAAACGGTTGACATAAGATCACATTCCATATATTGATACACAATGCACATATAATACAATGCTAAAAACCTAACCGTCTCTATTTCTTTTCTCGCTCCCATAAACCCCAAAACTGAGCAGCAGGTAGATATGGATATGAGGCCTCACCTGTCAAGCCGCTCTATACTTTATCACTGGACTGCAGCTGTGGAGAAACAGACAACCTCACTTTTGAACAACCCCTTTCTCTCAGATAGCACCAGGAACCTGCAGGCATAGACGCTCGTATGCCAAATCTCCGTCTTCCAGCTGACTTTGTACACAACCCAAACTGCCTTATCGGGCCACAAACTCCCACGCAGACTTCATCCCCGAGGCTAAGGGTCTTGACTCTTGGCCAATCTTTAAAAGCAGATATGATAGTTGCACAGTTGTCCTTGAATCCCCAATACCCCCCCCCCCCCCATCCTTATTCTTTCTTCTTCATTTTTTTCCCCCTTCCGTCAGACAAAAATGAGTCATGATACTAAATGGCGCGTTTTGTTCTTAGGAGTGCTTAATGGCTTTCGAAATGACACGAATCGTCTTAGAAATCCCGGGTACAATCAACAGTAATAAAACAAAAGCGCCTGCTGTGGAGTAAGCACATTTGTCAGTCAGTGTTAAATGGGTTTCTTGCTGCCTCCTCTGAGCCGTCATTAACATTTAGGCCCGTTATACAAATTACACAGCCAGATGCATGAATCAGGATCCGTTTTAGCAAAAGTCCTAAAAAAGTACCTGTTCCATATGATTTAGGGATTGGCTCACGGTGTTTCGGTAATGCCCATCAATTAGTCTCGGCTATCTATAAACAAGCATTGACGTAATTAGCCATTAGAGGACATTAAACTCTAATATGAAGGTTGTTATTGACTTAATCACAGGAGAAACTCAATTAGTGGCCCATTTTGGAAAATGACTCAGAGGTAAATCTGATTGGCCGAGAGAAAGGGAGGGCCAAGGCAAACCTGGGGTGACTTTGCCGACGGCTTCTATAATGAAAAGAGAGGAGACTGATAGATGGTGTTAAAAGGGAATTCTTTTGTGAATTAAATTTCATGGAGGAAAAGGGGGGCAGTGCATATTTACTGACCACTCTTGATGTCATTGCATCACAAGGACAATTAAAGAAGAAGAAGAAAAAAAGATTGAAATAGTTTTTGGACGGACTTTATGTTCTTCACTGTTTTTCAGAAAACGTTTGTTGGATATTTCATAACGGTGGATCTGATATCACCAAGTAATTCAGAGTCCAGGGCCAATGTTAGGGTTAGGGTTAGGCTGATTGGCTGACTGTAACGTCCTGGGAAACAACTTTCCATTGGCCCTGGACTCTTAAAGGAACAGGCCACCGTTTTTCCATATTGAGATATGTTCTTACCTGAGCTTAGACGGGTTGATGCGTACCTGTCTGGTCTTTGTGCGTGCGCTCAGTCTCGCACAACGACTACAGATGTTGCTAGCATTTGGCCTCTCCCAGTATATTCCTAAAGCTCCAAACTTTAGGAAGGGTTGAAGTTGGAAGCTACCACGCTCTTCCATGGGCACACACATACGACTGGGACGTATCTACTCGTCTAAGCTCAGGTAAGAACATATCTCAGTATGGAAAAACGGTGGCCTGTTCCTTTAATTACTAGGTGATATCAGATCGACCTTTCATAACAGTGCCCATTCGCCCACATTAAGGAAGTTCTCCCGTGCCGCCTTGAATTGTGCCCACCCCTTCTCTTGTATTAGTTTACATGGGACTGCAGACGTCAAGAGAAAAACAGTTACTACATTGACAAAAAGTCGTTTTCAGGCCGCCCAGAGACACAGTGCTGTGTTGACTTGTTGGTGCAAATGAACTTTGGACATTTTACACAAATCAACCCACAGTGCATCATATTTTTAGCGATAAACATTTCCCTCCATTCTCCACTTCGTGAACGGACTTCGCCGAAAGTGTCAATACAACAGAAGCGCCGGTCCGTAGCAAAAAGAGGCAAAAGTGGTGCGAGCAATTCCGCTCAGTCTTAGCACTTCCTTTGAGCGTGGATTTCTATTGTCGTCAGTAGAGAGTGACGAAAAATGAATGGGAATAGAAGGGAAAACTTGCAAAACAGCTCAAATGAAATAAGTTTGCGTGGCCTCAGGCTTATAACAGAGCGCGGCATGAAATAGTGAAAAAAATATATTTTTAGCGACAATTTTCTGTACTTTCTGCATTGGTTGTGATGATCTGAACAGAACTTACCCAGCGGTATGTCAGAAATGTCACATCAGTAGAACTTAGTTAGAACTGCAGTTTGGCCTTCAACACAAGATACCACCTTGTGAATGCCCAATCTCGTCCGGCAGTAAGCATTGACAGGCCTGGTTAGTTCCCCGATGGGCAACTGTGAGGGAACACCAGGTGCGATTGGTTGTTGGTTCATTGAAATCTTGTGTCAGTCTTCCCCAAGGGCAGCTGGGGCCATTGAGTATAGATTGAAAGAACAGAAAAGCAATGCAACCTTTACAGCAAGTTAAATAATGTATTGAATGTGATTGTTATGGTAGTTTTTGTAGTTAAAGCATCTGTCATTGTCGCCTGGGAGAAATCAGTACATCTAAAACAGAAACAATGTCTAGAGGATTGTTAAAGAAGAAAGCCAAATGTTATGTCAGTAAGTAATGGCAATAGTTAAAGGATCTGTTGAAAGCGTGAAGACTTTCAAGAGAACATTAATTTATTTTATGTAAGTAAGTATACAATTATCCTGACCCCACTCAGAGAGGCGTGTAATGGGGGCACTGTAATCCGAACCAGTCGCTCGGGGTTGACATGTCCTTGTCACGTTAGACCGCTGTTGAGGTAAGTGTGATATGCCGAGGCCCAGAGGAATGGTGATGGCAGTTCATCTCTCCACCGCGAGTCTCTTGGCGTCCATCTAATAAGCCTGAATGTGAAGGACATGTCAGATTGAGTATGTGAATCCAAAATAGCAGGAGAAGACACTGTGTTAATGAATACATGCAATGGCTCTGAAGGCCCTATAGTTGACTCCCTGAGGCTGGAGAGAGTAGAAAAGACATTATCTTTTTAAAAGTGGTGCTTGTTTGTGGATTGTTTTTTGGTCTTCAGTGCTGTCTCCCTATTTTTAGAGTGAAATACTGTATTTGACACTTTGGATTCTATAGCTTGGCTTAAATGTGTAGGCTTCTTTCACTCTCTTGGGGATTCTTCAATAGTGAAATGATAATAAATGGCAGTATTTCTTTCACAAAGGACATGTAGGTCAGCAGCTCAATGGTGTTTTTGCCTAAAGAAAGTTCAAAGAATTAAAATTCATTTTGCTTTACAACCACATAAATGATCTCTTCAAAAATTATATTTCCACTGAAAGACAAACTAGGGATGTCAACAGTAGAGTTATTACTTGGTGAAGAAATCCACCAAAAGAAAAGGATAATCTTGAAATGTCAATTGTCTGTCTTGATTATTTATCCGACTTTGTGAAGTTAATCGACCGGGATGATTCCTGTGTCTGATTCAATCTGGAATTTGGCAACTATTGCCTGATTACCGATTTCTTAATTGACTATTGATGAGATGACTGCACCATCTCAGTCAAAATACAGCTAGGACAAAGAGACTTGGTTAGTCTTGATTGTTGTTTTGGAATAATTACATAATTTCTCTAACTTGGTGAAGCAATGAAGACAAAAACGTATGTAAAATAGGTCTATTTCTGTGTAAAGGATGATTCGCCACAACATCATGGACGCAATAACTTAAAGAGGGGGTATTATGCTTTTTTCAATCACATAGCACCAGTCTATAGCACACTACAATGATGGCGAAACCTTCTGTTGGTCTGTAAATGCAGTAAATTAGAATAACTGCCTTGTATAAAATTGCTCTCTCAAAATGGCTGTAGTGAATGTCTTGAAATAGGCCTCTGTCTCTTTAAGAACCCCTTTCAGACACGCCCCCTCCACACGCTGTCTGTGGCATCAGTGGGGAGGGGGTTCTGCTGAGGAGCAGTGGTTGGTTACTCGGCTGGTGACGAAAGCTCGGAGGCGTCTCCAGGAGGTGGGGGCGTTCCTAGGAGGACTCAGGCAAACCTATCCCTAAAATGGCCGCCATCAGAGTTTTTACAGATTACTCAAAAATACGTGAATGTGCCAAGGCAAGACTTCAGGCATGTTTTTAATGAGTGAATGACATAATAACATGATGTGAAGCTTGAAAAAGTCGATTTTGCATAATACCCCCCCTTTAAAGTGCTGTGTGTGAGTGTTGAACCGATTAAAGGTGTATGTACCTCAACATTGACAGTTGTTTTTACTAAAGTAAAGCTTTTGAAAGGTACCTTCACTTCACCGCCACTTTAATCTTACATGTCCCCATTTGAGTCACATGACCCAAGCAGATGTTACCTGACTGAACAGCTGTCCCCTCTCTCGCACGCAGCAGTCTAATTGTAGGCATCCTTGGAGGCTTCCTGCACCAAACTGTGTGGAACCAAGATTGGTCCTTAGTGTGCCACAAAACAGAGTTACAAAAAAATGAAGGGGGTCATATACCAAGCGTTTGTGCAAAACAAGTACATTTTTAAGACACGCAGCATTCTCTCATTTTCAGATCAGATTTGGGGTGTTGAAACTGTAATATAGGCAATTTCAGTACATTTGGTGCAACGTGCCCACAATTAGCTATATGCTATTTTCCAGCTTGAGCCTGCTATTTATCACCTTGATAAATGACACCCTAAATGTGTCCAAAAGGCCCCACAATACATTGCTAAACTGGTTGGCACAATTAGGTTGATGCAATTTAATGTACATTCAATTTATTTAATTGAATGTACCACGTTGAAATTGTTCAATAAGATAGTATCACTATTGCAATATTCAAGACCATTATTGAATATTGTGATTTTTATTTTTTGTCTATGCACTGTATAGCTATACGTAAATGCCATATTTTTGACTCAATAGCAATCTCTTTTCAAATTAAACATGGTTCCAAGCCGCACCTCATTTCAACTGGATTAATTAAGAGTGAAATTGTTTATGCTCTAGGCGTCTCTCACTTAAATTGTTATTGGCCCCCACTATCTAAAATCCCAAATCAATATCAGTGCCTCTTTGTTCAGTCTGGGTCTATAGTAATTGACAGTCCACACCAGCGCGCACAAACACACACAAACACACACACTCTCTCTCATTTCGTTGTGAATCACTGTGTTAATGCCTCCCCACTTCCCGAAGCACCTCAGGCAAAACATTGCTTTTACAAACTAATGTCGAGGCACTAATCGCTTTAATAGATTGATTAAACAATTACGGCCTTTAAGAGAACTTTGGGGAGTCTTGGGGTAAAAGTGCAATCGGCAAATTCAGCAACTTAAACTCCAGTAATTTTGTTGTTCCCAAAAGCAATGGACAATTATTTTGGTGACAGGTAAAAAAAATATGTCGGGACACAATTTGTAACAAGTTTGGTGTAAACATTTACAAAATACTGTATATACAACACTAGTGATTTAGGCGTTGCCCTCTGCTGGCAACAGCGGGTATTGGAGTATGTTGAAAGAGCAAATTAGCAGCACAGTTAAAGTGATGGTTATGGACAAATTATAAGGCTTTTATGTACAGTATAATGATGCTTTTTTAATTTCAATTCTGCTCCAAATATTTGTTATAGGATCATAGGATTATAGGCAAGTTACTTAAAAATTGTAACATATTCTATATTACAGATTTAAAAATGTAATGTTTGTATTGCATATTACTGTCTCAAAACTGAGTGACACTTCTTGGAGTTACTTTTGGCAAAAAAAATACAGTAAAAATAGTGAGAATAATGGCAGAAACGATTTCCTTTCCCTCGGTCGTCCACTTTCATTTGTGTTTTGTTTTGATGACTTAAGCTACACAAGCCTCTTTCTACGCCACTGTTCAACTTAATTTGTTGCTGCATTTTATTTGGATTTGTAACATGAGTTACTTAAATTGTAATGACTAAAACATTACTGTATTTTGTTTAAGTATTATATCATATTCCTCTGTTACTGAAAAACTAAATAGATTTCTGAAACTAGTTATTTTTGTAATGAAGCCTAGGCGTTAATTCAACCTGGTAGACTCATTTCAGCATCACATGCCTCCAGCCAATGATCGCTTCCGAGAGGGCCACACCTCCACCTCAGCCATCAGCGTAAGAGCCGCACCTCCATAGCAGCCAATCATCGCCCTCGGTCTCGCTTTTAAACCCCAGCAATCATGGTTCGTTCGCTTCCCAGCTGTGCTGCGACCCGCCTCCACCCCATCTCCGCCTCTTCCGTCCACGGCTTCTCAATATACATGTCAATAAATCTTCCTAATGACTGCTGTTGTCTGTTTGAGTCTATCCAGGTTGAAATACATTACACACAACACTGGACAGGATAGCCTACTAGAGGTTTAATTTCTTGTTCTTTGTTATTTTCTGAACTAGTACCATGGCTAAATCAATTACTTGTACATGTTCAATTTAAAGCATTTGTTCATTCTTGAACTGAGGCTGTTTTATTTGGATGTTGTTTTGTCCTGCACCTATCTAAGTGCACTGGGGCTGTGTTTTGTAATGGACGGGAAAATGCTATATGGAGTGTACAACACATCAGTTTATCAGTTTATTAATCGTACCCTTTGCGCAATTGCCCAAATTCCCAGATCTAAATCTAAGTTTGTGTGAAGGTATGGTCAAAACGGCTTGTCCATTTTTCCCTCTGCAGAACAAAGAACTTGCAGCCAAACGTAAATACCAAATTGCCAGACTTTTTCAGTTTCATCTGGTTGAAAAATCCACAAGTTAAACATAACCTCCTTTAGCCACAGCAGCCATTTATCACTCCTCGTCTCCAAACAAAAGGCGCCGCTGGCATTCCCAAACAGCCGAGTAAACAGGTCAGGTCTACCCAACTCAACTGCAATCTTCTTTCACTTAGACCTAATTAGTAGATTTGCTGCTCCATGGGTTCTCATCAAGCACGGTAGCCCTCCGATTTAGTCTTTAGTCAGGGGAGAACTCTAACCTAAATGGATGTGCGCGGGTGATTGGAGGTGCCAGGGTAAATGATGAAATTATTGTCAATCGCAGCTCGGATGGTGGATGATGATGAGAGAGGAGCACACCGGGGGAGGACGGTGTTCAAAGAGACTGCCCACTGTGACCCTCCACTTAAGCATTTAACCGTCTCCTTAGATCAGGTTTGCGTGGCCAAAGCTGCTGGGAGTGTTTGGTGGAATTTAAATAAAAAAGTCTACCAAAAAAAATCCTGTTCAGCCAATAGTCCTGTGGTTATACTGGTTGTATTGGATTAAAGTCTATTGTGCATGTTTCAAGTGGTTGTCAACTGGTATACTTATACAGTATATTGTATTGTCTTCAAACATTGTTGTTGAATAAAGATTTTACCTCTACACCCACCTGAACTGTGTATATATTCTCCAGTTTGGCTTTACGCAAATCTAAAAGCTTCTTGAAAAAAGTGTCAAAATGGCAACAAAATTGAGATGAAAACAAAGAATGAAAATGCAACAAAAGCCAAGAAATATTTACAAACATGTGTGAGGAAAACGCATTAAAAAAAGCCACAAAAGAGCAACAAAAACACAACAAAAAAGTGATGACAAGGCGACAAAAGAGTGACAAAAAAGTGACAAAAGAGCAATAAGAAAATAATAAAAACCACAACAAAAAAGTGACGAAAATGCAACAAAGAAGTCAGAAAATAGAAACAAAAAAAAGACAAAAAACAGATGAAGAAGTGATGAAAAAATGATGAAAAAGCAAAAAAAGAAAAACAGAAAAGTAAAAAAAAGCGATGAAAAAAAAATGTCCAAAGTGGCACTGACCTATAGGCTGTGACCTTTCAGATTTGGGTAAAGCAGGAGAAAACGGCGTGGGTTAAGAGGTCAAAAAGCCCCAAAAGCTGAAATTATGATCAAAACAACCTGATAACAGTCATTTAAACAGATTCAAGTAATGATTCTATGCCTTTTTCTGTACATCAATTTATTCATTAAAATTAATATTTTCTGGGAAAGGCTCGCGATCCACTGAAAACAGTTCCGCGACCCACTTCTGGGTTTTGACCCACCAGTTGAGAACCACTGGTCTAGGAATCAAACCTGGGAGTCAAAAGGGCAAGCCCATTCAGCCATGATTTCTTTGCAATTCAATTCAATTAGTTATTGCATCCCCCATAGCAACTGGAGGTGTAAGCATAGTGTTGGGTAGAGACTGAATACATGTATTTAGAATGCAGTACTCTGATTGGACTAAGTAATGGAATATGTTGCAAAATACTTTTTTAGGCCAGTATTCAGTATTCTGTACACATGCAAGTACTGTATTCCCCTTAACACCGTGGAAGCATAAGGCTAAAAATGGTGGGTACTGCCTTTTAACTGGAGAAGTGCTGTATAGAATAGCCAACTGGCATTCTACACAGCGGATCAAACCGTTTTCCGCACAGGGGGAGAAGTCAGGCCTAACATTCAGGATTTCTGGTTCAAATAAATCAAACTAAACACAAGCTTGCTTTTTATGAGGGAACATGATTAAAACGGATAATGCGGAACCTTTAAAAAGTCAGCATACTCCCACTGCCAATATTATACAGTGCGGTATTCATGAATGCCGGGACCACTTTGAGTCACAGTCAAATCTAATGGAATTGATAGATTGGAGATCACCAAAGAGGCAGCATGCCAGTCCTTTCACTAAATGGGGGAGATATTTGAGATAATTGAAAACCATCTCTTAGCAGAGGAAGAAACAAATGATAGACAGAGACAGCGTCGAGACAGTGTATGCGTTTGAAATTCAACAGGGGGCTATTCAAGAGCTGTCGTGATATTGAAGCTTGGACCGGAACAAGGGAGAAGCCGGCCAAGAGTGCCATTCCATCTTCCTTGTTAGCACTTCCATTCACCTTTTACGGTTCACATTTGATGAAATCTATGTCGGTAATAAAAGATGAGAGGAAAGGGGAATGAGGAGACTTGTCTGCAGACTGAAATTGGGATTGTGGACATTTCAGGTTTGTGATGTTGTATATAAGCAGGTCATCAGTCATGTTGTGAGGAGGAAATAAACTGAATAGGTAGGATTATTTAAACATGCGTGATAGCAATGTTAAAGCTATGTTAAAACAATGTTGTAAGGACATTTTTTCCATCCTTTAATGCTGAAAAATGAGGCAACCTGTCAGCAGCAGAGGGCAGCCTCAGTGCAGAGCTCTGGGAACTCTTGGCCTTTATGGGTTCATGGGGGAACCAGAGCACCTGGAGAAAAGTCACTCAGAAACGGGGAGAACAGGCAAACTTCACAAAGAAACACGGACCCAGAAGTGAATCTCAGACCTTCTTGCTGTGAGGCAAGAGCTCTAACCACTTGGCTAAAGATGTCAAGGTGTAAGTCTCTGCACTAAGAGTAACTCATTCGTAAATGAAATTGGGCGAACATGTCAGAAAGGCGGAACACCCACAGAAGAAATGTGCAGAGGACTTTTTCTGTGACTATTTGGTGGACAAGTAAACACCGTCAAGCGCGAACAAGTTGAGATTGCACATGGCTGACACGGTTAACCTCAGATGTCAAATTGTTGAACCCTTCAGGTATCAAACAACTCAAGACCCAGTAAGAAACACTTAGCACAGAGGCACTACTTTACAATACATTTACACCAAAAACAATATCAATGAGAATATATACAGTGGGAACCAGATGTTTACTTACACTATGTAAAAAAAGTCAGACACAAAACCAGAATTAGCTTTTTTTTTGTTACCTTTAAACAAGTTGGGAAAGCCCAGATGACGATGTCATGTCCTTGGAAGTATAAGTTTGTTTCATCCTTGGGTGCAATTTCAAGACACTTGAAGTGCCACATTCATTAAGCTCAAACAATTATACGCAGGTATAAAGAAGATGGAAATGTCCAGCCGTCATATAGATCATAAAGAAGGTGGGTTCTGTGTCCCAGAGATGAACTTGCTGTGGTCTGAAATGTGAATACCAACCCAAGAACAAATGCAAAAGACCTGGTGAAGATGCTAGTAAGAGCATCATATGGGGGAAGCTAGCAAGAGTTTGTCATTATTCACAGTTAAACAAGTACTGTACCAACATGGGCTGAGAGAGTATCTTGCCAGGAAGAAGCCCGTACTCCAAGCAACATAAAGCCAGATTGGAGATTGCAAATGCACTTAAGATTACATTTTTAGAGACATATCCTGTGGTCTGATTTTTTTTTTTTATCCTTTGGCCTTTATGACCAGGAAAAAGGGTGAATCTTGCAAGCCTGAGATCTCAACTGTGAAATACGGGGGTGGCAGCATCATGCTGTGGGGTTGTTTTGCTGCAGGAGGGACTGGTGTACTTCACAAAACAGATGACATCATGAAGAAAGAAAACTATGTGGAAATATTGGAGCAACATCTCAAGACATCAGCCAGGAAGTTAAAGCTTGGGCACAGATGGGTCGTCCAAATGGACAATGACCCAAAGCATATGGACAATACTGGTTACAAAGTGGTTTAAGGAAGTGTTTCGAAGCGGTCATCAAAAAGTCCTGATCTCAGTCCAGTTGAAAATGTATGGGCAGAGCTGAAAAAGCATGTCCACGCAAGGTGGCCTACAAATTGAGCTCTGTTACACCAGCTTTTTATGGAGAAATGGACCAAAATTCCCGTCAACTATTGGGAGAAGCTTGTGGAAGGAAATCGTAAATAAAACCGTGTAGTAAATTCTATCTCTCATTCTTCTGGCATTTAGCAAATAGTAATAATTCTTAAAATTCTGATTGACCCAAAAAAGTAAAAGTTAATTGTGGTTTCATGTCAGACAGTGAGGGGAAAAATGCATATGTGTCTTTGTATAAAGTGTATGTAAACATCTGGTTCCCACTGTAAATGAAATAGAAATGGGAGTTTGGTATCCATCCAATAGACTTCCATAATGAACTCTGACAGTGAACATGTTATTTCATTCACTCATCATAATAACACAAAATAAATCTAATTTCCCTGCACTTCTATGGTCCACATGGCCAAATGGATACAAGCTAATACAATTGTACAGTCTGGAGGGGAATGGGAAATCAGGGCAAGGAAACGAACAGGACAAATGCAAGATAAAAGCATGGAAGGACACGCCACAGTGCACTGAGGCCAGAGGGTCATGCGATGAAGCAGGACCTGGATGAAAGGAGGTTCCTCTACTCTTCCCAGCAGGCTTGGCACATTTATTAGCCATTATTTCGGCAGGATGTTGCTCATGCCCACAGGCTGTCTTCATTTAGCAGACCACCAACTGTCCAAGGTTCTATTGGCCAAAACGGGACACTTATTATTTTGGCTTTTCTCGCTACAATCGTTCATCGGGATGCTCATTTCTCCCGGCTCTAGTTTGACATGTGTGGGAGGAAAGAGTGAAGGTAACCTTGAGAATATCACATCGTGGGTTTGGCAGCATGCGGCGGGTAATTGGTGTAGACCGGTAAAAGTAGAAATTCCGAGTTATACCTCAGGTTCAAGAATGGCCAAAAACATGTTCAGTTTCTGTGATGATTCTGTCGTTTTGAAACGCTTTATTTTGGCAAGGTGTAATAGCGTGTTGCCCAGTGACACAATGTAGTGCAGTATCCAATGCCAATAGTAAGGATTAAACTTACAATCAGTGAGTGAACATCCCCACTGTCAGAGCTACATGCTGCTCAAATAATGCTCTGAATTATTCTGGAGAGAGAAAAAAAAAGGTCCTTGTAGGTGTGACATTCTAAAGATTAAGAGAAACAACGGATGCTCTGAAAAAACGGCAACCATCTGGGACCCATTTGTTTACGATCTGCAGTTACTGATACTAAGAAGTTTTGCTATACATATTATTGGGGGGAAAAGAAGCAATGAACAACAACAAAGTGAAAACTAATTTGTTTGAATTAGAGGAAACGTAACTTTTAAATAGAGTGGTCTAAGACATAAATACGGCCTGACGTGAGAAAGGCTATTAGGAGAAGCAGGAGCATGAAATATCTTGACTACACTTGAAATTATGGGCGCTGAGAGCTATTTTAATCAGGGAGCGTGATAGCCTCTTTTGTAGCGAAGACACAGAAAGACAGGGGTAAGAAATTTCGGAGTCGGTGAATGGAAAAGTTTGAGGTTATCGCCAGGAAAGTGCGCACAGTTAGAGGTGACCAGCAGGGTGGGACCAACATGATGTGCCAGGCTGTAAACACCTCTGCCCCCGGGCTGAAACTCACGCCTGGGTGGTGCTCCGGGCTGTGATTGGAGCAGTGGGAGAAGGCAAGGCCAACTAGAGGGGCATGAAAGCAGGCAGGGGAGCTCGCATGCGCCTTTGATCGAGGGGTGAAAAATTACCAACTCCGTGCCCACACAACTGCTGCAGCTGAGCCGGAGCAATACAGTGTAATGTTCCAGGGCAAATGGCAAGCTCTTTGACGCTATATACTGGCACAAGCATAAACAAATAAAGCCCTGTGCTTTATAGCGTTGACAAACCAAAACAAGGAAACGGCTTTGTACGGATGCCGTGCCTTGGGGTGATTCTCATTAGAGCCACCAACTGTTTTACGTTGTTAGAGTGGTCAGTGCAAAAACAGTGGAATAAGAGAAGACATGCTACATTTTCACTTAGAAGCTATTGCTCATTGTACATCTTGATTATTTGTTTATTTGGGAGTTTTGGTGATGTCTAAAAGTACTCCCTTACTCTAATCCTAAACTAAACTGACCCCGGCTTAACATTGATGCATTTGATATACCCATTTACATCTAATTACCATTAAGTATGTTAGTAAGTGCTTTATTTTTAATTGTACAACCATACTATGAAATTGTTTTCAGGTGTTAGTCCTGAGCCGCTGCGACTGAGCCACGCTGCCACTGTGATCTGACCCGTATGATTTTGGAGGAAACCGGAGCATCCGGAGGAAACCTGGCTGGCTGCCTTCAGTCTCCTCTGATCCTCTGAAACGGTGCAGCGCCTCCTGGGTTTGTCCCCTCCACTCCACCACAGTCTTTCATCATCTTCTGGACAGAGCTTAGCAGTTAATCTGTTTAATTCTCCAGTGAACGTCCATGAGCCGGAACAATAGTAGGGACAGAAGGCATGTGTGGCTTGGCTGTGAGTCTTGCCCGGATACCTCCTCATTTGTCTCTTCCTTGTTTCCTGTAGCGCCTCTTGTGACACCTCCGCTGTGCTGCAGGTGTGGGGGGCTCTTCAGTGTTTCAGAGGAAGAAAGTCTTAAATGTCTTTAGCTCATAAGCTAGCTGTTTTTAAAACAGCTTTTAAAAAGCTGCTTACTTCAGGACCATTATGGACACTGCAGTAAAAAAAAAACGATCCCCACAAAAACACATTACACATTTAGGAACCACTTATTACCATGCTATTATTGTTAAAAGTAAGGTGTGTAATGTGTTGGTATAGATATATGCCACTCTTTTATCCCACAGTAATATGTAATATGCAGGACATTGCAATAATGAGTACTCAAGTAAATAGATTAGTAGTACCATAGATCTTATTCTTATTTGCTGGTCCAAAGTCCAGATAGAGGGAAAGGGATGGAAGTGCTTGTGGGATAGATGCGTAGTCCATAGTGTATTAAAGGCAGTTTGTTGTTCTTCTCACCCCACTCTCTACCTCATTTCCTGCTGTCCAGTCTAATATATACCAGTCTTAAAGCAATCAAATCTGCTACAGAGGCTACTGAGAGGGTCTCTGGATGGATTTGGATTAAAGGGTTCAAAATTTGGGCTAAAGCAGCAGCAGAACACTGAGGGCATAATCAACTCTGACAGGCGAAGGCTGTCTGATAATTTACCTAATAAATCCTACCAGTGGGTGAAAAATATTGTCAAAAAGTCCACAATAAGATTATTACTTCTTCAAGGTTTTGCACCCAAAAAACATCCGCTACTAACAGCAAAACAGCGAAGGGACATCTTTTGAGGTGGAGATGAGGACACTATGGAGTACATGAATTCACTTGTACACCCACTGACATAATCTATAACCATAGAAACATGTTAGAAAACACTCTTAAACAGGCAAGGTCTCATGGGGAATTAAGTGCACTTTCACAAAGTTTACTTGCGGTTTTTGGCTGTGCTGAGCTGCTCTGCCCTCTCCAACACGCCTGAAGCTAGCCCAGCTGCTCATGCAGACGTGGGGGGCCCAGGGGCTTTCCCCGCCTGCCGCTGTGTGGAGTGAACGGGGCTTTGATCAGGTTTAATTCACATGGGAGAGGAGGGGCACCTCGACACAGCGGCGCAAAAACCATGAGTTTACAACACAGGGGCGTGTCCGATCTTATTGCTTTGGTGTGGCCCAAAAGCTCCCCGTGCAATTTGAGATGATCATTTACATTACATTTACATGAGATGTTCAGGCAGGGCTTTCCACAGTTCCAGCCGTTTCTTTACAGCCACATTTTACACATGTTCCAGTAAACAGCCAAAACTCTTTAGGTATTTAGAGCTTAAGAATAACTGCCCTATTGTGAATTTTATGAAACACACTGCAAAATATTCAGCACAATTATTTCATCCTCAAAAGCATTACTTATGTGCTCGTTGTTTACAGCAACGGAGAACACAGCCTTCTCATCACGTCTCACTGGGTGACAAAGTGCATTCTGCTATAAAAGGGGCCTGGAGATCCAACCCAAGCACGTCCTGTAAATGTCAGTAGGCCTCCGTCTTTGTTCCCCACGGGATAGTTTTATTGAGAGAATCACATTAAAATCCGCTCCTGGCAGTGCTGGGCCGGAGAACATGCTGAGTGTGACCTTTTCTCATTGAGCAATTATCATGAATGGGTGCCCCCTTTAATCAGCTGACATTTTATTAGCATTACCGTAATGGTCAGGTGAGGGGCACGGGAAAAGTACCTTTGTGCCTCCAAACAGTGGACCAAGTGCTTTATGTGACATGAAACTTAACAGTAAGAATTGTGAATGTTAATGCTGAAAAGGCTGAAAAGTGATAGTACTCTTCTCCATGTGAAACATTTTTGCTTCAGTTATAAGTCTTTAAAGGTGCATTATGCAACTTTTTATGCGGGGAAAATAAAGTGCCAGTGCCTGTATTAGGGCTCATCATGGCAACTTTATTTTTGATCGGTCTCTGCAACCCTCCAGGATCAATTGTTTTGTAGGTTTTCTGGTGATAGGAATCAGTCAACAGTAAGAAAAGGCACCATGCTGAACACTCATACTAATAATTAATTCTCTACTTTTTTCCTCCTCCTACATGTTCCTGCAGTGTCCTAATTTGTAGAATGAGCTCAGACCTATTCACCACAACTGCCTCTTAAAATCCTGCACTGTCACTCACAAAGGCGTTAATCTGGGTCCGAATTGCCGTCATGCATGAGCTTAATATAGAACCTGCAGCTACGCATAATACCTGAGGTGGCAGTAGTGAGTATAAAAGTGACCAACTTGCATCTAGTCCCTTTAAGATTAGGTGAAGGTACAGTTAATAATCCTCATATTCATCCTCTGGGTTTGCTCCATGCCTCATTGCCACTGCGGCAATCTCTCTGGAGGATGGATGACTGTAGTGCATTACTCGTTGCCCTGGGATCCTATTTCAGATCAGGAGCAAGATTCAAGGTCAGGAGCAGTGCCTAGTTTGGAGTACAGTGTTCAGTTTGGACACATGTGGGATGGGTTGCACACCGGTGGCAGGAAGTGTGTGCAAACAAGTGCTATAGAACATGTTTCAGTGAGTTGTTCTCATCTGCAGTAGAGGGAGCATCATATTTTCTAATCAATTAATCAAAGTCTATTTATAAAGGGCTTTACAGATTAAACTCGCTCCTAAAATATAGCAACAAAATGATACACACACCCCTTCCCTCAATCACATACAGATAGTTTCACAAATCCATCAAATATTGGACTAAGATACAGACCAGGAAACATCATCCGGGAAATCGAAAGCAGTCAGACAATAATGGCCTTTCTTAAATGTTCTATACATGTACAGCACTGCATGTTTAACAACACTGAACATATTCTCTGGTTAATTTCCTACGATAAAATGGCCAACAGAATGGAGTCGGTATTATTAGAAATACAGAAAACACATTTTCATTTCCGAACGTTTGAGTTTTTCACTATTTAAAACAGTGGTTTTGGCAAATGGCCCACTGGGTAAGAAGGGGCCATGTGAACAATGTGAACGCACACCTCAAAGGATATTTTTTAATTTGCCTGTTTTGTATTTGACAACAACAGCAACACTGCAGTGCTCTGGTCTATTGTATCTCGGGACATGTGCTCCACTTTAGATTTGCCCAGTATACACCCAGAGACCACGCAGGCCACTCCGAGGGGCTGGCTAAAATTGGGGACGCATTCATCTCAATCCCCAGCCTGCCACCGTTAATGGATGCTAGCCGGTTTTGGTGAGAGACAAAACAATGAAAGATGGACAGAAATTTCAGCCTCCCATTGATGTGGGTGGACACGCGTCGGGAAAAAACAAACCTGTGCAATCCTTTTGTGCTTTTGAGCGCATTATGGTGATTTAAATTCTGCAGCAGCCTCTTCTCAGCCTTGAAGGAAAGACTAGTTCCTATTGTTCAGCAATCAATTTTAGAGGAACTTATACATTCTCTCACGGGCATGTCCTGTCTTCCATGCTAAACATCAAGTCAAGAAAAAGAATCGCTCCTGTTGCTGGTGTCTTGAATACATAACATTTAGTTGTTTTTTTTACTTTTTGCATCTGAAATTTATGTAGTTTTGCGTAACTAAAATAATTTGTTCTGCACTTTGCTGAACTCATACCACGATAGATTGTTCATGACATATCGCCAACCCTACAACTCACTTTGTTTTCTTCTGTTGAACACATTTGACTGTATCTTGTTTTACACTTGAGACAACACATTTCTTTATCATCCTTGACAGAGAAGTTTTGTTTGTGTCTTAAAATTCATAGTCAAATATACTGCATTCCGGTACAGTGGCAAATAATTTACAGCATGAGACAAAAGAGTTTGCTTTTTTTCCTACTAAAAAGACATCATTGACACGTCTCCTGTACCCGCAAAAATCACACCGGAGGAAGTGACAGACGCGAAGCCGCAAACAGCAAGCTCACTGGTGAGAAGAGGCAACAGAGCTGTAATCTGTTCTTGTTAGAAGGAATGCAGTTTTGAGGTTATATCTGATGCTGTGTTGGGGTAATTTGGAGAAAAAACATGGGAGAAAAGTATGTAGTCTAATTTGATTAAAAAAATGAGTTATCACCATAGCAGAAGTGTCTTTGACCTTAAAATAATCATATTCTTTAGGTTTATTTCCAACATCTCCTAGTTTCTACAATAACAGTAATACACTATTTGTACATCTGTCAAAATGAAAAGAACCACTAACATTAACATTATTAAAAATATCTCTGCATCTTATCCATTGGTTTGTGCAGTGCTTGAATGAGCTCTCTCCTGCGCACTGGGTGGGTGGGAGCTGGAGAGATTCTGAACAAGTGTATGTAAATGTTCGATCTGCCGTTCTGACTGTAGTGGAGCCCGACTGGGAACAGACCAGGCTGCTGTCTCTATCCTCTACCCGCACTCAATCGCTGGGAAGCCGTGTACACACAGAATCCATTTGCATTTCCGCTAACTCTTCGGCATTATTATTATTATTTTTTCCCACCTACCTATTATGCAGTTTGAGCCTCTTGCCATTTAAGACAGTGAGAGCTTGAGGCACACAAAGACTGTTGATGAAGGTGCAAAAGAAAGTACCATATTATTAGTGCCATGGGTTGTGGAACAAACTGGACTAAAACACTCAACAGGATTGAGTGGAGGGCCAATACATGTCCACCCCCATCAGCGGAGAATGGCAAAGTGAAAAAGCACTTGGGTTAAAAGTGTGTTCTGGGAACGCTTAGTTTACAGCTATTTTACAGCACTTCATTACTGTTAAATTACGGATACCACAGGTGCTTCTGTATGAAAAATTAAAATTGAGAAATTATTCTACTGGGAATTTCCAAGTTTGTAGAATGAAGACTTGTGTACCCTGTAAAAGATGAATGAATAATTTATATTAATTGTACAGATACTATATATTGTATAGTGTTGATGGGATGATTGGGGGGTTTTTCATCTCCCCTTGGTGTCTCTGGCCAGAAAACCACAATTGCAACTTTACCTGCACCGGGTCAGAGGCCCCAATACACACTAATGGAATCACGAAGAAGAAGCTAACAGGGTAATGGGCAAAGCTAACTGTGGGCTAGCGCCACTTAAACAGTATTTACAGCCAAGTTTGAGTGAAAAAAAAAAAAAACTCCACTGTCTCACTTTGTCTTTTCTGTCAGCGTAGTATTTACTGTCACGGACAATTAATGAGTAAAAAAACGTAACATGCTACAACACCTGCAGTGGCGCTTATGGTTTCTAGGGGCATGAGTTACTTAGTTCTGCTTTATACCAATGAGGCCTTGCATTCCCTTTCATAGCAGTGTGCCTTTCTATACAGACTTTCAATTAATCAATCGACACAAACACAAATAGCAGTTGTGTATCAGTTAATTAAACAAACGTGTTGTCCCCTTAGACCCTTCCTTTCAAAAAGGAATAACTCAAAAACCGAGTTGGACAAAAAAGAAACTTCAAGGAGAATCCGATTGAAGGGGATATCCACTCTCATGGACGGACGGGCCTACAGTGTAGATACCATCCGGTGTCTGGGTGGACGTATTCCAGTGTCGCCCATTTAGCAAAACAGACTCTAATCCTCCAGACTCACACCATCAGTCTAGCTCAAGATGGCAAATGATCCCTTGCTGGCATTTAATTGATAGTTTCCTTCAGTATTTTCCCCTTGATTTAGCGAGAAATAGAAATATATTCAGAACCACAACTACAACTTCTGAGCTTAGTTCTATACACTTACAGTAGTCTTCGCTTTTGTTCATAGAAAGACAAGATAAATGAGCGCTGTTGACTCAAAGCTACCAACAGAGAAAAGTCTATTTGAACGGCAGCGTGAGCGTAAGACTTGCTCTGTATTACCAATTATGTAAAGCGCTGGCATTTGATCTCCTCGTGTTCATTTGAAAGTGTCAAACAAACTCCGGCATCTCGGTGATCCAAAGGTCATCTTCCACGTCGCTGACTGGGGCTCACCTACTGCTTGTATATAGTGAGTGCGGTCGAAGTCTGATGGAAGAGCTTGTCCTGAATAAAACTTGTAATGCCATTTGTCTCATCTAATGTAGGGGTTTACACTTCAGGGGCGACCAACCAGCCTCCATCAACCATTTAGGCAAATGAACAAGCTGCAGCTGCCTCCTCCAAATCAGAACTTCCTTATTTTATAGTTCTGATATCATTGGAGGGCTGACATAACTCTACCTCAAGATTACGTTCCTATTTGGAGGATTCTTTGAAGTCGTTTCAATAGAAGATAACTCCAGGTACCATTTTTCTTGAACGTTGTTGCGTCATAAATGAGCAGTGATTTGGACAACCAGATTTAGGCGTCAAAATACTTTGCCTGAAAAGCCTTTCTGCTCAAAAGAAGGAGTTTCTGGGAGCCTGCTTGCAGCCAAATATTTCTTTAATAACTTTTTTACAGTCTCTGCTGAGACTGCTGCCTCTCCGACCCGAAAATGGATGGATGGATGGATGGGTGGATGGATGGATGGATGGATGGATGAATGGATGGACAAATCAATGCGTCACTCAAACTTTAAAGCAGAACTGTGGGTGTAGTAGCATGTTGTTGTTGGGTTTTTTTTCTCATTAATTGTCCATGAGATTAAGTACTACGCTGACAGAAAAGACAATGGGAGAGAGGGATATTCTACATTGTTCCACAACTCAATGTCACAATGGAGATATTTTTTGTCACTCAAACTTGGCTGTAAATACTGCTAAAGTGGCACCAGCCCACAGTTAGCTTTGCCCGTTAGCCTGCTAGCTTCTTCTTCGTAATTCCATTAGTGTGTATTGCGCCTCCGACTCGGAGTCAGGGAAGTTGCAAGCATGGTTTTCTGGACAGAGACACCAGGGGGAGATGAAAGAACCCCCCAATCATCCCAATAACACTTGTATTACCCCCAGAGGGACTACGGAAAGGATTTATTAAGGTAAACAAGTTACTTTTCAACATTTTCTCACATAATAGCTCCTTAATACATCATTGTTGTATCTGTGGCAAAGGAAGGAAAAATGGACAACCTTACCCCAAAAGGATGAAGGAAAAAAATAAATCTGGTTCAATTCAGGTCTTGGTGACTTATTGACGTGAACTGACGTCAAATTTTGACGTGAACTGACGTCAAACATGTCCATGCAAAAAAACAAGAAGTTGGCTTGCGATTGTGCTGGTGTCACGAGCTATTGCATATTTCCTTTTGTTATAGCACATTGTTCTGCTCCATTCTCCCCCTTCCAGGCAGAGAGTGTTATAATATTTTGACTCCCACCTCTCGCTGGTTCCACATTCATCCTCGTTGGGGGATGATTCATCGCAACTGTGACAGGAGGAGCACAATGTGTTACAGCTCCCAGAAGCAACGGCAACAAGAGGTGAAATCTGCCATCGCCAAGGATGTTCGGGGCGTTATCTGCAGAGGAAAGTGAGAAACCAAAAGCACATACACAGAGCAACATGGTTTGGACTGTTTTCCGGGGTTGCATGTTTAACTCTAGGGTTCATGTTGTATTCAAGTTGCTCACCAAGGCACCTATAGGGAAAGGAAATAAGGACGCAGTGATGTTATGCTTGTGATCTTGTGAAGTGGAAATGCTTCAAGCTAGAGAGAGTTCAAGTGCTGCTTCAAGTCACGTGACCGCCGCAAATGAGGCCTCGGTTCACTTCTTCCCACGTATACTCCAATGAGACGCGCTTCTGCACACCACAGTTTGGAGGCTGACGTAGCCCAGACAGAAGTGGAGGAGCATTAGCGCAGGAGCTCGGAGGTGCGCTCCCCCCGTGCATTGACTGACTGCAGGAGATATGAATAATGGCTCGTGCCCGGAGCAGAGATGGATTCCCTGGCTCCGTCTTCTCCACAGAGCCATTGTTCATGAGGGCGAGCTCTCGACAGCTGTCTGTACCTGCCACAGCTGACAGATGCCTCCTGTCAGTCAGAGCAGGGCCCAACCGCAATCTGCATCAGAGAGATTCAATACGAGCGCAGAGTGGACGACCGCGGGACTCAATCAGGAGGAGGGACAATCTCCAAAAGGGCCATAAGTGAGAGTTAAATGCAGCTTTGCGACAAATAAAAGCTCAACAAGACCACACACACAGTTATACCGATAAGGCACAATTGACAGCGCCACCAAATTTCCTGAACATACAATCCATGGTTTGTACATACCAGAACTCTATACTCTCTCTCTCTCGGAGCACTAGACAACACACTAGACACACAAAGCTAACACATTTGAAAAGCTAGATCTTTTTATTGTGAAATCTTAATGCTGCAGACTTTGATAAGATTGGTCCATAGCTTCTTGTGTCCATAGTCTGTTTGAAATCTTGACATCATGTTGGACGGCTCTTTCAAATTAAACAAGCAAATCAGCACAGTTGTCCAAACCAGCTTTTTCCATATGCGGCTCTTAAAGGGGCTGATTAATTTTTTTTCTATTTGTGTCCTCCTTTAGTATATTGTAAGCTCAGACTTTCATGGGAAAACACTATGCATCCAATTATAAAGCATTTGCAACAATTTCATGAACTTGCAGGCAAGTTTTCCAGAGTTTTTGTGAAAGTGACCCTGAACAGTGACTCTGCAAGATGGGATGCAGCAAAAAGCTGTTAAAAAAAACTAGGAATGAGTTTGGACCACAACTATCATTTCAATTTAGTGGTTTCCTCTTTTATTGTTAGAAATGCAAACATCAGGTATAAGGCCTTTAAGTCAAATCAAATCGTACATTCCATTAAATGAACTTGAAATGAACTTATTACCACTCGTTTGGATTATTGCAACGCCTTGTACTGTGGTCTGGACCATACGTACAAAAAAAGGCCCTTAAAACCTACATGTTTGCACATTCCTATACAAGTTGAGCTGCCTCTGCATGTATCCTCTTTTTCTCTTATTTCTGAACGTCTGAACTTTTATCATGCTTTGTTTCTATCTCGTGATTTTTGTCATTGCGATGTATCCTGTAAAGCACTTTGGGCAGCTGTGCTTGTAAATGTGTCAGAGATATAAAGGCGACCTTGACCTTGACCAAACAATCAAGTTTTTTGTCCCATTTGACCTATACGTGCAGTGCTTTGCAACTTTGGTCCTATTAAAGAAAAAGGTATGCAGTGTTCAGGGAAGTGTGTAATGTGTCCGGAAGAGTGTCTTACAAACTGAGAAAACCTGCAAAAGGTGAATGGAATGATATTACAAAGAAAGAAAAAAGAATGACATTACATGAAACTGGGATTACAGAGTGAAAATACAGATGGCAACAAATGGCTAATTGTCAGGAAATAAATTATAGTGACCATATTCATTATTTGCTCAGAGTCAGAGATCAAGTCATTAGCTTCTTCTTTAGCTCAGTGATGTGTTGATTACATGTAGGTGGCAATTATCCTGGAAAGTGAAAGCAAGATTAATACAAAGTAAAGCACAGTAAACTTTTACATGGCTTAGAGCTACTTCATCATTCAACATATAATATTTTTAGCTGCTGATTGATGACATTATGGTTCACAGCACAGAGGTTCTTAAGAACATGAATCAGGAATAATGGTCCCATGAGCATTGTGCATTCTGCTGTGAGATAACACAAAGAAAATGTGATAATAATTGGTCATTAATTCTCTATTACCAGCTCTTTGAAGTGTCACCGTGCTGCTGCTTCAGAAGGAAAGGCTTGACGGGTATTTTTAACTGGCTCACTAATACACTGTCATTCTGCCAGTGTGTTCAGTAAACTACTGTATAAACCGTGAGAGCCAGATGTTTACATGCACTTCATAAAAAGACACATTTGCATTTTTTTGTCACTGTCTGACATGAAACCAGAATGAACGTTTATTTTTCTTAGGTCAATTAGAATTTGGCCAATTATTTCTATTTGTCAAATTCCAGAAGAATGAGAGATAGAATTTTCTACACAATGTTTTATTACTTTTTACAAAGTCAGAAGTTACATACACTAAGATTACTATACCTTTAAACAATTTGGGAAAGCCCAGATGACGATGTCATGTCCTTGGAAGCACAAGTCTGGTTCATCCTTGGGTGCAATTTCTAGACACTTGAAGGTGCCAGGTTCATTGGTTCAAACAATGATAAAAATGACCAGTCATCATAGAGATCAGAAAGAAGGCAGGTTCTGTGACCCAGAGATGAACGTGCTGTGGTCTGAAATGTGAATATTAACCAAAGAACAAATGCAAAAGACCTGGTAAAGATGCTGAAACTGGTAAGAGTTTGTCATCATCCAGAGTGAAACAAGTACTGTACCGACATGGGCTGAGAGGGTACTCAGCCAGGAAGAAGCTCTTACTCCAAAAGAAACATCAAAAAGACAGTTTGGAGTTTGCAAATGAAAAAATGATAACGTTTTGGCCATAACCATCGTCAAGTTTGGAGGAAAAAGGGGAATCTTGCAAGCCTGAGAACACCATCCTAACTGTGAAATACGGGGGTGGCAGCATCATGCTGTGGGGTTGTTTTGTTGTAGGAGGGACTGGTGCACTTCACAAAATTAATGACATCATGAAGAAAGAACATTATGTGGATATATTGGAGCAACATCTCAAGATACCAGCCAGGAAGTTCCAGCTTGGATGCAGATGGGTTTTCCAAATGGACAATTCTCAAAGCATATGGCCAATACTGGTTACTTACAATACAAAGTGGTTTAAAGAAAACAAAGGCAATGTTTTGAAGTCATCATCACAAAGTCCTGTTGATAATGTATGGGCAGAGCCGAAAAGGCACGTGCACGCAACATGGCCTTCACATTTTTCCTCAGTTACACCAGTTCTGTTGGAGGAAATTACCAAAACTCCTGCCAACTATTGTGAGAAGCTTGTTGAAGGAAATCCAAAACGTTTGACCCAAAATATAGAGTTTAAAGGCAATGCTACCAAATATCAATGAAATGTATGTACACTTTTGGTTTGATAAAAAGTATTAATGTGTAGAAAATTCTATCTCTCATTCTTCTGGAATTTAGCAAATAGATTTTTTTTTTTCTTTTTAAATTTGAAATAATAAAATAGAGACACAAGTTAATTCTGGTTTCATGTATGACAGTGAGAAAAAATGCAAAGGTGCCTTTTTATGAAGTGTATGCAAACATATAGTTCTCACTTTATTTCTAATAGTACCATTATTTTTCTCTCCTTTTTATCAAACAATCGAGTTGTCGCCATTGTAATGGAAACGTTCTGGAAAGTACTGTATATCTAATGGCAATGAAGGATCGAAATATACAGTATATTTAACCAATACCCAATTTAAACCTTGAGTTTTATTTTTTTTCCCCCCAAGCATATTTTCATAATATTCACATTGTGTTATGCACGTACCACAAGCATGGTGGTGCGGCGTTTCACGTACGAGTGTCATAAAATGCTTTGAGTGCCTAATGTGGGTGGAAAAGCGCAACATAGAAAAGAGCATTTACCAAAGTGCAGCATTCAATCCCTGCCAGGTATATGTGCCTTTACATTTTCTCCCAGTGTGTGTGGAGGTTTCCCTCAGGCACCCAGGTTTCCACAACAACTGAAAACATTTTCCAGACAATGCAGACATCTGAGATCGTGTAGCCTATGTTTGCCAAGTATATTTTATATAAAGAAATCAAAGAAATGCACTGAAGTAACCTATGCCACATGCCAGCCAACCTTTGCACGTATAATTAGCCTAGCTTTTTATGGCATTACAAGACATCTCCCACTTTCCTTGCAGCGCTCTTATGCTAATAAACAGAACCATTAAGGCATCTCATGGGGAGACGGTGGGCGGCTTCTTTCTATTTCCACAGAAACGCACACTTCCTACTGTGTCTTCTTCCCTAAACGGCGTGCGGGAAGAGAAATCGCCTCCATTAAAAGACACAGCAATCAAAGACGCATCACCGCTAGCAAGCCTGTCACGTAGCTAATTCAATCTCGCGAGCCATGAAGCAATTAATTCACGTCAGTATACAGACACAAATGGTCTCGGCGGCCTGGTGGGAAGCCCAGGGTCTTGCAGCGTCGGCATGGTGTTTATTGTGCGCTGCGTTGTGTGGTGTTGGGCCGCTGATGCTGGAGGAGCAGGTGTAATTGGGTGTGGAGAGAGGAGGGAACCCAGGAGTGCCCCGGCTAAATGAGAGCAGACAGGCTTCTCTTCTCCATTTCCTCCGGCAGGCGTCAGGACTGCGGAGCACTGTTGTTAATATGGCCCTGATAAGGTTTGGATGGATTTGTGTTAGTTTTGTGTTTCTTAATTTTGACAAAACAGTTGAGCGAACACATGCGCACCTTTCACCTTTTTGTAAAATGTTCTACTTTTCAGTAATACCTTATTTCTTTATTGTGGAGAAAGTAATCATTTTATCATGGTAAGAAGACAAAGAAGAAAAAAAAAATCCTTTTTCATATGTCAGTTGCCAGTAGCAACTGTCTCCGAGACAGGCTTTACTGCACTAAAAGCACAATAATTACCTTGACATATCAAAGCCGCATATTGAAGCCGCATGCAGCCCATTCATACTTGATAAGGCAAAAATAAAAATACACCAAAGGGGAGACCGGGGCTATTTGTCATACAGGGTAATTTGGCAATTTGCTTTTTATAGCCACACTAGAGGGCGCTGTACGCTGGTATTGATATATATATATATTATGTGTATTGCTATTCTTCATCTAATAATAATTTTCTCATTTGCACTGAAGACCTGACAATAGTACACATTTGTATATTTTTTGTCCTCGAATTTTTGAACATTCAACACATAATTCAAAATGTTTCAAATTGAAAAGGAAAAATTCACATTGAAAATATACACTGTATTGTTTTTAAATTAAGAGTGAAAAATTAGCTGTAGAAAAAAATTCAAATGGAAAAATACACCCTTAAAATATTCAGTGTTTAAAAAAATCAAGCGCTTAAATTGAACAGTAGAAATTCAGAGACTGAAATTCGCTGTGAAAAATACACACAGAACATTCTGGTTCATCAGCAAACGGTGCAAGGGACCAATCAAAATTCGTAGATTTGACTCGTCAACTCCCTTTTCCTCATCTGTAAGTCCCGCCCACTACAGACACAAACCAATAGGAAACATCCTCTCTGAATTTCAATTTTACATTGAATATTGTAAAGGTGAATTTCTGTATTTGAAATTTTTATTGCAAATTTTACTGTCTGAATTTAGACTGTTGAATTGGACGTGGGGAAAAATAATACGGTGAATATTTAAAAGGTGACTTTTTCATTTTCAAGTTAAAACTCTTAAAAAATTAGCAGTGAAAATTCAGTGACTGAAAAAAAATCGAACATGTTATTTCAATTATATTCAATATATTTCTCAGACATTTAAAATTCACATTTTGATGACACACAAAAAACCTTCCATAGTTTTAAAACGTATTTTGTCCTTTTATCTCAAAAGCAAAAAGGTTACAAAGGTTTACAACATTTCAAGTTAACATCACTCCATTCCATTAAAAACAATACTGACAACCAACCCCATGTGACAACTTGACAATTTGTTGTGTTTGACGGTTAATAACTATTTATCTCAATATAATATAAAAAAGAAAGCAAGGTCAACTTTAAGTCAAGGGTTCAAGCTTTCATTTAATGCAGGTCTGACTCTCATGGGATTTTCTGTTGATGAGCAGCAAACTCAAGAAACAAATAGCCAAATATGCCATCAAACTGCAATGGATTCTCGGAATACCAGATAACGCTCGGCAATAACAACATGTAAACTACTTAAGTTTTTATTCACACAACAGTATTGCAGTAGGCAACAAAGTACTGTTTGATTGACACTGTGAAGAATGGTTGATCTGGTTGTTGGGGAGTTGAGTCCTGGATAACAGAAAGAATACAAAATAGTGAAACCACAAGTGTTAGCATTTCAGCATGTCTGTTGAGAGGTAGCCTATATTTGAATTTGTTCATTCCTTACAAGAAGTCTTACATTTACATCATTATGTTTGAAATCGTTTCCAGCCAAAGTAAAAGGCATTTCTGAGAGAATAAACTCGCAATGGACTTCAGTAACCAGCAACCTCAAGAGTAGAGTAGAAGTGGCTATGCGTTGTGGGCCAGCACAAAATCAATTTAACCCCAGCTGCTCACCAGAAAACAAGCGCTAAACACATTTGAGTGCTCCAGAGCTGGCAAATTCTCAAGATCAATGTCCCATGCGGCAAATCATTAAGGCTCATTATTTCCACGAAAGGGGGAACTCACCAGAGAACGGGGAACGCATTTGTGTTGCTCGCCACACAGCAACGATCGCGGTCAATATCTCAATGCACAGAAGAAGCCCAGACGTGTCAGGATTTAGCATTTTTATGGTGCGCGTCGTGTGATAAGAAAGACAAATTGTAGAGTGGGAAAAGGAAGCGCGATCCAGTCCCATGAAAAGAAGGTTTAGTTTGTGTGAGCCACAAGAGTTATGCATATAAAACACCTGCAGAAGAATGAAACTGTCAGGGTTCATTAGTGTCCTGGTTACCAAATCCCCTGCTGCTCTGTGATGGGAGCAGGTTTTCAATTTTAAATAGACTTTTTGTGTTGAGTTGGATGGGAGATCTGGAATTCAGGATGGTGCACTGCATAAAATCTCTAGTTAATGTATAGAGTATATCAATGGATTTTTAAAACGTAAAATACTCAAATATAAGTATTGAAGAATTTAGTTGAGTTGTAGCTTTGTGCTTCTTTATTTTGTTAAATCAGGGTTTATGCAGGTCATTTTAAATGTCCAAATACTATGTTTTAATGCCATAAACGCAAAAAAAAAAAAAAACTGCACATATTTTCTTTCATCAAACTGAGGAAAGAGAACTGGAAAAAACAGACAACTTTGAAACAAAATGTAAAAAAAAAAATCCATCCATCCATCCATTTTCTTCCGCTTTATCCGGGGCCGGGTCGCGGGGGCAGCAGTCTCAGCAGAGACGCCCAAACTTCCCGATCCACACACACCTCCTCCAGCTGTTCTGGGGGGACCCCCAGGCGACACCAGGCCAGCTCGGAGACATGCCCAGGACACGCAGACCAGCGTGTCCTGGGCCTTCCACGAGGTCTTGCCCCTACTAGCACGAGGCGACCAGGAGGCCTCCGGAACAGATGCCCTAGCCACCTCAGCTGGCTCCTTTCGACGTGAAGGAGCAGCGACTCTACTCCAAGCTCCTCCCGGGTAACTGAGCTCCTCACCCTATCTCGAAGGGTGCGCTCAGCCACCCTGCGAAGGAAACTCATTTCGGCCGCTTGTATTCGCGATCTTGTCCTTTCGGTCATTACCCAAATCTCATGACCATAGGTGCGGGTGGGAACGTAGATCGATCGGGAAATCGAGAGCTTTACCCCCCGGACTCGGGGGGTAAAACAAATATGTATACAGTAAAAAAAATGTTGAGCAATGCCATAATTTTCCAATAAATTTCAATTTAATGCCATTTTCAATCTAATGTTGTGCTTTGTGATGACATTTAAGGCCTTGATTAATTGATTTAATGACTTTTTAATGCCCCACAGAAACCTTGTAAATTTACAATCCACACTTGGCACGTCATGACGTCTGAAGAGAACACACAAATTCAAAAGTCATGTAAATTCATATCCATAATTCCTTTTATTAATAGATGAGACAATAAAAAGAACAAACCAGAAACCCACACCCTCATCATTAGACATTTTATAATTAAATATTTAAGTGCATCTAAAATGCGTGTTTACATTCCTTCGGGCACAGCGCTGTGTTATAAGACAGACCAAGTCAGTCACGTTTTATGGGTCACAACAGCGTTCCATTTAAGGCAACAGAATCAATCACATTAAAACAACTGCTGATACAGACAAGACGTGTGCGACACATCCTGAACCGCTGAGTGGGTCAAGGTAGAAGGAGCGCGCGGTTGTCCTGAATGGTAATCCGTCATACGCTCCGGGCCCCGGGTCCAAGAGTAATGAGCCTTTACATTACATCCAGCTGATACGGCGTGAGCTCTATTTTGCACAGTCAAATTACACTTCGATTTCCAGCTAACAAAGACTCAGCAACATTCTCCTAATCGATATGTGTCAAAACGTCCCCAGCTTCTGATAATGGATCTGACAAGCAGTGGCACAAAAGGGGAAGTGCACACCGATCGACAGGCATAAAAACAAGGCGGGTTAGAAAACATGATCATTTCGATTCTATAATGCAGCAGTAAACAACACAATAATAACTCATTTTCAAAATAATTAAGCTTCAACTACAAAAAAAAAATGAGAATGTCGCAGCATTGCACAAAATGTAAATAATTCATTTCAAATGTAAATTTCATTAAAAAAGACAAGATGTCGGACCTCAACTACATGAAGAGAAGAGGCTAGATAGCATTTGCCCTCCAACCAAAGGGTAACCAGTTCAAACGTCTTGCAGTATCTATTCTATAAACTAATATATACTCCCAAACCTACACATGTATAGTATAATCTCATTTAAAGGCACACTGCGTAACAGTTTGGACTATCCTGTTGCCATCAGTACAAAACATGGTCCTAATGACCAGCCCGACACCAAAAATGCTATTTTTGTAGTGGCAACTCAAAGAATGGATTTGGATAAAAATCTAACCTTTCTGCCTTTAGTCACGTCTCCATGGAGTCATGTCTTAGCAGAGGTGAGCCACTCACAGCGAAAACACATGTTTGTACATTCATGGGGTATTTTTCAACAGTGAAAATATATGTCATAAAATAAATGTATGTATTTCAATTTGATTTTTTTGTTAAAATTCTACGCGGTGTGGCTTTAAGGCATCTGACATCGCTCATTTCGAAGAGTACATTCACAATTTGTCAAAACACATTGTCTAAACTAAATGAAGAGTGAAGTGCAGGGAATTTTCCATCATCATCCGACATCGGTTGGATTCACCAGATGCTCTGCTCGGTTGCCTATCCCAAAATCTTATCTGTAAGTGAGCCAGCACCCCCCCCAGTAAGCCAGCGATCCAGCTTGGCTTGTGGAACTACAGGCTGACAGTAATTGATAGCACATACCCAGCGTGCTAAAATTAAAGGAACTGAGGAATTATTAAAGTCTGTGAGCAGAAATGATTAAGAGGTCATCCAAATTTGTCAAGGAGGGGGAGTTTTCAAAGTCAAAGCTGAAGAATACAAGAAGGACAGAGGGGGGAGTCGAGTGGCAATGTACAGCAGTGGAAAGTTGTAAAGTCAGAGTGTGTCAGAGATCACGGGGCATGCTCCATGGACCTTCCCTGGTCATTGTCATCCAGATCTCGAGGGTCCACTGGGTTGGCTCTGGGGTCGGGCAGCCTGAACACAGCAAACACAAAGAAAGAGGAGTTTAGAATCTCATCCAGAGACACTGGCGCACTTTATCATGGAGATAGTTTTCATAGAACATTCTTAGTGGTCATAAGACTACAGCGCGTCATGGGAATGCTTGCTTGCAAGGCTAGCAGGTTAATGTTCCTGCACTGAATGAAGCACTATTTACTCAAGTAAACGCAAACCTGGGCTCAAGAACTGACTCTGAAGACAAGTGGCTGTTCACAACTACAACGTTTTACTTTTATTGAAAAAACAATGAACACAAAGACCTTTATGGATTATCGATCCCATAACATTTAGTTTATTCCGTACTGCATTTTCCTTGGAGTTGTCAAGTATCTAAAACATGGCTGCAAACTTTTAGGCCATTTTGTTAACCTCACCCGAACCAAGCACATGGTTTGTTCAGTTTGTCATTACCCAAATCTAAAAGCTTCTTGATAAAAGCATCAAAATAGCGACAAAAACGAGGATGAAGGGCAACAATTTTTTTAAAATTAAATTTAAAAAGTTCCGAAAATATAACAAAGCCATGACAAAAAGGGACAAAAACATGACAAAATAGCAACAAAAAAGAAGAAAAAAGACAAAAAAAGTGCTGGATAAAGTGGCAAAAACGTAACAAAAAAAAAAGCCACAAAACAGCAACAAAAAAGAGATGGAAAAAGTGGCAAAAATGTGACTTAAAAAACAAACAAACAAAAAAGCCACAAAAAAGAGGCAATAACGCAATGAAAAATATCAGTTTAGATCAGTTTTGTTGGGCTTGGCTTTCATGTGAGACGTTACACTGGCTCGCTAGTGTCAAGAACATTTTAGATTTGGGTAAGGCCGGTCGAACTAGAGAAAATACACTTGGTTAAGGTGGGGGTTAAGAGGTTAACAGTGTGTTACATGATAGTGTAGCAACTTTCCCAACCGTATTATTTAATGAATTGCTATTGGTCATTTATTATATAATGAAAGCCACAATATTACAACTGTAAAAGCAAAAAAAAGTAAAAAGTCAACTCAAGTTTATTCATCTCAGTCATCCCTGCTGAGTAAAGGAAAAAAAGGCCTATGATGGCAGAATAGTCGAAATGCATTACACACTGAAAAAGTCTGAAAAAGTATCAAACTCCTGAGTGCAACCACATGACGTGAATAACCATGAAGCAGAGCACAGGGCAAGCCGCACATCTCGTAAACAGTTCAAGATGTTTAATGAGAACTTGGGCGCGGCCGCGTGTCACCCCAGTCCCGTCACTGCCAGCCTTTTGATTGGTGCTCCCTTAATGACATCATCTGGCATTCCGCTGCGGTCCGCTGCCACTCGAGCCGCGCTTTCGATTCTAATCATGAATTGACCACAATTCGATGAGATGGCGTAAGCCCGAATTTACTCTCCCAAACGCAACGCTACACTTTGGCCCAATGCCAAATGTGGAAGAAGCTTTGACGGATTTACGGCGAAATGGTTGGCAATAAAGCACCGCCGAGTATTTTCGAATGATGGATTTTCTTTCCCGCAAAACCTCTGAATGCACCTCCCGGCCCACACACATGCATACTCATTATATGGGGATATAATAAAGCTAAGATGTAATCAGCATCAATCAGGGGCCGCCTTAAGTAGAAATCATCCATTCTGTCGCGCTCGTATTAGTCCGCTCCGCCGTGACAGAGACAGAGTGGGAACCAAATTGCAGGGACCTGTAGCAATCAGGGCCGCGCCTGATAGATTCACTTTCACAAGTAGACGCTCAGCGCTCGTCATAAGCTCTAATTGGACAATGTCACCAGGGTGATGGAGGAGTGACTCGCTTTGACTTCTATTCAGTGTAACTTTGAAGGCGCCATGTTGTGCTTTTTAAGGTAAAGTTGAGTAAAGTTAACATTTTGTAACTTTTAAAAGGGACGTATTGCCTTTTTTGAGCTTTTAACATGTTCCCAAGTCAAAAACATACCTGGAGTTAAAATTCACACAACTGTGGGTGATCAAAATCATGTGGAAATACTACATGTTGAATTGACTAGTTATCAGCAGATCACAGTGAGCCATTGGCAGATACATAAATGGTATTAGTGAATAGACCTACAGGTTATCACCAGTGTGTATTTACTCAAACAAAAGAGCTGAGTGCAGTCTTTTAAAAACTGTAAAAAACATCTGAACAAGTACTCTGCATCTACATTAACAGTGTGGTACAAAAAGGAAAGAGAACAGACACAGGACTTGGACTAAGTTCTAAAACGTACATTAAAAAAAAAGATTTAACCATGAATTTTACTTAGCGTTATTAAAAAAATAAATTAAAAGAAACGCCATATAGTTAAGAACCTGGAAAAGGCAATTTATCATAATAAAGGACCTTACGTTTGAAAGTGCAATGTCAGCGCGTTACACTGTGGGGTATAAAAAAGGCCTGCGGTTATATTCATTCAGACTCTGGGCTCTTTACAGTTATGGCATTTAATTTGGGAACTTAAACGTTTCCATCAGAGCCTCCATTTCCTGTGACCTTGAGAGGCGATGGTGCTGATTTATAGTCTTGATTTTACAGCCATCTGTCAGAGCGAGTGGATTTCATTCACTCCAAGTCTCTAGCTCAGCACTGATGTGCAGGTATGGTGCCAAAGCTCGCCAATGCTTACCGAGCTAAACTCACACGGACGTTTCAAAATGCTGCAATGTTGGTGAGAGGAGAGAGCTACTTTCTTTCTTTGTTATTTTTCACTCTAGCGATATATTTATTACTGATCTGTGACACAGGTTTTGGACGCTCAAAGGTATTTCATGCCACAGTTGTTTACGGAAAACAGGTAAAAGTAATTTAGCCCTGATTTTAGTACAAAATGTCACTGGTTCCTGCAGTAAGTGACGCGAGAACGGGTGCAAGAACAATACTTGACATGTTTTGTAGCGATGGAAAGATAATGAAAGCAAGGAGAAGCACTGCATGGACTGTTTATTCAGCACAAAACACCTTGTATGCTTTTAAAGTTAAGAAAATTTGGATAAGCATAATATGGGCCCTTTAAGCAAAGGGATGCTCTATTGTTCAGGCATTGTGTGTTGTATGGCTTATATAACGATGCAAAACATAAACAATCCGGTGTCAAGAGCAGCCGGGATAATTAGTTATTTATTGCATACATGAGAGGTTCAATCTCAACTCCAGAAAGAAATTATGAGGTAATTGGTTTATTGAGAAAGCCAATCAGTCATAATTTGCAATTAGGCTAAGATGTTAACACAATTTAGTGAAACGAGACTGCAATTATTTGTGAAAGTGAATCTTGTTAAAGCACAGCTGTTGGCATCTTGAAAGTGTCTGTAAACTTCAGACTGAAATGAAAAGTGTGTGAATGATGACCTTTACCCATATTACCTAAATATCACTGCTTCCAAAGCATTGGCGCGAATGGTCCTCTAAACTTAGGAGACATTTCAGACAAGCACAAAAGCAAAAGGTTTGACATGTGGCACCCTGACGATGTATGAGCACATTTACTCTCAGGTAGGGCTGTGCAATTAATCGAAATTCCATTACAATTTCGGTAATTACACTAAACGATTCCGAAATCAGCATAATCGAAAAATATATATATATATTTAAATAATTTTTTTCCAAAAATTTTTTTTTTGCAAAGCAGACTTGCATTATTTCATGGCGCTGGGATTATTTTCCCTTCGCATTTCACATGCCATGGCTCATGCTTTTGCCTGACATAAAAACAAACAGTGCTGTGTGATGATGTCATCAGGCCGCGCTGCTCAGTTTACTTGTGCAGGTGTGAGGGCTGGCCAGCAGGGGGCAGGTGTGAAACAGAGACCTCTCCTTAATCGAGGCATACTTGAAATCATTTGTACTTTTATGACTGTTCAGAAAACAGAAAATATTCAGCATTGTTTTTTTATTAATAAATATATAAATACATTTTTTTTTTATAGGCAACAAATAATCGTTTGAATAATTGTGATTTCAATTATGACAAAATAATTATGATTATAATTTTTTCAATAATCGAGCAGCCCTACTCTCCGGTAGTACCAAGATACTGGTGGCATAGTTGATATAAGTACATAGGTCCTGGAAAATACTGTGACCTCTGCCCATATATGGTTAGGCTTTAGTCATCTGGACGTCAAACAGGTAGAAGTGCAAGAACAATGAAATGAAGCTTATGCGCAAATTCAACCTGGAAGACCTACCAGCTGCATTCATTCATCACCTCATCACCGGCAACGCACTCCAATCATCCAATCACGGACCCCGCTCAAGCCGCACCTTCACAACAGCCAATCACCGCAGCTGCTCATCCCCTCACCAGCCGCTCATCGCTCAGGATCCCCTTTTTAAGCTCCCTGGTCCATCACTCAGCCGTTTCCCAGCCGTGCTACGACCCTCCTCCACCCCTTTCTCCGCCTGGCTCCTCCTCAGTTCTGCTCATCGTCAAGTGGCCAACCCAGGTCTCTTCCACCACCACCACCAGGGTCCAGGCTCCGGGGAAGATCATGGCTATCATTCGTCAAAGCCATGCATTCCATATCGTTCCTTCAGTCTTCTAGCGGGGTCTGAGCCCCGATGATTCATGTTCGTTAATAAAACACTCATACCGTCATTCCGTTTCTGTGAGTTTTTCAGGTTGAATTACAGCTGAAATATTTCATTCACTTTTGTGCTTCTGATACCTTAAACTTGTAATAACATTCTGACAGGAGCATAATGCAATGCAAGCCAATGTTTACAGCAAGTATTTGTTACACCTCACAGATGTTCTTGTGAAGCTTGGATTCCAGCCCGTGGACGACAAACGCACCTTACTGAAGCATCTACACAAGTGCTAATAGCAATATGCTGGCTGAGAAATCCTACTTAACATTATTTTGGCAGACAGAATGGCTGCTTCTTCTTAAGGGCCTTGGCAGGGGGAAGCTTCCTTATACTCAAAATAACACTGAAAACGTGTGGCTGACCTATTAGCCTATATCCTCAACATTTAAATGAACTCAGTAGGTAAAGCAATGTTTTAAAAATGAACTCATCCACAAATTTAGGCACATCCAGTGCCAAGGTTAGCAACATCCGAAAAGATAACGTTGCACAATCTTTACCCCTATAGAGCAATATAGTTATAGCAGCCCAAGCATGAATTATTCTTGGCAAATATACAGCAGTACATTTTTACACCCTCTAAGCAGCGTATCCCTGCAGCACGGCTCTGATATATCCCTTTAATCCGGTTTGGTTCCATACATTACCTGTCTCCTCGGTCTCCTCCCCTCAGCCCACACTTCTCATTTCAGGAATCAGCCCCACCTGTCCACACTCACCTTCCTCGCCAATGCAATCAGTCATAACTCCATTAGGAACTAGCGTGGAGTGGGTTCAGATGGTATTTTTATCCCTTTATTAATTCCTATTTGATCATGAGGCATTATGACACTAATGCAAGGATACTGTGAAAGTGGGCTCCTGCAGCCGTATGTGTAGACTGGTTTTCTCTCCGCCTCCCAGTAGTGTGAAATTAAATCTGCCTGTTCTGCCTGTGTCTGCGCTGGTTTCCTCCCAGTCTGGCTTCCTCTAATACAGGGGTGGGAAATTCATTTTCATAAGGGGCCACATGAGAAGCCTGAATTGAGTCAGAGGGCTGCACCAACAACAACTCAAACTTATATCGGGATATAAGTATAATATATCGGGAGTGTATCGCCGGGGTCCATAAACAAAAAAGCTCCAAAATAAAAAAAATGCTGTTGAGGAAACTTTTTTTTCAATAAATGAATAATAATGAGCCTGACAGGACTGTAGCCTCATAAAAACGGCTTACACTTATTGCACTTTATAAGCCTGTGTCACAAGTCTCTGCCACATTGTAGTTAATATTCATTCATTCCACACTCTGTGGTAGTAAGCTAGCCACAAGCCACAGCTGCCCAGGGGCAGTCTGTCCATTTCCCACTTGCCTACAATGTGTTGTTTATATCCTGATCTTTCATTATGTCAGTGCCCTCTGCTGGACACGTGTGGAACCTTAACCCTAACATTGGTCCTGGGCAAACAACTCTGACATTGGCCCTGGACTCTTAATTACTATATTAATATTAGATCCACCAACACAGGGCTACAGAAACAAAAGATTTCGCACCATAGTTGATCTCTGTGTCCTAAATGTCACAAGGAAAAAAAAATCTCCATTATCTGAACTGTATTCTTGAGCTAAAATATTCACACTCTCACAACTATAAACCATAAAGAGCCAAGACTAGAATGCTCATTAAAAATAATAAAAAAAGATAGCTGATTTGTCAAACTGTGCGAAGGCCAATCTATTTCAGTCCCCATTATAATACATATATGCCGCCATTTTAGTTGAATCCAAGACTTTACCTTCCTGTCCCGGCAAACCTTTGCATAATAGACGAGTTTCTACACACTCCACTGGTTTGGACATACTTCTTCTTACCTAACAGCGAGTTCACCTACATCGCCTGCTCCACGAGACGGTGTTGCTGGGCAGAGGAATTGATTTCCTCTCACGTGTCGTTCCAGACAGACCCATACACTGTATGAACTCATCCCTCACCTATCCATTGACAAGTGCTCACCGATGAACTGGACACGAGCCTGCAGCTGGACGATCTTCGCCGAAATCTCCAATACAATTTATTGCAACTATTTGGGCATCTTATGAAGTTTAATAAATCTATAGTAAATCTACAAAATGTGAGTAGTGTTTTTAAATGTTCAGTTTTTAAACACAGCTGGGAACATTAACAATTGAGAAGAGACTGAAACAGGACCAGCTTAACTAACACAGGAATTGACTCTGTGCATAACTTCAAATCATAACAACTCTACCCAAGAAGTGACTTCCTGTTTCGATCCACCACGCCAAAATAAAACCACACAGCTCGTCTCATTGTTCAGCTGGTACTTGCAACATTACAAAAATATAATTAAATACACACATTTTAACTGTTTTGTCTGTTAATAGAAGAAGTAATGAATAAGATGGTGCTTTTATTTTGGTGTGCTGGATTGAAACAGGAAGTCACTTCTTTTGTGGCGTTGTTATAATTTGAAGTTACGCACAGTCACTTGCGTAACTAGCGACCATTCAAATTCCAACCAATCTAACCAATAAGACTTTAGAAGAATATATAAATTGAGATCATTCATTAAAGGAATAGGCCACCGTTTTTAAATACTAAGATATCTTCTTACCTCACTTTAGACGTGTTAATATATCCCCGTCTGGTCTTTGTCCGTGCACTCTGCCAGGCAAACGGAGCACATACGCAGCCTCTCCAACATGTCACATAGCTCCGAAAAAGCTCACGATAGAAGCTACCAAGCTCTTCCACGAGTTCCCTATTTAAATAAAGTTACGTGAAGTGTTTTCATGCGAAGTATATTTACACAGAAATGAAACATGTCGATTTTATAAGCAAATAAAAAGGGGGACTATATTGTGAGGCGTAATGATACGAGGAGCACAGCGTCCGCGTAGTAACTCCTAAAGACTTCTCCCGCTCACTTCCGTCAATAACCTTTAGGAGTTACTGCGCGGACGTTTTACTCCTCGTATCATTACGCCTCACAATATAGTCCCCCTTTTTATTTGCTTATAAAATCGACATGTTACATTTCTGTGTAAATATACTTCGCATGAAAACACTTCACGTAACTTTATTTAAATAGGGAACACGTGGAAGAGCTTGGTAGCTTCTATCGTGAGCTTTTTTGGAGCTATGTGACATGTGGGAGAGGCTGCGTATGTGCTCCGTTTGCCTGGCAGAGCGCACGGACAAAGACCAGACGGGGATATATTAACTCGACTAAAGTGAGGTAAGAACATATTTTAGTATGTAAAAACGGTGGCCTATTCCTTTAAGGGAACATTTCTTTATTTCGAGTGACTATCATGGATAAGGTATGATAAGATATGGTAAGGGGTGCTGTCAATCAGTTCACTTGTTTGGGTTAGCTGGTCTATTTAAGCCTCATTGTTGTCTGCGCTACATAAATCCCATTTTCCCTTACTTATGCAATTGGGGGCAACGCCAATTTCATCATGTACTCAACCAGAACAATCCCTCTGCTCCTCTTCAAGCTTATATGTATAAAAATGTAATTACAAACACATTGACATGACACAAAGTGAAGCTTCCGCCACGGGAGGCAAATGAACTATTTATATTCAGACGGTCTATTCTGAGCCTTTGGACACACGGATGTAATAACTTATTTATTCTGCCTTTCGGGAAAAGCCATTACTTTAGAATAAAATGGGATGAAAGCTCAACAAAGACAGTAGATATTCATACAAAAAAAAGAAGTGTCAGAGGGGAATCGATGCGAACTTCTAGCCTTTTCTCTGTTCTGTTCCATCTCATCAGTTCGCCTGAGCTGGCCCGGAGTAAAGGATCACAGCGTCATGTCTGTGTGAACAGCAGTTTCATTCTTGGACTCTGAGGCTTTTTTCCCCCCCCCATGCACCCATCACTTATTTATACGTTTTAATGCAGCGGATGTATTATTGATGACGGACCATCACTGCCTCCCCCTCTTTCCACTGAGCCCTGTGGAGAAGACACACGCACTGTCCCGGGACTGTCCACAGTGACGGATGGACACAGTCTCTCGTAACAGACTAGCAGGCTTCTTATGAGTTAGAATCAACTGGTTCTGAATATATAACACAAACAAGCAGGATAATTCATAAAGAGGCGTTCAGCATTCCACAGCACGAAAAGACATAATTTTTAACCCTTGACATGTGTGACAAAATTGGTGTTTTTACCGTTGCAGAAGTCTTTAGGAGTCAATATTTGACAAAAATGATGTATGCCTTTTCATCACATATTGACTATTTGGGTTGACCATATACAACATTTACAAATTAAAACTTCACGCATCAGCCTTATTTTTTCCACAAATTACTTCTTTTACAACATGGTTTTATGGTGCAAAAAAAATGTCACCTTTCAAGAAAAAAATGTCATGTACAGGGCCTTTAATAACTGGCACCAATTTAGTGCAAATACAGTCATAACTGTAGAAGCTAAGAGTAATATCCACACATTAATATATATCGCCATACATTTCAAAATAAATGTCCTGATCCAACAAATAAAGGTTGTAGTAAGTTGCTAGTATGATAGTTGGTAACTAGTGTAACTACAGTAAAAAATGTAGAAGATGTTGAAGATTATCCACAAATTGTCATGTATTAACATATTTGTTAATATAAATTCAATATAAAGGTCCAGACCTTAAAAGTAAAGGGTGTAGTAAGTTGCTAGTATAATAACTGTTGTAAATTTAGTGTCACTACATTGAAAACTATTAAAGCTATTGAAGTAATATCCATTAATTGTTATATTTTTTGTATGGATTTCAAAATAAAGGCTCAGACCAGAAAAATAAAGGTTGTAGTAAGTTGCTGGTATAATAATTAATAATTGTTTTTGTCACTTTGTAATGGCTTCGATAAAAGTTGTTGTTAGTTGACATAATAGTTTGTCATCTTGCCAAATTATTATACTTCCTACTTTGTAAATGATGCATGTGTGTGAGAGAGTGAATGGTGGTGGTCGGAGGTTTACTATATCAACTTATTGTTAAAAAAAAAACAGATAAACGATACATTTTTGCGCCCAATATTTTATCGTCTGTACATTTATTAGCATTTCCCCCCCCAGTCTTTCTTTGTAAAACTTTGATTTTTAACTGAAGCAAACTGGGTCACATTATATTTCATGTTTGTTGCAGCTTGTGTGGTATTTTGAGATTATGGACTTTTACAACAAAGGTTTACTGTCATTGTTTTGCTTTAGAGTTGACAGTATAGAGCATCTCAATAATATCGTTTATCGCGATATTTTCCTGCCTCAATTTATCGAACTTTAAATTTGCCATCGTGACAGGCCTAGTCAGAGGGTCTGAACCGTCCGATGCCAACATAGACGACTTCCTGTTCTTGGTGTCCGTAAGATACAACTATTTAGATTCACGCTGGTGAACTGACGTGGGTGTTAAAACGTTCCGGCTACTTTCTTCAAAAGATGCTTTTGAAAAATGCTTGCAACATAACACGATTTTGACCTAAAACCCACTTCAAAAACACAGCATAACTATCATCACACACAGTAACCTAGCACCCGATTTTTAACGCAACAGAGCCTACACCGCTCTGTTGCTTCTTAAACTGGGGTCCATTCTTCATGCTAACCACTACGTACAAAAAATATAGACCGCCCTTTGTAAAACCTCCACTGCCAAACCACAGCTTCATTTATCTTTATGATCTGCTGTTTAGTATGAATATGAGTCTTTGTTTTAAGGGTCTGTGAAAAATGATACCTGGAAAACACTCAACTCTGGAGGTATAACTAACTGGGTTTGGGGTTTCAAACGTTGTATACATTATGAAAATATGATTAATAATAAAAGGCAATAAGGCTGCATGATCAAAGCAATCAAATATCAATTGTGATATATGGTCACATATAGCAAAATGGTGCAGTTATTTAGGTAACGCACCATTTACCTATGTCATCCGCAAAAAAAAAAAGTCTTTCTTATCATGTATAAAATATTTCTTCAAAATCATTCCAGCCTAAATTACATTTGCAAATACAAATCAAGTTTATCTGCATTATTTCTCAGCACATTGTGAATTTGACCAAAGGTATCCAGTCTCCCTGAAGGCTACACGAGCCTGTATTCCCTGTGTCTGTGCCTGTCCTGGCTGATGGATGTACAACAGTAACAAAGTGGAAAAGTGGTGCATTACGTGTGTTTAAAAAAGGGCTAGGAGCCCGATAAGAGCTTTGATAAGACTGATAGAAAAGGACAAAGCTAATCTTACTAATGCCCCCTCAGCCCCGAAAAAACAAAAAAAAAAGTTTCCCCCGCAATAGCCCCTTTTAGACGAAGCCATCAGTCTTGTACCAAAAGTGCTGAATGCCCCCGAGGAGGAGAGAGGCCAAGCGTGATGTTAGATGCTCCATGACTTCTGTCTCTGTCATTCTGTTCCCGTTTTGGCCTCTCTCTAAGGGACGTGGAGAGGTCCTTGCTCTGATTCAGTTTGAATTTCCTCATGCTCTCGGCTGAAAAAAGCTGCAAAGCTCCTAAGTCATCGTCTGGAAGAACAAGTAAGAGAATAAAGGCCAAAGGCGATACATTTGAGTCCTCGCATTATTCTGGATTCCCGCCTTGATATAACATTCTGCAGTTTTACAAGCTGAGGCCTGTGCGCCGGTCGAGTACTCTGGTCTCAAAGCAAGAAGTTCACAAGTTTGATTCCCATATTGGATGGTGCGTTTCTCTGCGGAGATTCATGTCCTCCCCTTGTCTGGCAGGGATTACTCTCGGTTGTGAACTTTTGAGGTTTCTTTCAACCTATGCAACTGGCCAGTCCTGCATCTCGTAAGTTCTGACCAAACCTATCTGATGAAGAGGTGATCTCGACAAGTTGCCCCATCGGCATTAAAGAGTAAACATTGAAGGATTGGGAGGATAAAGGCAGTGCAAAAATAACATAGAATACTTTCTGATACTAGTTAGTGCACTGAATGGAGCAAAGAACCATGGTTTATGTAGTTTACTCAAAATAAAGCAATGATATACTGTGGGTTGGTTGTAGGTCTTCAGACAGCTCTTTTTGACTCGTTTTTCAGTGGCAAGAGGAGCTTTAATCCACACCTCAGTGATTGGACTTGAGGTTGGCTCACATCTGACTCGAAATGTCTGCATACATTTGTCTAATTAGCTCTTGGGAACATCCTTTGCCAGGAGGTGTACTCACTTATTCCACGCTGTCCTGTGAATGTTTACATGTTATGGCTAATAAAATGTGATAAAATGTAAATGTTTGGGTGGTATCAGTTTAAGCAGACATTGTTTAGTCATTCTTGTGATTTTAATGAAGATCAGACCACATTTTATGAGGAATTTAGGCAGAAATGTAAGAAATTCCAAACGGTGAACTCCCTTTTTCCTCCCAATGTAGGTATTGGAGCTTGCATTTTGATGTACTGTGTAATTTGCAATATTCCTGTGAGATCTCATACTACGATATAACAGTTATTGTAACCCTTCTCTTGACGTGTTGACTCGTATCAACACAGCAAACTCTGCCAGTCGAGAGTCTTCATATTGCCAAATGACTAATCATATTGCAGCAGCTCGTTCATTCCCCCGGATGGGTTTAAGGTGTGTGGTAAAATATTAAGTGTTGTGAACGGGAGGAGCAGACAGCGACCTGGAGGCTGCTGATAGGAGGCCAGGTTCTTCTTGATTAAGCAATGAGCGTAAATGAAAACAAGGCTCTGTGTGCACCGGGCCAGCTGCAAATCACAGACAGGAGGAAATAACTATCGCAATTTGCATTTCCAAACAGCGGTGATGCCATCTAAGCGCCCTCCATCACATAAGACGGCACGGCCCATTTCTCAAGCCTAGGGGGGCCCGGGAGAATCGGATCCTTAATGGTTATTGATAGAGCCCACGAGGACGCACTCTTAGCCCTAACTCTCCAGTGGTGCTGTAGTGCTGTGGCGCTCTCCTCTGCACTACTTAATGAAGTAAAACTTGTCACTTCTGCGGGATGATTTAACAGTACAAACAGCTTGTGACGGGAGATGACTGCGATATGGAAAAATAGATTGAATATCGCTGGGGAATGACGGAGGAGGGGGGGGGGCTGGAGTATTAATGGAGTGAGGAAAAGAAGAAGCCACAGCAGTTGGATTTCCATAACAGTAAAACAAGTTCTAAAGTATAATTGAAAATGCAAATGGCTGCATTTCCATAAACTATTGGGAGGTTATTAAAACTTTGCACGACTGGGGGCTTTGTTGAGGCACGGGGAGGAGATAAAAAGTTCTATTGCCAAAGTCTTTAAATGATGTCCTGCATTTTTTTTTTTTATTCAGGGATGTCACACAGTGGGGACACTCCACACACTAAACAACTGGAGCACAAAAATCAATCAAGCTAAAATTGCTCAGTTGAAACATCCGGAAATGGGTGTAAAGATGAGCAGTCTACAGTTGAAACAATTCTTTATCCACATTGACTTGACTTGTTTAATAAAATGGTGAAACTACAAGAGAACCTTTTGAGGCAGTATCCTATCCAATTTTCCTCAAATTGTGGAACAGGTTTTCATGTAGTCATCTGTATTTTGTTGTTGTAGATGTTCAGTCTCTCATACAAAGAAACTTCCTCTGTTCAACTGCTATTCTGATTGAAAACTGGGCCTATATCTACTTCTAGCACTACCACAACTAATTACTCACATAAGCAAAGACTCATAACTGGCAATTTACCTCGTCTCTTGATCTAATTGGCCATTGTCCGGAAGGGCTTACATCATTTCGCCTGTCTGCCAGCGTGCTCTATCCCCTGGCTGCACAGATTTATGACCTCCCCTCTCATCTGATGACATGTCCAGGGACGTGTGTGCCTAAAATAGCACCTGCAATCACCTGCCATTGCGTGTGCGCACTCCACAGCCTCTGCCAGGCCGAGATCCCGCAGTGACAACGTGAGATATAGGTGTCTTTTAATGAGGGGAACTCGTGGAAATCATGGGGCACAGAGGTGGACACTAGAGAAAAAGGGTGACACTAATGGCTAAGGTCTCCAGACAAGGCTATACATAATACGAGGCAGTGTCAGTGTAGTGTAACACATTTTTAATACCTTTCAATACTCAATGAATAACCTTTAGGTCATCACTGTAAAGTACAAAGTCAGATAGTAAGTCATTTCAAAATCAAGGTTTTGTTCTTCAGTCAATGGAGAATAACTGTACCTCATTATGTGAAAAACATAAGCTTTCTTTCAATAAGCAGGTATGACCATAGAGTGTAGAAGTAGCATTCTCCGCCCCAAGTCGAGACATATCTTCAAAGGCACTGTCATTATTTTCATAATAAAGATGGGTGGTACAAGCTATACCTTTCCAACAGGATTGGAAGACATTGAGCCTGCTGCCAGATACACATCGAAGCTTGGATGAGAAGCGAAACGTCTGCAACACTTTGACCTCTTAACATGATCTTTTTCCTCAATTTAGAGAAGACAAAGTGAGGAAATATGTTTTTTCCAATCACTTTTTTGGTGGGGTTTCATCAAAAAATTTTTTTTACCACATTTGTCACCTTTTTGTTGTTCTTTTGTTGCTTTTTTGCCACATTTTTTATTACTTTCCTGTTGCTCTTCTTTGGCTTTTTGTTGCGTCATCATCGCCGTTTTTAGTAACTTTTTTGTCACATTTTTGTCGCTCTTTTGTAGCGTTTTCGCCACACATTTTTGTCACTTTTTTATTGCTTTTTTTTTTGCGCAGCACTTCCTGGGTTTGTCCCTGTTTCAGAGCTGTGTCAGCTCCACCTTCTCCTTCCTGCGCAGCTCTCTCCGCTCCACAATAGTCTTCCACCATTTTCTAGGAGGAGCTTAGCAGTTAATCTAATAATCTAATAATTTTGTTTTCCGGTGAACGTCCATTAGCCAGAACAATAGAAGGCATGTGTGGCTTAGCTGTGAGTCTCGCCTGGATACCTCCTCGTTTGAGATATGAGATTATGACATAGTAAAAGGACCATCATAACCACAATTGAATGTGGTCAATCTTTTTTTCTGAATGTTGTCGAGGGAGTACATCAACAAAATTCAGACAATGTTACAAAAATGAAAAGTTCATGGATTTTTAAGTGTCATTTAGTAAACCTTATGTATTTACATAAATAGTCTAAATAATAATAATTAAAACAAATCTGTATATCTAATATCCCCCCACATTTTAAGCACACAGTAAAGCTTGCACAGTAAATTACATATTTTACACAATAATATAAATCCATCTCCCCCACACACAATTAATGTGACAATGTTGTTAATCGTTTCTCATCAAATGCGCTGTAATCTCTGCAGAATCTTCCCACGCAAAAACGCCTCTATAGTGGCTGCCCTCAGCTCCTTACCTTCAAGTGTTGTTTTTTTCAAAAGCAATATTAAGCATATAATTGTCTACTCACATACTCTAAAAGCACTCAGACATAAGCACTTGTTCCCCACGCTCTGTACCACTTCACTAATGTCTTGTTATTTTAAGGCTTGAATATATTAGCATTTGCTTTCGAAGCCACTTGTCACCTTTTGATTATACAGTATTATTGTCGCTGCAAAAAAGGATTTCAGGTTTTTTGAGGAAAGGAAAGAGTAAAAACAGAGTGATCCAGAATGGGTCAGTGAACTGCCTGTCTGTTTTGCATTGTACACTAATCGTATGCACAACTTCTGCCGGATCTTGGTGTCTATAATCAAAGAAATTATTTTTAGTCCTTCTGAAAAAGCAAGCTTTATTTGTGTCCTGGAAACACAACAATACCTTGTGTGAGGCCCAGCATCTCCATTCATTGCAGTTGTATTATGTCCTCATCAAGAAAAGGTGCTTTTCTTATGTGATGGTACATTTTTGGGGCTGCAGAAATCTACAACCCTAATCTATTCAATTGTTTATATATTTCAACAATTAACTAATGCACGAAAGTGTATGGTTGTATAATATTTTATCTAGAACATGTCACATATATGTCGATTCATCATTTGATTACTTTTTGAAATTTGAAATTACTTAATTTAGTGTGTTTTCCAAATCATTTACCTAATTTTGTATAGTTTATGACTGTAGAAAAGGGGTTTCAAGCAGTCACCTATAAGAGGTTGTTTTAGGATTAAGGACATTTAATCTTGAGGACATTGCGCCTCTCTCCTTCAGAGGCTTCATCAGCAAATCTCAATTCTAACACTACCCAGTACAGATGATGGCTTGTAAACCTTTTTCTATTATTGCATTTGTTTGTGTCGCTACGGATTCGACCTGTAATGTATACAGGTGAACTTGAGTAATCCACTTTTCTCCACAGTACTCATTGCCAGCAGCCAGTACATCAGAGTAGATGAGAGTGTGAGAATGGACTGCATTAGGATTCGGCTGTGACAGGCCGGTACGTGGGCTCAGGTGCTACCAGCTGGACAGGTGGCGGACGGAGAGGATGACTCACTGCTTGGAATTCATTTATGCCTTCAGGCACAGTTAGATCTTATTGATTTAAAATACTACAGAGGGCTGTGCAATTAGTTGAAATTCCACTATGATTAGTATACTTATTGATAACAAAAAGTAAGTAACAGAGAAAACGAAGATCATTGTCACCAACTTTGCAAAGTGTTTAAATGTACGCCCCGCAAGCTTCTTCGCCAATAGGCCTACCTCTCAATACATGCACTCACATGGCAGTTCAGAAGTGTCTCGCAGTTCAATTGCTGATGAAAAAAAAAATGGCTTTCATTTTTAGGGAATTATATTCTAACTGTCAAAACAAAACCTAAAAATAAATCAGGACCAACAATAGCCTTATTCTTGTTAATGTATTTCATTGTACTGATTTTTAAATGTAGATTTTAAAATGTGTGTATTGAATCCATACACATTAAATTCCTTCCCAATAGATCTTTTGCACATTTGTGAGTTATGAGCATCACCGAATATTGCGATAAAGATAATTCGGCGATATAATGCACAGCCCTTGGTACACATTGCAAACTCTGCATCTGCTCGAGGAGAAACGGAAAATGAAAGTATTGTAGACGGTCTCTGGGTAGTGTGCTGATATATCCACTCCATTTCTTTCCTGCCTAGAACTGTTCAGCAATACCTGCTGAGCTACAGCCGCTGCACATTTGCCCTTTCTATGATTCATTCACTTGATATACAGCTGTCTCAGCTATTGATATAAAGTGACTGTAGCACACTATGTACTGAAAAATAACAGCCTCTCGAACTCGGAGCGATTTGTTACTTTGGGTTGTCAAGAAAGATTTCAGACTGGGATTGTTGTGTCATGTTCTGGTGAGTTTCAAGTGACAAACATGGAGGACAACAGAAGCTAATTTTAAACACATATTTAAATACATTATTGCAAAGGTAATATTTGTAGAATGTCCTCTTAAAGAGTTAAAAAGACTCCAACAACAGCTGAACCTGGGTTGCCTACGAGAACTTTCCTCATGTGAACACTAAGCCTTCAGACTTCAGTCGCTAAGCTTCAACTTTTGGACGATGCACCATAGTGCCTGATGGGAGGCAGGTGCTGAGATTGTGGAAGTTGATCAGAGTTCCTTTCATTTCCACACTAGGACACACTAAGTGATTACCAGTCTTAGGAGATTTTATAAAAACTTAGGGTGGTCATTACAAGAGTACATTTTGTATGATTACAGAAAGACCTAACACATAAGTGACAATCATGAGGCGGGTGCGTCCTGTCCCCCCTTTCTTGATATGGTGACAATTGCTTGAAAGTTTTATTATTTACATTATGTCATGTCAAATGGTACCAGTGACTGCGTAACTGGGCACTGCTTGATTTGAGTCAAGCTTTAGTGTTTGCTTGGAGAACACTACTACGGACTGAACTTATTCCAGTGTGTATGAGCATGGAACCACACTCAACAAACTGGTACGATTAATTTACTTTTTTGGACGGCTTTTTTATATTAATTTCTTGTACAACAGAATTTCTATTTCAAGTCTTAATGCAACAGATTTGGTAAAGTTTAAGCAGTCTTCCTTCGCTTTTTGAGAACCCCCACAATATTGGCAAATGTGCAAATTGAAACAATATTGACCACCAAATGCCTGAGGGACACACAGCTGGACACTAGAAAGAATAAAACTTGCATGAAACAACGTGATTCAAAAATGATGGAACAATTGCACCGAGGGGAGACCGTCTGGTTCTTTCAGAGTCACTGCGCTATTCTTATTGTTCACTGGGACTGAAAAACAATGCAACACCCCGTGGTGGCTCCATGCTGCTCCGCGGACTTAATCAGTGAGCGAGGGAAGAGAAGAGACAGGGCGCTCCTACAGGCAATGCATCATGGTACAGGGACAGTGAGGGGTGCTGGACGGGGGGGCTGCGTTGTATGACCCTCTGTGGGCGCGTATTCATCAGAGCAGAGCGAGAGAGAAACAGACGAGGACGAGCGCCGGATGAATCGCCTCAAGAAGACCTCATTCAAACTCATGTTCATGTATGCCATTATTTTAAATAGCAAGTCCTGGTGTGCGCCACAGTCAACAATATCTGCGTTACAGCCATGTTTTATGCATATTTTATGTAGATGTGTTCTCTCCACAAGTTATACCTTGGCTTCACGTATTCTTCCCACCATCTGCTCATACATAAAGAGTTTATGATTCTCAACTGGTGGGTCAAGGCCCAAAAGTGGGTCGCGGGACAATTTCCAGTAGGTCACGAGCCTTTCCCAGAATTTATTCACTGTCACTGTGTCCTTGGGCAAGACACGTCACCCTACTTGCCTCCAGTGTCTGCGTACATTGGTGTATGAATAAGAGTGTGAATGGGTGACTGGTTCCTTACTGTAAAGCGTTTTGGGCCTGATAAAGGTAGATAAGCGCTCTATAAGTTGAGTCCATTTACCATTTATTTTATTAAAACGTAGGTACTGAAACTGTGGAATGTTAGAATTACATATTATTCAGTTGTTTTGATCGGGATTTTGCCTTTAAAGGTTGATCTAATAGTTATTCAATATTGATTTGTGGGGAAAATAAAGTATTTTGCATTGTAGATTAAAGCAATACTAAGCAACTTGTTCACTTTAATAAATCCGTTCCGTAGTCCCTCTGGGGGTAATACAAGTGTTGATGGGATGATTCGGGGGTTTCATCTCCCCCTGGTGTCTCTGGCTAGAAAACCACAATTGCAACTTGACTGCCACCAGGTCGGAGGCCCCCAATACACACTGACTCATTGAATCATGAATCAAGAAGCTAACAGGATAATGGGCAAAGCTAACTGCGGGCTAGCGCCACTAAAACAGTGTCTACAGCCAAGTTTGAGTGAAAAAAATGATCTCCGTTGTGTAATTGGATGTACAATATGCCTCTCTCCCTTTGTCTTTTCTGTCAGCGTAGTATTTACTCTCACGGACAATTATTGAGTAAAAAAACGCAACATGCTACGACACCTGCAGTTAAGAACCACTGGTCTATATGATGACCAGTGGTTCTCAACCGGTCATCAAATAGACCAGTGAAACAAGGTGACTGATTTTTAGTGGAGATAGTAAAGCTCTCTGATTTGCTTGATATTGGGTCACAGAGTGGATTAAAGTGTTCTGGTTTACCTTCAGGTTTGGTGAAGTAGTGTTGAGTAGCCGGAACTATTGTTGAAGACAGAGTAACCCTACTTTAAAAATTATCTGACTCAAGTAAAAGTCCCAAATAATTGATCAAGTGAAAGCAAAAGTATTTCCAAATATAGAACAAACTTCTGTTTCACATGTCTACATGAAGATCTGATCACTTATAAACTCATGTGAACAGAAGCTGATTTTTTTTTTACTGAAGACTGAGTATTTATACTACTAAATAATATTTCTCAAGGAAAGAGTATTATGTCATAAAGCTATTCTAAGCTACTCAAGTACAGGTAAAACTTGAAAAATTCGAATATTGTTAATAAGTGCATTCATTTCTGTTATTCAACTTAAACTGTGAAATTAATATATAATAGACTCATTACATGCAGTGTAAGTGTAGCCTTTATTTTTTATAATTTTGATTATTATGGCTCAGCTTGTAAAAACCTTAAAATAAAAAATCATATAATTAGAAAATTTTGAAAATGGACTGTTAATCATCAAAATTATAACAAATAAAGGCTTGACATATGTCACTTTGCATGTAATGAGACTATATGATAAATAAGTTTCACATTTTAAGTTGAATTACAGAAATAAATGAACCTTTGAACAAAGCAGTTTCAGTTGTACATGAACTTGAGTAAATGTAACAGATTAAACCTGCCTCTGTTTGAAGAAGCGTAATTGGTTGATTTCGATAAGATTTATGTGACTAGAAAAATGCTACTTTCAAAATGAATGCAGAGCCTACACGATAATGACTTTGCTTCGCGTGGCCGAGACATAAAGGTCTTTTCTTTCCGGCCAACAATACATGCATTCAGCCCACCGCTTGATGCATGTATTATCCCGAGACCACCTCCCACCAGATACGGACCGTGGACAGCGATGCGAAAGGGCCACTGAGGCAGGAGTAAAACGGCTTGTTGATGCTCAGCCGATCAGAACAATCACACGGGTCGCTGTGCCCAACATCAGGTGGAATCTGATAGAAATCTCTCTGCGTGAACAGATTCTACCTACAACAAAGAAACCTGTCATCAATCATAGGCAGATGAATGTTGAGATATGACTTGGTTCATTTACCAATTTCCCCCCACCGACCACATAGGCAATTGAGGAATTAATTGCGGGGAACTGGAACGGTCCCAAAAAGTGAATGCAATGTAAAAATCTAATTTGTCGCATTATAAATCGAACACTGACCTGCGCATGAAGACAGGCAGGGAGCATGCATGTGCGTAATGTTATATGGGCCAAATAAATCTTGTTTTCATAAAAGTCGTGCTAAACTATGTGAGAAGGAGTGCTTCTTAAAGTTTTTTATGCGTCCATAAAACTCCTCGTCGCAAATTAAACGGCAATGAGTGGCGTTAAGAAGATCCCTCTGAGGCAACAGGGCTGAGATAAAGAAATCACTTTAATGGTCCCTACAGTCTAACAAAGGGCCGCAGTACAAATCTTCAGGATTTAGCCTCTCCGTTGCAGTCTGAGTGCTGTCTGTCCTCTCCTGACTCTCTCACACCAATTTTTACATATTTGCCCTGGAGTGGTACAGACCTAAGAATAGCAGAGTTATGTTTTATTCATGTAACAAATATGTTTTCTGGTGTGGAAAGACAGGGCTTGACAAGGGACATCTATTTGTTGACAGATTGGTCCTGTACTTTCCTTGTTTGTAAATTCAAGTTTTGATCCAATTGTTTATTTCAACAATGACTAGGGCAGGGTAGGAAAGATTTGGACCAGTACTTTTTTTTACGAAACCAGTGCCTTAACGATCATTTTATATTACAGAAGGTCCCGCCTTTCTCTGGAGTTTGCATGTTCTCCATGTGTCTTTGTAGGTTTCCTCTGGGTGCCCCTGTTTCCCATATCACTGAAAATATGTACAATAGGTTCCCCTCAGAGGCCAGGAATCCCCTGGAAATGAGATTCCTAATCTCAGTGGGACTTTCCTGGTTAAATAAAGGTCAAATAAATACATCACAATTATAAACTATGAAATTTCAGGACCAACCAGGCGTCAAAACTTACTACTCTAAAGAGAAGTATATTTTCAGTACCAGTTTTTGATACCATTTTCTCACACAGTACCTGTAGTGCAGTACCATATCTCATCAAAAATACGCTCCGGCACACCATCTCCTATCAATTTATTGCTGCTACATTTCGGTCAAACCGACCTTCGTCAGGCTTGAGGACAGCCCATCCTCTTATGTCTTATAAATGACTAACTACAGTTACAGACTTATATAAAAATCAACGTGTTGGCTGACTTGTCCTATTCCCTATAGTAAGTTCACCTTGGTGAGAATGACACAAAGCCCAGGCCTTTGTTTAACAGGAGAGAGCAGGAATACACACCTGCAAGAATGTCACATGAAATTATGTTCTTTTTACCAACATTTTCCACAGTGGAACTCCTACATTACACTACTGTACTATCACGTGCTGTGTTTTATTTTATCTTTCCCCGTCACATAGTGAAACCTGTGAAGTAAATATGAAATCACGTGGGACCTCAATGCATCTCAGCATAGCAATGATTCAATTCAATAAGATCACTTACTTCCCTAAGTGATCTTTTAATGTGAACTATATCCATGGCTTAAATTGAAATTCCTCTATCTGACGCTGCTTTGAAGTTTGAATCTTAAGCCCCGGAAGAGTGTGAGTGGGAGGCAAAAACAGTCCGGGGAGATAAACTTTATTATCTGTCCTTTGGAAAGCACAAGGCATCAGCTTAAACAGGTGGTGAATAGCGAGGACCTCTGCTGTCCCCATTTCACTTTGGCTCGAGTTTGGAAGCACAACTTTTGGGAATCAGGCAGTTAGTTTAATACCAACTCTGCTTTCTCACTGACCTCAACTGTCCTCTTTGCAATTCCCCGTATTCCCGAAGAAATTTCTATTTTTAGCACAGGCTACATGCTAATGCAGCTGGAATGAAACTCGCTACGATTTTCAATGCACGATGAAACAAAATGGAACTGGAAAAGTGGGATTTTAGTGAGAGGGTCAAAAACATGAGCATTGAATTACAATGAGGCTGCTTCTGTGACACCACTTAGGAAAGCTGTAGCAAAAAACTCTGTTGTGTCTTTGTTCTTCCCTTTCTATGCTCATCTTCTTTCAACACCTCGACATCTATACAACGAACTCCAGGAGTAAGTGGTCACTATTAAGCCAGCTGTGTACGCAAGATCTACTGGTGCTGTGACAAGAGAACCAGTTAAAAAACAAGCTAAAACAATGAAATCTAATGGTTAAGGTGCTAACATTTGCTGTGAAGGAAAGTGTATAGTTTTAGAAAATGGAGAGGCTTTACGGATTACAAAGTAAGGGGCAGGCATTATGAGAGATGAAGACTGAAGAAGAACGCTTACTGAAACATATAACACGGCTTTTGCATAATTTCACCATAAAGCTATGAAACACCACTACAACCCTCACATAAAATTTAAAGTTGGGTAGAGTATATTTATGTAAAAGCACCCCTAGCCTGACTTTTCTCTGACACAGCCTGTACAACGCAATAGGCTCTGCTCACCCTGTCCCCTCATGCCCCGTTTTCTTTCCCATGGGCTCCATCGATCCCGGCTCACTGGAGGGAGACTTTGACTTTGATGTGCAGTCATACGACCTGCTCCCTGGCTCACTCCCACGACCGGAGCACCATTCTGCAGTCTGACTGATCGGAGCCGTGCCCACTCACTTGGCAGGCGGGCAGCAGACCCCCGCTGCCTCTTTCAAACTGCCCTTCTGTAGCAACAGAACGCCGGCGCCACCTTAATCAGTCAACCACCCAGGTGTCCATCCCAGCCACAGCGTCTGGAATCTTGATTTTTCTCTGGTGAGATTCACAAATTAAAAGCCCGGTGTCTTCTCCTAACACCCTTTAAGCAAAAACTGTGTCAGCCTATAAGGAGCTAACTCAAATTATGGCCAATGAATCACATGACAAAAAAAAGAACAACAACAAAAAACGGGTTACTGTCCTGAGAAGACTCTTCTGCATTCTTGAAAACACCAACTCTTAACATTTCTACCTGAGCGTGGACACTGCTGCCCCCATTTGGAGCACACTATGGAAAAAGTCTCCGAGTCACATATGGCCGGAGAAGCACTCTATTGTGAGGATCTAAACAAGAACACAAAGTAATGCAGGATAAAACAGACTGCGACGTGCGAACAGACGGGCCATTAGGCAAAGGCTTCTGTCATATGAAGGCTCCCCCTCCCAACACCCAGTCCCTGTCATCCTAGTCGTGAGTGTGAAGGACACCCAGACAGACAGGCCACAAAAGCTGGGCTCCAGACTGTCACAACTCTCATCGGGGTTGATAAAAGTGTCCCACGCCTCCGCCATCGCCCGTCTTCTCACTCTGCAGAATGTTAAACACACAGGAATAAAGGGTTCCCCTCAGGGCTACGCGCAAACATCTCCCTCTGCAGCAAACACACGCATATCTGCAATGACTTCCACAAGAAAACCTGCAGCTCAGATTGCCTGGGAGACTTGGAAGCAAGAGCAGAATGCTGAGCCAGTTTCTTTTTGGGGTGAACAGTACTCCATAATGCATACAACTGTACAGGACATGCTTTTTGATCAATATTAAATCAGATAGATAGACGTTTTTTTTTTGGTTTGAGGAGGTGATCCAAGTACTCTGCAGTAGTACTGTAACCAAACACATGGTGAATGCCCGGTTTTGTTGCTGAACATGGTCTGGTTTATTCCAGAAAAACAACCGTGTGGGAATACCAGGTGTTGTAAGTCGGGTGAGTGATGTGTGTCAATGGCTGGTGGTTGGAAGGTCGATGTTGTGGACTTTGGAGAGAATATATAACTGGCCCTTGTGAAGGCGTGTTGAGTGACTTGCGTTCATGAAAAGCACAGTAACAAGAGACATTTCCTTCCCTTAACCTCTTACCCCCCGCCTGAACCGAGGGCATTTTCTCCAGTTCGGCTTTACCCAAATCTAAAAGCTTCTTCACTGGAGAGCAACAGTGTAATGCCTCATTTGAAAGCTAAGACAGACAAAAGTGAGTGAAACTTTGTCGTCACATTGTTACAACATTTTTGTCACATTTTTGTCACTTCTTTGCCATGTTTTTGTTGATTTTTGTTACTTTTTCATTGATTTTTTGTTGCGTTTCTGGCACATTTTTTGTCGCTCTTGTTGCGTTTTTGTCTCTTTTTGTGTTTTTTTTTGTATTTGCTTTTTCTGTTGTCTTCATCCCATGTCATGTTTTTTTTTGCGTTTCTAGCACGTTTTTTGTCGCTCTTTGTTGTGTTTTTGTCACTTTTCCCTTTTTTTCCTCTTTTTAATAGCTTTTTGCTTTTTTTGTCATGTTTTTATTGTTTTTTTGTTGCATTTTCTTTGTTTCTTTTTTGGACATGTTTATGTTGTTTTTTTGTTGCGTTTCTGGCACGTTTTTTTGTCGCTCTTTGTTGTGTTTTTGTCACTTTGTAATTTTTTTGTTCCTTTTTCATAGCTTTTTTTTGTTTTTTCATGTTTTTGTCGTTTTTTGTTGCTTTTTCTTTGTTGCTTTTTGTTGTGTTTTTGTCGCTTTTTTGTCCATTTTTTGTTGCTTTTTCATAGCTTTTGTTGTTGATTTTTCGTCACCTTTTTGCTTTTCCGGCATGTTTTCTTTTGTCGCTCTTTTGGCACTTTTCAACGGCGTTTTCATCCTTGCTATTTGGATGATGTCTATGATGTCAGGGATTCACAGCTGCGGGGTTACTTTCTCAGTGAGAGTACAGTCACCATTGTGGAAAAAAAAAAAAACAGCCACAACAACTGAATCGTCAATTTGTTGCAGCTTGTTCCACTCGCCCTCCTTTGCTCAAAATATAGTCTAATCTTGAGGGGACTAGCTCTATTGACATTTACATCATGAATTTCTTGTAAAAGGAAAAACCTCCGGCAAACCTTTCAGGCACATTTTAGCAAATCCATAAAAGCAATTATATAGGTGACAAGACTTATTTGATGCCCAGGAAAAAAAAAAAAGCTATTTAGACATTGCCTGAAGTGAATAGATGTTACTACGTGGGCCAGCTCTGCCAAACAGTGAAATACGGCCCTGCAGCCTAACTGTTCCCCTAGCGCTGCCTGGCTAATAAACTTTTATGCCTACTAATGCATCCAGTAAAGCATCCATCATAAAGCCCACCGTTACCTGAAGGTGACATGTGCCCATATGGAATCTTTCAAAAATGTCACCCTTCAGCCATTTTTGTTATTCAAGCTCACAGGCACAGGGATAAACCACGATTTGAATATGACTTTTATATGTGCAAATGTAAAAGCTTTCATTAATACTTTTTGAAAACCTAGGGAAAACGTGATCTAAGAGCACCCTCCAGATTTGCCCCCGCTGTCAGAAAAGTAATTGCGTTTTTGTTCCTATCGCTCCCCTCAGTGCACTACTGTGGTGGATTAAGGTGATTTGGTAAAGTGCATGCTAAATCTGCCATTAGCATCCCTGCGCTAGTTAATTCCCGAGCAGCTCCATCTCGTTCGTCTCCAGCCAATATATAAATCTCAGCGGTGACAGGACTCGTGGCGGTAATGCTGAATTAAACATGCCAACCTTTCTTCTTTCACCCGGAGAATGACGATGGGAGGCTTCAAAACTGTTCCGGTGAGATGTCTAATTTGGCGCGCGTGGAAATTGTTGAGTCGGCCGACAAGCTGGATTTCTTGATTTGTGTTTATGCGAGTACGATAAGAGAAAACAACAAATTTTACCCAGCGTTCTGGTCAACATGTGGCGAAGAATTAGGAGTGTTCAGCCTTTGTGAAAAACAGCAAACAAAATACAATCAAAACTCACCAACAGCTTCATGGTTGAAATACTGTGTCATCACTAGTTTGAAAATTAAACACGACTGCTTTGTACTCTCAGCTATTGGGCTGGCTTTATAAGTGGGTCACAAACAGCTGACAAAATGTTCCGATTAAGCAAAGTCCACAAACCATTGTTTCATTTTGATATGGAGCTTTGTAATTTAAACTGTGGAAACGCTATTGGGCACACAAAAGAAAACAACTATGGGGTAGTAACACCCATAATATAACACATAATTGTACAGCCCAACATATAAGTAAGTGCTTTACTTGTCATTTGTCAGTACAACCATACAACAAAATTATGTTGAAGTGTTAGTCCTGAGCCGCTGCGACTAAGCTGCGCCGCCACTGTGGGTCGACCCGACCATGTTTTCGGAGGTACAGGGGAAACCGGAGCACACGGAGGAAACCTGGCTAGGTGCCTTCAGTGCTCCCCTGAACCTCGGAAGTGGTGCACCGCCTCCTGGGTTTGTCCCTTTTCAGAGCTTGGTGTCCTGCACTAGTCAGTACCACCTCCTCCTTCCTCTTCCTCCTACGCAGCTCCCTCCGCTCCACAACAGTCTTTCACCATCTTCTCCTTTGTCTCTTCCTTGTTCCCTGCAGCTCCTCTTGTGATGCCTCCACTGTGCTGCAGGTGTGGGGGGCTCTTGGTGCCTCTTCAGTGTTTCAATGTGTAGGTCTGAAATGTCTTTAGCTCATAAATTAGCTGTTTGTTTACTTTAAAAAGCTGCTTTCTTCAGGACCGTTATGGACTCTCTGCAGTAAAAAAATCCACCAAACCCCACAAAAACATGTCAAAGACGCATCCAGTAAAACAACGTGGAGCACAGAAACCACAAATGCAGTCGACAGAACAAAGCTAGAAACGTGAACATGAAAATAAAAAAAACAAATGTGAGTGTTTTTTTGCCATATAGCGAAGGCCTAGTTGTATGAATTGAGATTTCTGCTCTCTACATCCACGCGGTGATTCATACACGGCATGCACGTCCACTGCCATATTCTGTTGGCGCGCTGTGTTTGTATGTTGACACTTCATACCGCGAGCCGCAGGTTTGATAAGGCACTGATTCATTGCCCCTCGGATCACGGTGCCACTATCGCGCTCCTGCATCTCCTGAGAGCCGAAATCAAACCTGTAATTCCACCTCGCGGCTAACACACCAGGCAGGAAGTGCACATAAATGTGAGCTGGCTGCACTAACAGGGACACATAGGTGAGGAATCGGCGACGTGAATAAACTGCCTTCGAGGCCGAGGCGATAATTGGCTTGGTCTTATTGGGGCAGGCTTTTAAATGAATTAGAAACGCTTGTGCACGCTGACAGGTAGTATTAGTATGCTAACATGTGTGGCAAGGTTGCAGTGCTAATGATGAGCGGAGAAGTAAAAACACATAGCATTTCATCAAGGTCCCAGGTTTGATTCCAAGGATGTGCCAGGATGAACAGAAGCGTGTTGAGTGAAGGACAATGAATGCTAATTTTAGAACATGCACCATCCCGACCAGGTAAATAAATGAGTATACGTCTGCTTACTTTATATGTAAGGTCTGACATACATATAATATATTTCAAAGTGAATCAGACTCACAAAACCAGGACTTTAAAGATAAAATTTGTCTAATATACTTCGGTGCTGCTGCCACAAGTCATAAGGCTCTGCAGACACTAACAAGAGATGATGAATAATGACCAAAGAAAAGTCATGCTCAGTGGCTTGGTTCTAAAGCTGTGAATCAATATCACAGAAAGCATGACTGTGTAACTAAACTCTATCTGAGCAGTTTTTGGAGAGGAGACTGATGCTAAATTGCCCCACAGGCACAAGAAATCAGCAAAGATTCCTTGCACCAGTTCCATGCCTCGCTGAACATCTCCAGGGAAGACAATAGGAAATCTTATCTATGTGGCACCCTTGTCAACTCTGACAATGTTCAAATCCAGGCTGAAAACAGTTCTTTTTACCGATGCATATGACTGAAAGTATTTTATCTGCACTCTCGCCTTTTACTGTAATTGATTAATTTTATGTTGATGTTTTTTATTGATTCTATTTGTTTTCTTGTATTTATGCAACTGTGAAGCACTTTGAATTGCCTTGTGTATGAATTGTGCTCTACAAATAAACTTGCCTTGCCTTGCCTTTTCAGACACAAGTCACCCAAAAAGTTGTTCCGTGTGTGAGTATGTACTTTGCTCTAAGCCATAAATGTTACACACACTTGTCATTACAGAAAACAAGACGCACAAAGAGGGGGCACTAATTGCCCCAACCAGTTACAGTACATTACATCCACATGAAGGACATGCAAACAATGGCCACACTCTTCAGTTTCACAGAACATGTGTTAGCTGCGTTGACATTTCCAGATAATTACACTGTCGCTGTTAAATGTTCCCACCGAGTCACGAAGAAACTGAGCAGACTGCAACAGGCAAACAAATTCTCCAAACATCTTAATCAAAGTGACAACAAACACGGTGCAGCCAACCCAATCGTGCAAAAACTCCCTGACATTTCTGCAAATCCCAGATATGGGCCAGATGGAACTCACTGGCATTTAAAATACTTAGTTTTGTTTCGGTGCGTGAAAGGTGGAGAATTATAAGATGTTTAATATATTCAAAGTGGAAAGAAGTAAGGTACTAACGTTTTACAAATTTAGCAGACTTCCAAACTAAGATTCAGAAAGAGCTGCAAGAACTGGTGGCCGAGCGCGTAGGTCAAAAGGTTTCCAGGTCAAATCAAAATACAGTTTATGATAGAGATGGAGAGGCTGAGGTGGCTGACGGTTCTACAGCAGTAGTGGACATGAGTCCGCAGGAAGACGGAGAGTCGAGGCTGTTGTTGCGAGGCTGTGTGTAACAACTTTGACTGCCAACGAAAAACAGGTCAAATGTGGAAAAAGACAAGGTAGGAATTAGAGGCCGACGAGCCGATATTTGGGGATTTTACAATATTGGCCATCGGCCAATCTAGCGCCGAAAAAGACGATATTTCTGGGACCAAAAATGATAGAGACTTCCCGTGTTTTTGCATTGGAAAGAGTCTCACAAGGCCCTAGGCCTCAGGGGAGGTGAGAAACATTGCAATGAAAATTGGCTAGCTTCAAGTTTGTTAAACACAAGTTTCACTAAACGTCCGTCAATATCACGGACTGAGTTAGTCTTAACCTCCACTATTGTATTTTTGATTGATAGAAAACTATGATTGGACCACCTAAAGAAATAAAATGAAATGGCCAGTGCTGGAATGGCCAAGTATTTGTTCAGACATTTGCAAAAATATCGGCCGAACATATCGGCATCGGTCGCCCTCTAGTAGGAATCATGATGACACTACAGTGTCCCAAAACTGCATTGGTTTGTAGAGTTTTGCAAAGATAGTTATAATACTGACAAAACCCTGGGATGAAAACCAGCAGAAGGGCCGTAAAAATGAGCAACATTATCAGCAGACGAATAGCAAGTTCTCTGCATTGGCATGAGGGATGAGAGGAGTACAGCTTAAATGTGAAATACCCACACGTTTTATGCCACACTAACACTGCAACCCATCACGCGTGGATGGCACTTTTACTATTACCTTTTCATCTATTAATATTGATATTGCATTGGAGCCTTTTACGCCTGATACGTCTTGTATGTGCCATTACGCAGGACCGGGGAGTGCTTTACAGCCAGACAGCCTGTGGCAACCGAGTGAGGGGCCATAAAATATTCCTGTGTGATTTATATCCGAACCGGATGTGGAAGGTCATTTCATCAGCACTGCAGCAGCTGAGCCGTATCCCAACGACAGATGTGCTTTGATATTCCATGGCAAAGACGGGGCACTCGCACCTTCCACGTAATCATCCCGCTCTAGTCTTTCACTGTCACCTTAATGTGCCGTTGCCCGGATAATCGCATGAATTCCTAACCAAGAAGATGGAAGTCTGGAGTTGACACATTCAGAATCCAAGTCATGAACCTACCTCGCTGAAAGTCTTTGACAATTTTCTGATTTCCTTTGAAATTTCGTTCAACCTGCAATACATATTGATGCTGAACAGAATCACCAAAACAATGCACATTCCCTGAAAAAGTCAGTGAAACCGATAGCTACAATGTTATTGAAGTATTGTTAGCTTTTTCACACTGTGGGTTCAAACCATGTAATCTGAAGGACAAGGCAGATAGTTCATTGAGAGTTAATACCATAATAAACCTTGCTCTTAGGCTTCTTTTTGGTCTAAATATATACCTGTATACCTATTTGTGTTAGTGTTAGCAGTCTCCAAGCAACAATGAGAAGTCAACTCACAAAGATATTTCCAGACCATTGCATTTGGATTTTTACCAAAAATGACCACTTTATATGAAATACAGGTATCGCAATCCACATCTTGCTTCCTCTTTCATGTGCTTTTCCTCTCCTGAAATAATCACATGCTCGTAGATACGAATCCCACATCAACACCGTCATTTTCTTGTGCTGACGGAAGCTTGTAATTAACACATCTGAATCCATGTTATTACAATTTCTTCGCCCCAGCCGCCGAGATTTCACCGCCAAGATGATTACCACACGTGACGGCAAGAAATGTCGAATAATTTGCAGTGGGTAGAAATAAAAATTAACAAGACAAGCGTGAGAAGGGGGGGGGGGGTGAGATTGCGAGCGGGAAAGATCCTGTTTGGTATTCATGGTAAACTTGATCATAACACATCAACGCTTTTTATGGCGGACCATAAACGTGACATGCTCCTCCTGTATTTACTGTCACAATAAAGTGCGGATTCCTGAATGACAGAATACAATGTGCAAAGCTGTACGTTTTAGATAACCTTGTAGATAACCTTGCGTTGTTCGTAGGCACAGATGGAGCAAAATATAGACCAAAGAAATAGATCTGGCTGATGTTAGACTCCTTTTGTGTATGCTGGCGCTTTATGAAATACGATTTGGAGCATTTTCTTCCATTTGTCTCTGGTAACACCGACTGCGGTTTCACAGCAATCTCGGTCTACCTTGTTGCATAGTCATGACACTGCTACACACCCTGTGCCGACTTTAAATTTGATTCCGCTTACTGCAATAAATCATTTTGTTTTTACGGGAAAATCCAAGACGCCTCAAAAGATATTAGCACCTAGGGCTACGGTCAGGCGGCAAGCAATGCTCAGCGTGGGATTCATGTTGAGATACAAGATTGGGTTCGCTACAGCGCCTTTAGGCTTTTCTCTTCCTGAATAATCCTGTATTTTACATCTCACCTCTTTTTTGTGTGCAATGGCGCCGTGTTGTGAAGGTGTGAAATCGTCAACACAGGGAAAAGTGGCAAAAGACGGGGACAGAACAAGGAATGCAAAAGTAAACAGGGAAAATGCAACGAATACGACAAACACATTGTGCCGAATCCTTAAATATAACATCAAAATAGCCTTTACACAATGTCTTTATGATCTCCAGTCAAAAACATACCTGGTGTGGGATCTAAAGTAATCTACACACAAAACTGTCCTATGCATTTTTAAGTTAACACAACTTTTCTTGCTTTGTGGCACTTTTTTGTGTCAGTTATCACAGTTATCACATTTTTGTCACTTTTTGTTTATGTTATTGTTGCTTTTCTGGCATGTTTTTTGTTGCTCTTTTATTTAATCAATCAATCAAAACTTCATTTATAGAGTGCTTTTCATACAAAGTTGTAATGCAAAGTGCTTTACAGATTAAAAACAAGCCCAACCCACCAAACCATCCTTTGTGGCTCTTTGCATTGTTTCTGGTTGTGTTTTCACCCTTGTTTTTGTGGCTGTTTTGACACTTTGTTCAAGGAGCTTTGAGATTCGGGTAAGGCCAAGAGGTAAAGTTATACTTTGTGGCCATTTGATTCGTAAAACTAAAAGACGTGTCAATTCCACTTACCTGCAGGAGGAACTACAGGACAATTCTAAATCCTGACCAGCCCAATATCTTACATCGACACTATTTCAAATTAAAACAAGTAATAACATCCAATACTGTGGTCCCCAAAGGATGTTTTTAAGCCTCAGTTTGCCTGATATGTCCACCATATGCTTTCCTATTAAATGCCAAATTACCCAGATGCAACTTATTTAGATCTGGGTCATGAGTAAAAGATTGATATGGATTTCAGCACCCCTCGGGTACAAGCTTCAAAACCCTCAAATTTGCGGTTTCAACTGCCTTTCTTCAGTCTTGAAGGCAAAGTTCAACAAATATGAATTTTTTAAGGGCCCCCAAGTGGTCCTTGTTAAATTGTTAAATCCCTCTTTCTTACCAGCTTTTCAGCATCAGCCGTATTGAGCGACAGTCATTCTTAGAAAGAACGTCCCCTCTGACACCCATCTCAAAAAGTGCTTTAGCATAGAGCAGCAGTACAATGAAAGTGCCAGGCCAGCACACGCAAACACCTGAGCACAGAGAGAAGAAAAGCAGCGTGGGGAATGCTCGGAGAGGTCTGTACTGTACAGCGTAGATGTATTTTACACACATGCATTAGCCCTCCATTATTCATGCTCTGTTCAGGGCTCAGGGCATCAACACAACAGCAGTAACCTGATGCCTATAGCGCCGGATACACTGCAGACACTTAACGCCCGACGCTTTCCTCTCGCCGACGTCAACACATGCACTCTCCCGTCTCTTATATCCATCTAAATCGATATTAAAAGCAGTGCCTGTCAAAGGGGTATAGACTGTTATCCGAGCCTATAGAAAACTACACCATCCACAGAATTTCTCCATGCATCAGATTTATACAAATGAAATCCCCCACAAGCAGTCAAATTCAATATCAGAAGAAATGGCTTTGGAAAATACATCCATACCTGTCTTGTCTGTTACACTCGTGCCTGCCTGTCTGGGTGCTGACATCTCATCAAGCAGTTATCCTCATGCATCAACTGCGATGCGAGACAAAGATATCCATTTCTCACTTTTGCATTTTGGAGGCATTTTAAAATGGGAAGTAACTTAATGGATATTTGCTTGACATTTTCCATGTTCTTCAATTATTTGCAAACACTGATGCAATACATTTCTTTTAGAGAAAGAAGACTGCAAACAACTATATGCAAATATTTTTTATGTGCACTTTCTCCAACTTAAGAAAACAAAAATAAAACTATAGAGCTCAGAGTGGTTCTTATCCTGCCTATGCACATAAGGTTGTTTTCCTGGGTAAGATCATACCTTTGCCCAATCCGGTCATAGTAAAGTGAATAATGGTTGCAAAAAATAATGGCGTCTGGTGTAAACATTTCCCACATTGTCATGAGCTGGTTAACTTTGTATTAAGTGAAAATAAATAAATAATTACTCCAACTTCAAGAGTGTTAGCGGTCTGAATATGAGAACCTATACCAATTCTATAATCATTCTCAATCAGTATAGGCAACAACATGACAGAACATAACTTCATTAAACAGCAAGTATCATGTGAGTTATATGACAAGGCACTGACAAGACATGCTGCCTCCATTTCCTACTTTCACCTTTCGAAGGCATTTGAAAAAATAATTAATGCTAAATAAAGGTCATCCTATTTTTTGTGGACAAATTGCCTCATTTGGATGCTGGAAACCACGCAATAGAAACAAATATCTGCCATTAGTCAAAGGACGGACTTGGAGAAGTGCGCACACACACAAATGAAGGCCATCTTAAAAACTGAGGGAACATTGTTCATGTGGAATGAATTATGCATGCTCCGAGTCTCTTATCATCTAAATGCATGTCTCTCTATTTGTCAGTGGGGTTTGTGGGTGTGCGGTGCATTCATTTGGGAACTCAATTCCGGCTCTGGAATGGTGACGACCGAGGGACAGTCACACAAGGCAGACCTAAGAGCAAAGAGTCAGCAGGTTTGTACACACAGGGACAAAGATAAAGAAGACGCAATGGGTCGAAATATTTTGAATTATTTAGCAAGGCCATGTAAGAATACACATGTGAGAGCACGGACAGGCGTGAGCCTGCAGTCCTGCTGGTGGTAGGACGTTGTGTGAATTTTTCATTAGAGGAAATTCACTTCTCTGGTCTGTCCTGTCCTGTCCTCTGGCCATGTCCCCAGACACCTCCAGTGAAGGACACCGCTCAACACGCAGACTTTTATTTTCTGTTTGTGGTCTGTATGCCCACTGGAGGATATATCTGAGCTGTACATTTATCAAAAGAAGGAATAATCAGTATGGGACGAACTGGACAGATTGAAAGTTTAAGATAATGATATCACAAATGACGAAGAGATTCAAAGTGCAATGTACCTTCCATTTGCAACTTCTTAATGACACAGGTTTGAGGAGACAATGCAATACATTGTTGCCAGGGATTTGGTAATAATCACAAAGTCATCTTTATCTCTATTATTAGACTTTGTTGGTTAGAAAATGCCAAATTGATACTTCATGCGATCTCCCAAATTGGCCCCTCCCACATCCTCCTCTAGCTCCCCTTTGCTGCGCAGCTCTTTCAATAAAGAGAAAAGAAATCAAACAAAGCTCTGTGGCTGTAGTGAAGCAATAGTGAGGGGCTTTACTTTGCGGTGAGTGGATTAAGCGTAGCAAGAGGGGAAGAAAGCATTTCCAGGATACATAGGAAGTACGTAGGTAGTTTTATGGGAGCTGTTGCTGCAATGCCAAGAATAGCCACTGGAGATGATCCAAAAATTACTGAAAGATGTGCAAATGGCTCGAAACGCCAGGCATGACTCTGTTACATGGTTAGAAACTGCTGCTGCAAAAGGGAAGAGCAAAATAAAAAGACTGAAAAGGTACAACATGTTTTGCCAAATGCATCATAAGACAATAATTGCAAAAAGAGAGCTAGTCCTATGCTTAGCTCCACCAATACACAAGACGGGATTATTTGATGTTTGACGAAGATTTGCCTTTTGGTGTGGCCTTCACTTTACATGCAGCAGAACTAAGCATCTAATCTCATGCATCCAAGCTTGTGAGCATTTAAGATCCTGGGTGAATAGTCGTCTGTCGCAAAGCAAACTGCAAATGTAAATGGGAAATGAAAAATCTTCTCTATCCGTTTTCCAATTTTCTGCGTGTTCCTGCCGTGCATACATGATAAAGGCAGCGGCGGAGAGTCACAACAGGCAGCGTGAGTGATGTGTGCATGTGATCCGCTCTGCGGACGACTCCACTGTTTTTGGTGCCATCACAATGCATGATTTATTCTCCCAAAAGCGGCCCATCGCTCATCTTAAACAAACTTGCCACACGTTACAAAAGCCTTACTTTGATTTAGATGCTTTTTCTTCAGAAACGACAAAGTGATGATGAAGCGGTTATGACTAAATCGGAGCTCGGAGCCAAGACCCATTTTTGGCAAAGGTTATTTCAGCAAAGTTATTTAAGGTTATTGTGCCCAAAGCAGAAATTAGCTCAAGTTTTACCTTCTGCAGATTTAAATATTAGGAATCACTTCTTCACTTGTCATTTTGTCAATTGAAGGTAATTTTCCGATTGCTGGAGCAGATGGCATGTTACCAATGAAACAGAAGAACAACATTTTTTATTCAAGGCACAAACTGAATAGATTTACATTTGAAACCATAACTCCAAGGCTGACAAGGTAACCCATAAATTTTAAACAAATGCTCGTTTCCATATGGCACAGCTCGACTGTACACAGTTCTGCATGCAGTACGCGGCTCCACTGTACTCGGCATTGTAGCGTTTCCATTACACACAACCACCACAAGTTCACAAAATCACAATGGGTGCTGTTTTAATCCCTGCTTTGAAGTTTCATCACCATTAAATAATCGCGGAGGGGGGGGGGCAAACTATGAAGACAAGCTAAGGATGGCTAATGTTATGCTAACGGCTACTTAAGCTAACAGTCGGTAGTCTGAAAACGTAAAGGAACAGGCCACCGTTTTTCCATACTGGAATACTGGATACCTGAGCTGAGACGAGTTGTACGTACCTGTCTGGTCTTTGTGCGTGCCCGTGGAAGAGCGTGGTCGCTTCCAACTTCACCTCCGTTTGGATATACTGGGAGAGGCCAAATGCTAACAATATCTTTGGTCGTTTTGGGTGACTGAGCACACGCACAAAGGCCAGACAGGTACGTATCAGCTCGTCTAAGCTCAGATAAGAACATATGTCAGAATGTTAAAACAGTGGCCTGTTCCTTTAAGCTTTCAAACACACTATTCAGTAAAACATCTTCTTTTGTAGGCAAATAATAGTATCTGGTCCAACGCGTTAGTCGCATAAGGCAATGTTCCAAAGCTGCAGATGCACACCGTGTTAACTACCTTTCTGGATGTCTTTCATCAAACCAATGATGGAAAACTGCATACTTACTTTGCAAGTAAAGAAAACAAAAATAACTGATTTGCATTACAGAAGGAAAATCGGCTTAAAATACTTCAACATGTTGTATGTTTTGAGAAAAAATCTCACTACACTATTCATCTGCAAAACGTTGTGCATCAGCAAGCAAATAGAAGGGTGCATGGAGGGTTAAAAATCTGGAGAGCCAAAGTGAAATTTGTTATGCATCACATTAGAGGCACCCGAGCGGCGGTGGGACTGAGTAAAAGGAGATTTATATTCAGAGAGGGACCGGTCTTGGCAGCCATGGAGTACCTATGTGGTGAATCCCGGGAAAGAGGCGGGGAGCTGTATTGATGAGAAGGCCCAGGGAAGATGCAGGATGGGGGTTCCCATGGGAGAGCTCTGTCTACGCCCGCGATTTGAAGCTCAGACTGAGGATTAGTGCTTCTGCCCCATAATCAATTTGCTGTCTGGATCCCACAGCACCCAGCTCACAGCATCCACTCATACACTGGCTTGATCTGGGGAAATCTTGTTCTAAGGGCTTAGGTTGTATTCACCTTATCGGCCTTTTTGCTATGGTGTCACCCTCTAAATAAAGCGTTGTTCGGAGAGTTAGAAGAGCGTATTCATAGACACAGAGTAGGCTGGGATCTTGCAACTCAAGTCAAGTAAATATGAAGTTATAGTTGCATTGCACAGTCGAAGCCGGGATTGTGACCCAGATGTACTTCATCCAAGACCCAACTGGAAATGGAAGGGCAAACATTATAGGCCGAGAAATTATAAGACGTTTATGTGTCAGTAAAAACCCTGTTTACAGGTTGGACAATCATTGCTCGATGTGGCCTTTCATTTTCCATTTACGGATTTTAGGATATCACACTGGACATGAAGAGTACTTTATGTGTGTGTTTATGGGGTTAACCTTCATGAAGGGCAAAGTCTTCGCTTCGCATCACCCTTGGATCCCGGCATGTTGCCATCTGTTCCGCAAGCAGAGAGGTCAAAATACGAGCCCGCAGATCGATAACATATTACACTTTTGCAGCTGCTCGCCTTGGTCATGACTTCAAGCTTCTTTTACAGTTCTTTTTATATCACAAAAGGATCTATTTTTCGGTGCAGGCACAAGTCAAATCACAAATTCAATTGGATGGAGTTGAAGGGGACTTTGGGTAACCGCAAAACAATCTCACTGACTATCAAAGAGTGTACTCGGAGGCGACCTGGGCTATTTTGGTATTAAGACTTCATTCTAAATTAGAAAACAAAAAAAAATCTATTCTCTGAGGAGTGTAGAGAGGGGAAGGCGCACTTAGAGATGAAAAGCCCGGAGAGACAGCTAAAGGCAGGGAAGACAGCGGGTGGTTGTGCGCAGAGTGTGCTAGCTCCAGGTGAAGGAGGCATTTATATGTCAACAGATCAATACATGTGAGGGTGGAAGAGGACTATTCATTCCCGATTGTCTGCCTGCGAGATAAAGGCAGGAGAGGCGGGGAAAACACAGAAATGGCAGATGAAAAATAATAACGCGTCTGATCCAGTTTCTCATACCGCAGTCAATATCAGATAGCAGCGGATTTACATTGGTGCTATCAAAGCAAGCCCGACCCCTGTTATGATAAAATGGCGTATCTTCACACACTATAGTCAACATCTGTCATACATGTGCTCTATTTATCATCTCGTGCTATGATTGCATTTCTACTTGCTCAGGAAAAAGCAAAAATGGTCTGGGTGGAGATTGTACATTGTAGGTTTCCACAACACACTGCTGGGGCTACCCGTCAAAAAGGAAGACCCATCTCCACTTCCAGAGCTACGTTCTCGATAAGACGCACAGGTCCAGTAATTGAACCCATGGGCTTCTTTTTAAGAGACACAAGAGCCATTCAGCAAAGAATGTGAAATTGAAGGATTGGCTGATAGTGTCAGTCCGTAGTAGTGTCACACTTGAGGCACGATTCTGTAAATACTACATCTACATAGTGTGTACTTCTACGTATAATAGTAAGAAATAATGTCTTACAAATGTATTGCAGTTTCAGTGGGTAGACTGACAGAAGCATTGAGGACACTTGTCTACTTCAGGAATAGACTATATATGTATATATATATATTTTTTTTCTGCTAAATTCTTATTTGTTTGTGCATACAGTCCTCACATAATCAATGAAGGTATTCGAGTCGTCTTCTGTACTCAGTGGTTGGAGTCTCGAGACTCTTCGAGACTCCAACCAGAGTAGAGAAGACGACTCGAATACCTTCATTGAAGATTGACAACTCCTGTACGACTGAGAGCTTACACAGACGTCCACACATAATGTATTACTGTGAAATGCAAATGTTTATTATGGTGAATGTGGGGCAGGCGCTCCTAAGCTTCTTGCTTCAGCCTACTCCTTTTGAGCATCTATGACAGTCTAATGTGTATTTTTGTAAATTAGAAAAAAGTCAGCTCCTCAAATAAAAACTTAAAAACTAAACTGAAAAGCGAAGCTGTGCCATCGGCCTCTCCCACCACCAATATTCAATCAATAACACATTACATTCACACAGGCAAAGCAACGATAGTCCGCTCTACCATGCAAGTCATATTTTACATAGGCCTGTACAATTTTGACAAAAAACAAATATTGGGATTGGATTTCTATATTTGAAACTGCTAGAACAATATTTACTATATTTTATGTGGACAGCAGCCACTTTAACACATTAAGACTACCTCTTGGGGACAGCCACGTGACTAAAATACGTAGGCTGAAATCATATTGCATCTGTTGAATTGTTTGTGTTAAAAAAGTTGCCAGGTAAACACAAGAATATCATTCTTCAATCTGCTCCGTTCTAATTATGGAAATGTATAAAACACTGCACTGTGAACTGTATGTCGCTCGTACAACTGTGCAACTGTTTCATGAAATGAATGAATCTGCTTTACTCTGACCTTTTATCTGTTGCAGGGCTGAGCCTGAGTACGCAAGGCTTGACAATTCTGATTGGTGAACATCTATCACTCAAATGCCAGAGATAAAAGAAGTAAAAAAAAACCTCTTGATTCCATATACCTTGCAGCCCTGTTACATAACCACTCGCACTAAACATTTACTTTTCTCAGGCGCCCGAACCGATTAATGGACAAAATATCAGGCGGCAAAAATAATAAAAGAACAAATAACAGCTTCACCTCATCTTTCTCTACAGTCGATATCAAAGAGCAGTGAACTTACACTGGCGCTATTAAAGAAAGTGTCTCTCATCGCACAGACATTAAGGAGCATGGAGCGTTGCTTTGAGAGCATATACACACAACAGCACGTTTCAGTGGGTCTCCTTATAGTAGCTGAGACAGTCACCTCCTTAGATTCTAGAGGGCACACAGATGAGAGCTACTAATTGCCTGGCTTGGGCACAGTACGTGACACGCATGCAGTGGAATTAGTTTGGAGGCACAGGAGGCAGGTGACTCTCGCAGCGCTGGGATGTTTGAGTAGCTAAAAGTGGAACTCAGGGAGAGGACGGGGGTGTTGTTTGTAGAATACTCATCAGTGTCTGGGGGGTTAATGTTGAGCACAATCTGACAGACGGGGGCTTTCTATGGTGCAGACCTTGCATATAAATCTATCTGCACACAAGTGACCCCTTTCTACTAAATTTGTTTCTGGTCTGTGGAGGTAGAGAGCATTAAAACTAACTTTTTATGTGTGATCGCTAATGCATAGTGTGTCTGCATTGCTCATAACGGTACCGTTTAGGTGTTAGGTGCATGTTAACCCTCTATTGTTAGGATACTGGTTTGTTGGTGGCTTTGTTTACTGTACAGCAGTGGTTCCCAACCTTTTTTGTCTTGCCTTGAACCCTTCAGTGGTCCTCTGTGTATTCCTACCTCAAGCATGTTGCATGTTATTTAGGAAGAATCAAAATGAGTCTTTATCGGCAAAAAGACAAGGTTGTGTTTTCAAAATAAAGCTAAAAATCAATCAAAAAGCTAAACATTTTACTGAAAAGTGGAATTTACATAACACTTCCTTTAAAGAAAATAACGTTCTTACATACTGTATTTATAGTTTCATCATCCATTTAAATCTGAAACTTTCCATGCACCCCTGGTTGGGAAGCACTGCTGTACAGGAAACCATTGCATGAGTGCACCACTTTTTTGCATAAACAAAGTTCATCCAAATACAGGCCAATATAGCAGCTTGACCAGTCAGCCACTCCTACTTTCAACTCAAAAGCAACTGGGACCCGGCTCGCAGTAAATCATTTGCTATAGGCTTTGGGTCAAACCAATCACAGAACTAAAACTCTAACACTCAAAATGTGAGTACTGCAGCAGTCATAGTGAACTTATATCTTCAGTTTGTGCTTTTACGCTCCACCTGTTGGTTTGGCAGAGGATTTCACGGTTCCTCAGTTTTCACATTTTTTTTATTAGTCCTTTTTCATATGGCTACATTGCTTACACATGCCACTTGGCGTCGCCAACAATGTCACAATACGATACGTATCCCGATACAGAGTCTACAATCCCGCAGGTGCACACGGTCATTCTGTCCTTGGGCAAGACACTTCACCCACCTTGCCTCCAGTGTCTGAGTACACTGGTGTATGAATGAGAGTGTGACTGGTTCCTTGATATAAACACGAGTATTTTCAAGTACTGCGTATGAATACATTGCCGATATGATATGTTGAGCACAGCCCTATATCTACCTGTCAATTATGCCCATGGGAAGTCATGTCGAAAATGCTGGGTCTCAGGCTACTAGATTTTTATAAACACTAGACTCTGTCTGGGCAGGCTCTGTCATGCTGACATTTATGATGATGTTGGAACTTACACAACTGGATGCAACTGGAATTTTTAACTGCACTAATTGCATATTCTTTGTCAAAAGATGACTTTTTATTATTGATGACAAATTCACTGGCAGTCAAGGTTGCCAACTGTAGAGGACACTTTACCCAGAGCTTAACACCATCACCAAAAAATAGGAACATTTCTCTTACCTTGGCCTGGCTTCTGCGTCACGCTGTCCACAATCAGAGAGGGAGAGGGAAAAAAACAAAAAACACATTTAGAATCGGCGAACAGGTGCTGAGGATGACAAATAAAAGGTAAACAACATCATTTATATCAGCCCAGTCCACAGCTGGTGTGGCTCCAAATCAGACCAATTAATTCTCACTTTCATCGAGCAGTTGTGCTCATGGATATTCATGAGCTTTTAAAAGGAGCAGTCGGAACCCAAGCCGAGAGCTGCAGACATTAGTCACATGTGGGAAGCGGTGCACTTTAATGGAGACTGGGCTAAACAAATAATTCTACAATAAAATAATGGAACTGCAGGTGCAATGATTATGGAATAGACAAATGTACAATAGTTTTGCACTTCAGTGTTTGTAATGCTAGAGTTTTGTTAATGTCATTGATTTTTGATTGAACCAAACTTTACATTGAATGTTGTGTTGCAATTTGTTTTAATACGAAAGAAACAATTACACAGTGGGGCCTAATGTTGGTGGAAAAGCGTTGAGACCATTTACCATTTACAATGCACAAAAACATATTCATTATAGTGTTTCTCTTCTGATCGTGCTGAGGCAGAGGACTTTGCTTGTAGGAGCTTAGGAGGGGATTTTAACACTGTAACAGCGAGCACAAAGCAGAGAGCTCCTAAGCACTGGCATAGATTTGTCCCTGAATTGAATTAGCTTCTCATTGTAACACAGATTTTCAAATATTTATATTTGAATTATATTTGAATATGTATTTATACTCCTGAGACTTTTCTTGGTTTGAGAATGTCAAACACTCCAAAGAAATAGGAGTCAATTTGTGAAATCAGGTTTCAAACCCACAGGAGCTCTGTATATCTGTGCCATGCACATTTGAAAACAGTTCATATTTTACAGCCAGTGCATGTACTGTAATATGCATTCGATAACCTATTAATTATGCACATTTGTTCCTTGTTGTCATTCTGCTGCTCTCTTCTTTCTGTGCCTGGGTTGCCAAAGTGAACACATTGCTTGATCATTGGATCCAGCCATTTTACTTTCAAAAGAGTAAGAAAAGCTCTGGACACTCTGGTCAGAGGGTGCTCATTGAATGCTCCACTTTCTCCTTGAAATATCAACCTGTATATTTTAAGGATGAATAATATGCAAAATAAATAAATTTAAAAATCAGTTTCTGTAGAGCCTAGATCACCATGTTTGCGCTTAGTTTTGTTTTTTGCCTTTGGTTACTAAACCCATCTGTTGCTTCTGAGAGTCCATGATGATTACAGTATTTAATTCCCCGTTACTCACCCAAAGCCTGACGAGGCAGACAAATGTGAGGAGTGGGCAGGCAAAAGAGTATGAATTTGAGCAAAGAACGGCGTAAAAAACCCCCCACTGAATCACAATATAACAAGAGCATAAAAATAACAGACCGTCACATCACATCACTTTTTATAGTCATGTTGCCCAGCCTTTCATCGCTCAGAATGAAAAGAGGTGCACACTCCCTGTTCCAATTAGAAAAGGAGAATACTCCATAATGTGTTCTGTGATAGAATTGCATTAGAAGATAGAACATTTTGGTCCCAGCTGTGTGCTTTGTTTCCATTAGACCATTACTGCTGTTCCTGCCCCAGCCTCTGAACTAAAATAAAGGGCTTATGTAGATAAAGGTGCTGCACTGTACAACTTTGAGATAATTGCAATTACCGCAAGAGCACTGCAGGAATAATAACTAACCCTGAGGAGTGAGAACTACTGTATTAGTGCATTGAATATCGTCTCTAAGTCTTAATCAGTACCAAAAAATAACATTACAGTGCATGAGACCAGGAGAGGAAAATGCAGGGATGTCCTGAATCCAGTCAATAAACAATAATGATCTCTCAGGTGTGCCTGGGTCCCACTACAAAAAGAACTGGATAAAGGACAGATGTGAAGAGGGGCCACTCTGAGTGAGTTCTTAGCAAATCAAGTACATCCAGCTGGACTAAATCAATCCTCTCTTAAGGCGGTCTGCTCCATGTTTGGTGTGGACGTTCAATTTGTGGTCGCACAATGGGGCAAGCTGGGGCCATTCGCAACACTACCTGCAGAAACCGACCCGCGCAAGGATCTAAGCCAGCATTGTGGTCAAAAAATCAAGATCTATGACACTATGTCCACTTATTAGTATTTAGAACCACCCTGACAATGGAAACAAGCTCATATGGATATGCTTGTTCTGAGGGATTGTATAATTTGTCTTTTATTTTTCATCCAGGTGGAAAAAATAACTACTTCAAGTGGACTTTCAGTGTTAATTCGATGTTGTGTCAGTTTCAACAGTCATCCAACCATCATCACCAGTTTGGTCTTTGAGACTCAGCACTGGTCTCATATACACAGCTGATGACCCATAAAGCCACACTGGTGTCAGTCTGTGTTGCCAGACAAGATGGTATTCCTCCCTTTGAGGCAATCCCCCTTTACTCTAAGGGGCAAAAGTTGTTAGCTCACAAACTTCTGAGGCATTGTTTTTAGCAAAGCACTGTACTGTAAGTAGTAGACAAATTGTCCCATAGCCCACCTCCCTGTTCAGAGAGGGCTTCTCCACTTTAACATAGATGGCCTCTTTACGCCCCCCTCTCAAACCACCTCTCCTGCCTGTCCAGTATATGGACATCCTGGTCTTGAAAACTGTGCTGATATTTCTGCTGATGTAAATTGATTGGACTGCATACACAACATTACTGCAGTGGCGTTTTGGAGTGTCGTCTTTAGGATGAACCAACCGCTTTCGGAGTGTGGACATAGGCTTAAAATACACAGGGATTCAATGCCTCGACAGAACCTGTCTAAAGTTTTCTAACACGCCGGAAACATATGGGATAACAACATCCTTCCTTCTTATTTTGTCTGGTTTCTGCTTCCTGTCCTTAGTTTTGAGTTGTTTACTTTTGGTCTTGGTGAAGGCCCACTGTGAGTGACGTTTCAGACAGTGCTCAATGTGACTGACACCAGTGTGGCTTTATGGGTCACCACCTACAGCTGTGAATATATAAGACCAGTGCTCAGTCTCAAAAACCAAACTGACAGTTGGATGACTGTTGAAAGGCAAGGGTTTTATAATGTTAGTGTAGATGTTGGTTGCACTTTGTAACAGGACAGACATAGAATAGTAACTAAGGAAACCACTTTGTTTCAATGCTATAACAAAGAACATTGTTTTCCTGGTAATTGAACGTCTTTACACTGGGTCAAATTACTGTGAATTAAATGACTTGTATGTCGTGTTTGCATGTATTTATCCTTACCATGTTATTACACTTTTAATTGAAATAAATCTGAAGACATGCAGAAGAAGTAGCAGTAGTTGTTAATTTCAGGCCTGGTTTACTTCTCATCTCCAGAACTTTTAAAAAGCCCAAGATCTATAGAGGGCTGCCCGTCCTTTTTGCATGTCTGAAGCTTCATCTTTGACGATTATTAAGGGCATTAGTCATCCTGACATTTAAAACAAAGCTATTCATCAAGGCTGAAGCCCCTCCACAGTTCAGCAGGAAAGTGGCGAGAGAGTGACGGGAGTTCAGTGTGTCATCTGCGGGGAGAGTGAGCGCGCAAGGGGGAAGAATGAATCCCCAAAGTAAGTCACTCTCAAGATCCACGAGGTGCTAGGGGGCTCTCAGACAAAATTGCCCCAAGAAATGTTCGGCTAAGATGGACGCGGCATGTTGTGGGAGCCCCCGGGATACACAGCAGCGGTTAATAGAAAGGCGTATTGCTCTACAAGTCAGTTCTTTACAACTATAGGACAGACTTCTCCCCGAACAGCATTTCAACAAATAACGCTGTCAGCTGCAGTGTTGGTTACACTTGCAATAAGTAACACGTGAGAAGAAAAAAGAGTGGAGTCACCATCGACTTTCAGTTAAGACTTTAATGGAACCTGGGCCACGGCGGATTTATTTGTCAGTTATAAAATACGTCTGCGCATAAGAGCCTTCGGAGAAGCTTTTTCACTCTGAACCTTTGTACTGAAAAGCTTCATTTCAAAGTTTTATGGTTTTCGCAGGATCAAAAAGTCAGATGTTAGTTTTTACTGTGGATCTTTGCAGAAAGCGCTGGCAGAAATCAGAGGTGTAAAGCAATTGGATAAACTACATGCAGAGTAAAACAAAAAAAAAGAAGAAGTTTGTCAAATGCCTGAATGCCTGCAATGTAGTAGTACACGACCCAACCAAAAAAATAAAAGTGACGACAAAATAAAAAAGGTCACACGCTCTAATCGCTCTAATACACATTTTGTTGGATTTGATTACAGCTGTGGCATAAGCTTCAGTAAGTCTTTAGATTTATTTCCAGCCAATGTTGCATTATTTTTCACCAAGTGGTTGTACTGATGATGGGAGAATGGAACCACTGGGCAAAGCCTTCTCCAGCACATCCCCAATATTCTCAATAGGGCTAAGATCTGGACTCTGTGGTGGGCAATCCATGTGTGAAAATGAAATATGAACCACCCAATGAATCCTGGCATTGTCATCTTGGAATATGCCCTCAGCCGTCAGGTAAGAGAAATCCACTCAGCTGATCTCAGTCTTTGGGCACATAATGTTGCTGAACCCAGTCCTGACCAACAGCAGCAACCCCAGATCATAACAGATAATTCTTTATTCATTGTATACTTACTATTACTTGTCTGCACATTATCCTGTTCCTTAACTGCACACTTCCTGACCATTTGCATCCCTTGAGTGTTTCTTGAGAGCTGATGTAGCAAGTCAATGTCTCCATTATGAGATCAAAAGAGGCTTATCTTGTCTCATCTTAAATAATTATTTTGGTAATAGGTTTTTGTGGGTACGCAGTCTTTTTTTGTGACAGAATGAGGCAATGGGGGAGAAGTGTCTTATCTAAGGACACGAGTATGCACCTTGAGTGAGTTAAGATAAATGCTCAATCACAGCACCACTGACAAGGTCACAGTTAATAAAATTTTGAGGCAAACCGTTTAAACACAATTTAAACTTTTGTGGGTTATTTACATTTTTAACACCTTCCATGAGAATAGACTCATGCATTCTAAGTCTGGGCAGATCTGTACATCATTATCAAGTTATCAAGACAAAGTATGGACATTTTAAGAAAACGCTGCACTGCTGAGTATCAGTAAAGTATTGGTATTATATTTTCCACTGAAATGTCTGTATCTGTAATGTGCATAAAGTAAAAAAACAAGAAAAAAAGAAAAGAAAATGCAGCCAGCTGTTGTGTGCATAACTGGCATATTGTGTAGCCTGAGGACAAACATGGCTGCCTCACGCACTTGGGATCCATTTCCATCTAACTACCTGTATCGCAGAGAGGGAACGGATAATTGCGCCTCCTTACAAGAACATATTGTTCATTTGGATGAAGAAGACATATACCAGTGCATTGTTGCGCCTGTTTTTCACATTGGTGCCATCACTTACAGCAAATAGGGAGAGTTGTATGTAAAGGTGGATGAGATAGGCTGATAAAATGCAGTATTTTTCCTTCAAGGAAGTCAGTTTGAAACACTCTGTCGATGCAGTGGTTATCAAATTAACTATATCAAGCTTGCACACAGCGATTAGCTTTCGTTCCAGCTGGCCAATTGTAGTATTTAATTGTTTATTGATGAGAGCAACAGTCCTTGATTTTCCAAGGCAGACCCTCGCTCTCAGCTTAATGTTTGGATTAATTAGCAATTGACCCCGATAGTGAAGTTTTCTTCCTTTTTTTTTTTCCTTTGCTGAGCTAACAAAGCTAACCATTTAGTTGACAGCGTAATTTAGTGTGCCAGCCGTGTGCAGAGCCTTTACAAGTGACATTTATATTAAAAAGTGAAATGTTTTAGCACAGATTAGATAAAGTAATGACATGGGAGGTAAATGCCATGTCTTATCTCAGAACAAAGGATAATAAGACATGAATCACTTTCACTGAAAAAGCATTTAACGTTCTTCAGCATTGTATTCTTTACTCATTTTGTGTAGATGTGAGGCCTTAAATTAGAAATATAAGTAGGGGATTATAAAATACAAATTTGTTACATGGTTGCTTTAATAAAGATCATTAATGGACAGTTTTATATATGCCTTTATTTAAAAGGGTTACATTGGAATTTTACAACCAGTGCATAATGAAGGAATCTTAAAACATATATATTTATGTTTGACTTATTTTGAAGAATTAAGAAGTTTACACATATATTTTCTATTTGTTCTCAAAGGTGTCGAGGTAAGGTTTGTTTTCACAGTTTTTAGTCAACTTCTTATTAGGCAAAATACTTCAAAATGTGGCGTAACACTCAGAGGTGTTTTTGTACCTTCTTGACATAAAAAGGAAGGAAAGTCTCAGTGTGAAGAGGCACAAGCTGCATTAAACTTTTAAGTATAAAAAAATGAAGAGATATTACGGCAACATGTCGTCTAAGGCTGGCGACACACTAAAAACATTTTATCATCATTTCACTAAACGGCAGGAGATGGCAGACATAAGAGGTAACAGAGAATTTTTAATCTCATGAATTCTCCGCTTCGCACCCCCATATCTAAAGAAATAAAGGTTTTAATGATGTGACAAACAGAGTGGATAATGCACAAAATTGTTAAGTGTCTTTGAGCGTCTGGAAAAGTGTTATACAAGACTAATGCGTTATTATTATTGAACTCAACACTAAATCAGAGAGGTCATGGGAAAAGACTGGGATCAAGCTTTTCCAAACATGGGAAAGTCTGATTAAGAACCACTTAAAGCAGTAACTTAAATGCCACAGTAACTTGTTTACCTTAAAAAATCCTTTTCGTAGTCCCTCTGGGGGTAATACAAGTGTTAATGGGATGCCTGGGGGTTCTTTCATCTCCCCCTAATGTCTCTGGCCAGAAAACCACACTTGCAGCTTTCCAGCATCGGGTCGGAGGCCCCAAAACACACTAATGGGCTAAAGGGCAAAGCTACCTGTGGGCTAGCGCGATTTAAACAGTATTTATTTCTCCATTGTGTAATTGGATGTACTATGTCCTTCTCTCCTTTTGCCTTTTCTGTCAGCGTAGTATTTACTCTCACGGACAATTAATGAGTAAAAAAACGTAACATGCTACGACACCTGCAGTGGCATTTATGGCCTCTAGGGGCACGAGTTACCTAGTACGGCTTTAAGTTGAAACACTTTCAATATGGTTAGCAATAAATTGGTAAATGGTCTCCATTTATATTGCCCTTTGCCCTTTTTAATGAGCACTAACAGCGTTTTACACCAACCACTCACTCATTGACACAGGCAGACCCATTCCGACAATCTCTCTCTTTACATATTAGGACTGCAACATCTGTGGAGAGTTTCAAGTGCTCGCTGAAGACTCACTTTTTTGCACTGGCCTTCGACACGAGCTGAGCATTTTCTCGTGTTGATTTTATTTTCTATTTGTATTAAATGTTGATTGTTTTATTTTATGAATCTGTACAGCACTTTGGGGCAGTGCCTGCTATTTGTAAATGTGCTCTATAAATAAATTTGACCCTGACCTTGACCTTGACAAAGGTACACTGATACTGGAGGAAAGTTGGGGTAAGTACCCTAAAAAGAACTGAAAGTAAGGGGACATGCCGCTCTTACTTGGTGTCTGTTGGCCTCAGCCAGAGCGGCCTGTCTCATCAGCGCTGGGCCCAGAGAGTCCTTGTCCGCCTGCTCCAGAAGATTCAGCTGCTGGGTGATGCTGTCCATCTCCTCCTGCAGCTTCTCCGTCTCCACGTGGATCTCCGCAATCTTCTCGGCCGCCGTGGCTGTGAGGAAGGCCTCTTTCAGGTCCACCAGGTGAAGAGTCCTGCGCTCCTCCAGACGCACCAGCCGCCGCAGCTCGTCAAACTCGCCGTTCACAAAGTCCTCCAGCTCGTCTGTGGACAGCTACATGAGCAACGACAAGCAGAAAGAGTTCACATTAATATCTAAGCCGGTGTTTCTTCCATTTTTTAAATAAGGATTAAACAACTCTGAGCCGTGCATTATACAGTTTTAATGGACGGTAGTTAGCCAATCAGTATTGAGTATTCATCCAGACGATTGTAAGGCAAAATAAATAAAAACTTAAAAAAATGGTACATAAAATAAGACTATACTTTACATTACCTAAATAAGTGCAACCTCTGAAATGTTCTTATTGCAGCTATTCAAAGAGCACCTCTGATGCAGCGGCAATCTGAATGAACTTATTTTTGAACAGCTGATTGATCTCAAACATAACAAGTAAAGTATTCAGTTGGCCTAACGGGACCTGAGACGGTTCTTTTGTTTAGCATTTGGATCTTCAGAACAAAGACTCCGAAAAGAGCTGGCTAATGGCACCGGGCAGCTTCCATCCCATCTGCAGACACACACCTCAGAGGATCCTGCAGCCATCTGTTCGGCGTTCCAGGCACCGCACCGCTCATCGGAATGTACCTTTTAATCCATTTCACTCTTCCCCAAAGAGATGCACTACGGCAAAATACCTACAGTAAACAGATAGCACCGTCTGTACCATATTCAGAGAAGGAGGCACTTGCAGAAGAAGAAAAAGTTGCAAGATACACTAGCGCAGTGTTTTTCAACCTTTTTTAAGCCAAGGCACATTTTTTTCAATGAAAAAAATCATGAGGCACACCACCAGCAGATAATGTTGTAAAATGAAACTCTGGAGCCTATATTCACAATATAAAGTCGTTCTCATCAAAGTGTCTTGAATAGGAAGACTGTATAGTCTCGCTAGGAACAATGCCACGGTCACCGCCACCTGTCGCATCCATGCATCACTAATTCTCTTGTCTCAATGAAATTAGCTGCCTGCGGCCACTTACTGATATGGAGAGTAATACATGGTTACTCTGCCGATCACTAGACAGCACAGACACTCAACAACAGCACATTCTTCGCGGATAATAATTAATTTGAATTGTGAATTAAATCCCACGCAGTTGGAAAACTTTAGTAGACGTTGCAGTATGTAGTATGAAAACAATTGAAAATTTGTCAAACCAGGGATCTTCTTGTTGGAAGGCGAGAGGTGTAACTGCAATCGAGCCACTAAAGACGCAAACGGCTGATACATTAAGGAACATTTTACAAGGTACAACCAACCATACTGTTACTGCTTTAAGGGATAATATAGATCAGGGGTCCCCAACTGGCACACGTGGGTCCAGATCAGGACCTCCAGAGGCTTTAGTTCGGACCCCAAAGTACAATGGCAAAATTATTGATTCATTGATCAGCTCTGCTATGTAAATAGACAACCTGTGCTCATTATTTAACATTTTCAAGAGCAATGACTGCTGTCCAGACCCTGGACATATGTTGAAAGCTACAAAAGAAAGGACCTCGAGCTGATTTAGTTGGTAGATAGATATAGATAATACTGTCCAATAACTATAAAAAAGCCCTACTTTCAACTTAGAGAAACCTTCAAAATTTCAAAAACAAGCAGCCACATATAATGCAATATTTTCAGGCTCATGTGTCTATCATTAAATGCAGCCAGGGATTCCTTTAGTTTCCTTGCTCTCAATTTTATCTCGTCACAGCGCGGGCCGACTTCACCCACTGAAGCAGAGTCTCATGAATCTCCCTCCCAGAGCCCCTCAAGTTCTATTGTGCACATCCCCATTTCTTCCCATGCAATCAGATTCTCCAAATTGCCCATTTAACAAGGCACTGGAAGTAACATACTTTTTTAATTCACTTCGATTGTGTGAGTGGAGACAGCATGCGCATCACTCAGTTCAAATAAGACAGGAATGGGTATTTAACATGCGGATGAAACGCTGAGATGTTTCTCTTGTTGCGAAAGTCAATTAAATTCTCTGAATGGGTTTGTGATGAACAGAGAGCAGCAGATACACCTGTTATACACAAGCAATATTACACTTACGCTACTATTGTCTGGCGTCACACGGCAAATAGAACAAACAGATGGAGAGAGCCAATTTATTTTTTTGTACATGTTTTGAAGAGATTTACTGAAAATAGCACAAAAACTTCAAAAGATAAGACATAGCCATGGTTAGTTTCTTTGCTTTTGGATAGTGTAAAAAGCAGCTCTAAATCCCAAACTATGACAAGAAGGAGAAACTGGTCATGAGTTGTTTGGTAAAGATGAGCAGAATATGTATCTTAAATACTTAAATATATAGGTATTGTAAATGTAAAAAGATAAATAAAAATGGCTCTGAAAAAAGAAAAAGTCCACTATCCCTATGGTTTTAAAGCCCCCTCCACTTGCTTCAAGGATAGTACCATCTATAAACAGTTTAAACTTTTTCCAAGACACTGATACGGTTTTTGTTTTGATGTTTTATAATTTATCAATAGAGGGTGGAAGGAAGTGAAGAGCAGGGAGAGACAGTCAGTAAACTGTCACACATACCCATAACGATGATGCTAAAAAAATAAATACAAAAATAATAATAAAAAAAACATGAAAAGGAATACAAGAAGTGTCCTGGGGTGAATGCATTACTAACTATGCTACCGGGGTGCATACAATTTAAAGGAATGGAATGTGCCTTCAGTGTCCCTTGCCCTGAGTGTGACTCCAGTGTACTGTAGTCGTCAGCCATGGTGTTATAGATTATTTAGTGCGAGGCGTACAGGAGCCCTCTGGTCCAGGACAGTGCATGGACAGGACTTCTGCTGCTGACAGGAAAGAGCAGTGGTGCGTGCTAATCTTCATTTGCATTGCTGTGGGCTGGGACCGCTGAATGAGGCCTCGGGAGAGACAGCCCGGCGCTGCTTACAAGGACACTTCAAACTGTAGCAGGGACATTAGGAGGACACTTACTTCTTATACTGTAGTTATAGAGTACCCGGATAAAACCGATGTCAAATCTGCTTTACATACAGTATGAGTTCAGAAAGAGTTCAGCACTTACAGTATGTGTAGTCATCTTGGAATAAATACTGCAAGTGTATTATGGTTCGAAAGTCAGATACAAAATATATGGCACTTATATATTGTACAAATATTATAAAAAAACAATGAGACAAATGCATCTCAAATATTTCTGTGGAATTATGTCCAGACAAATAGACTTTCTTGTGTTATCAGGACATAAAAATTACCACTATAGCTAATCCCCCCCCCCACCTCTATTTCAAAGAAAATCTGACCATCTGATCACAAGATGGCCGGCACATTTGCCAAACCTAAGGTTGCCGTTCCCTATCTAGAGTTCTATATCAGATCAGTATTCCAGCTCATTTATAAAACCACTCGTCTACGTCTGTACAATTTCTATTTACTTCCCTCAAAGAGTTTAAAGGCAAAAACTTTTCGGTTTACAAAGTTTCAGACATTTAACTTTACTTCCTGACCCAGAGCAGGTGCCACAGCCCTTTTCACTTCTAGCCTGTGCTACCATTTTAAGGCAGCTTGTGGAAGTATCAAAAGTATACTGTGCTACATAAATAACTTCACACAATAAAATCGTAATATAGCTCTGTTCAAAAATTAATATTGCAGACAAACCAAAATTCTAATAAATATGATATGCAGAGAACAGCACGTTTGGAATTAATACTTATTAGGCTTTTTACCGTCCTCTCTCTGCTCTTTCCTCTCTTTCACTACTACTGTCCTGTCCAATGAAGCCTATGGGCCCAAAATAATCTTAAGATTCAATAGTGGGCCTTTTTAAATATTCAAAATCAATAAAATGAAAATGAGAAGACTCCCCATCATCTGCATGTGTTTCAGAAGTCAACTCATCATTTCATCTCTATTAAAGGCTTTTTTTACATTATGGATCAGGGCCGGCTTTAAGTTTTGCATGTGACAGTGACATCGACCAAATATTCATTAGCTCATCCATCAAATACATTTATTTGGTGTTTGATAGCCTTGGAAATAATAATCTATAGTTCTATCTGCAAACACCACAGGAGGTGCCAGAGAGCATTTCTTTTCCTGTTGGACTCAGAAGAAACCTTGCTGGAAGTGTTACACAAAACTTTGTCGTTGTGTTCAGCGTGGCTCTGACGGTAATGCACGGAGAACACAGATACGAAAGTTCAGAGGACACACACATTTAGTATGAGTCACGCAATTTCATAGACTTTTTGCTCATTTCGACTGGGCAGTAGCCCAGTCGAAATGAGCCACGCTGAATGTGTTGTTTGAGGCAAATAACGGTGATCAGTCGGGGTCTAAAAATAGCCTTTGTCCTAACACTTCACTTGATTACAGTGCGCGCGGACATTCAAACAGAATTAACGTCAACAAAGAGTGCACTTTGTGACCGGATACAAAGAAGGTTGCGCCTCTCATTAAAAGGCAAATGAAAAACTACTGGGAATGAAACAACGTCCATAAAAAAACATGCACACTCTAATGGCGCTCAATGCATTAAAATAGAACGTGGCTATAAACAACTATCAAAGAACGCATTGCTTTGAATGTGTGCTGCATTCATCCTTTTTGTAAACAAGGGCATTGTATGAATGTTTGGCAAATCCAAATTTACTCATTCGCAATGCAATACTAAGTGACATGTTTTTGTGGCCACTTCATTTCAAGTCAATAATAGATGTAGTGACACAATGAAAACGCAAAAAAAACACATGAAAGCTCGGCGTTCGTAAAGGGATATTAGACGTGTACCATTTTGGCATTTTGTTTGAAAAGTGCTTTATAAAGCGAAGAATCGGGATGGTAGAATGCATTAGGAATGATGGGTTTGGATAACATGTACGTACAATTAAAGCAGTACTAAGGTGTCGTAGCATGTTACGGTTTTCTACTCATTAATTGTCCGTGAGGGTAAATACTACGCTGACAGAAAAGACAAAGGGAGAGAGGGATATTGTACATCCAACGACACAATGGAGATGATTTTTTTCACTCAAACTTGGCTGTAAATACTGCTTAAGTGGCGCTAGCCCACAGTTAGCTTTGCCCGTTAGCCTGTTAGCTTCTTCTTCGTGATTCCATTAGTGTGTATTGGTGACTCTGACCCGGTGCAGAGACACCAGCAGAGACACCAGGGGGAGATGAAAGACCCCCAATCACACCATCAACACTTGTATTACCCCCAGAGGGACTATGGAAAGGATTTATTAAGGTAAAAAAAGTTACTTACATACTGTCACTACAATCTTTATAGGTAGTGAAAAAGCTGCATTTGCATACAGCACAATGCAAAACATTAAAAATGGTGTTTTCCCTTTATCCTACAGAATTCCCCAGCTCTATTTTACATAGTCTCCATTCATAACAAGTCTTGCTGTGCGTTTAGTGTGTGATGCGTGTAAAAGTTCTGAAAAACAGCCAAAAAAGCATTAACATAACACAAGGATTAAATGGATTTGAACTGTCCTTGCCCTTGGCGCTATGGTGGCCCTTATCCAAGGCAATATCCTCACGCTCCCATTCCTATCTGCAACCAACTACATCCCGCAACTTAGCCCCAAACTGCAAATCCCTAAAACGAACCAGAAAATTAGACAGCCGCTTTTTCGGTACCGACTTCCAAAATCCAGCACCTTTTTTTTTTCTATTGGTTTTGAACACAAGCAATGTCAGCCAACCAACTTTCTGGGGGGGAATGATAGCGAGTAATTCAATTAAAATGCTGTGAGCGGAGATAGAAAGGGAACGACAGACTTCAAGAGCAACACGGAGTCTGCGAGGAGGACGGGAGAAAGCCGGATAAATAAACGGGGCCGTGCCAGCCAAGTTCTTTCATGCCTCTGTCTGCTCAGCCTAAGACAGCCCTAATGCGGCGTCTGCTCTTGTAGATTTTTTGAAGCAGGGAGAATGAATGTTATAGCGAGTGCAGGGTACACACTACACAGTCACAACGTGGAGGAATGTGGATGTTGTGTGGAGCTTTTTGGTGCCACTGTATCGACAGCTTCACAGGCAGTTGTTCGTGACTTGGACTATAACAGTGGCTGGAAGTGGGTAAATAAAATATGAGGCCAGGGTAAATATGCTGACTGTACCTGCTGGCATGGAGAGAGGCTGTAATGTGCCACATAGGCTGCGGTGTTAGTGGTGCAGAAACGAGTGTGAGCAACATTAGAATGCCTTTTTCAATAAGTGTGAAAAGAGCACTCCAAGTCCTGTCAACATTTTTATAGAAATCCGAGCATCAAGTTTTATTTACCGACTTAGTTTTTGGAATCTAGTGCGATATATGCAGTATAGGTGGTAAACTTAGCAATAAAGTAGTCAGCTAGCTTAGCTGCAGGACAGATGGTAGGCAAAACAAAAGCTAACTTCATTGCTGTACACCTCTTTAAGCACCTGTTTGTACTAGAGATGCACCGATCCAGCTTTTTTGCTACCGATACTGGGTTTTGAGTACCTGCCAATACCCGATATTTACCGATACCACTTTCTTAAAATAATTATTATTTACTCTTTTCTCCATTTTAAGATCAATAAAGTCATATTTTATTGTCATGAGGTTACAAATCAATTATATCTTTTGATAAACCCTTGGATAAACATTTAACAAGGGTCACTGGGTTTTTTCTACACTTCTACACTAAATATCCTTGGGTATATGACAGGCTTTAGGCTACATTAATATAAACAACTCACATGAAGAGATCTGATCATTACAAATATGTTAGATCAGTTATTTCTTCAACTAAAATACAAACACTTGGCTTCAGCAGTAGTCGATTTTATTTTATTAGGCTACTTCAGGTATTTCTATCATAGCTTCTGATTAGTTTCTGACAACAACAATAGCTTTAGCATACTGATCATAAATACGTTTGCGGCGGTTCTTAGCTTTACAATGACATACAACATGCCCATATTCACTTAGATTTAGGTGGTAAAAGTTGTGTTTTTAAGGCATTGAGAGACAAAACTTGTATTGGTTCAGTATTGGATATTTGTAGCCAATACCGGATATCGTATTTTTTTCAGTATTGGCTCTGATATCCGATACCAGTATCGGATCAGTGCATCCCTAGTTTGTACAGGAGTTTTCCATCATGGGCAAAGATTATTCAGCCGTCATCTTTACAGATGAGGACATGAGACTAAACAACTTCTTAAAGCACTGTCAGTAATGTTATAATATTCAGGTAGAATTTGCAGAATTTGTATTAAGAGTACGAGTAATATAGAAACTATTGAGACTATTAAGAAATTATCCTATAATAAGGATAATTTCCAAGTTCTCCTACAGCTCTTCCTTCTTCACCATTATCTTATATTATAGTGCAACAATTTAAGACAAGGAAGTTCAGTTCAATATTTTGTAATGCTGTAGGGCAGGGCAATATGCCTTTATAAGCTTTACTTGTTTCACATTACAATTTTAAGAGGAAGCTCAACATTTTACCACTATTCAATCCAGGCCTATTCATATGGCTATAAATAAAAATAACATTATGATTGACATGATCATTTGGCAGTTGTTCAGGTCTCCCACAAATAAAAACACATTAAGCAAATCTGTTTGATATAATGGCCAGCTCTATAATACAATGTCTAGCCGCAAGAACAAAAAAAATAGTCTCATATATATATATATATATATATATATATATATATATATATATATATATATATATATATTATATATATCCTCAAAATGTTGCTAACTGTTGATTCAAATGTTGAATCAGCTCCAGGTGATGTGCATTATAACAAATGCATTGAATAAAAAGACAAATTCACTTTTCCACTTTTCCAACAAGCCTCATGCAGTAGACATGTCATGGCTGTGCTCTCCTCTATGTGTCAGCCCCCCTCGTCTCCATCTTTGCATTATATTCATTCCCCTGTGGAGGGAGCAGATATGAGCAGAGAGATTAAATCCACACACCTGGGGCTAAATACATAATTAAGCAGACCGAGTTTAATAAAATCACCAGCAAAGGGTTAAATCATTTCATACAGGCTTCACCTCCATTTCTTCCTTCTCCAACTCACACCACCACCGCTAGTCATTTTCATGGCTTCCTGTCAAGCATTATAAGACGAAAATCAATGACATTTAAAGGCGCATAAAGGACGCACACAAAATTAGAAAACAGTCCCCCTGAGATTGTGACCGCAGGTAAGTGATTTTCGGAGTTGCTTTATGGTGAAAAAGAGGTAAATGTCTGCGAAGTCCTTGGGGTAGTGGTGATATTTCAGTATGGTAATGGACAGGAACTCTGCAGGGGTGTAAGGTGGCCAGTTAGAGTATACCTCTCACAGGCTACTCGAATTAACCTCCTGCATTAGGGCCCGAAGGTCAGGTCACAGCTCTGCAGTTATTGAGCAAAGCGGCTACATCCCACTGGGTTCACGTATAGCAACAGCCTCAGCCAGAAAGATGGATGGATAGAGACAACTGAAAAAGCAGTTCTTTATTCTCTTTCAGCTACCACAGACATTTATAAGAGATGATCAATGTTTTTTTTCCTTTTTTTATGATTAAATGTATAATGGAAAATGTGGGAGACATAAATAGCTGAAATTGGTTCATCAATTCAACAAAACATAGAGAATTGTAATCAGATCATGGCAGCTTTGCCAAGAAAATCTGAGGTGGAAAAATACAGCAGTTTTAGGAAGGCCAGGTCCATTTTTAACTGACAGAGAAGTTGGAATACGTCTATTCTATCTCCAGGCAGTGTTACGGGAAACACACAGCCTGTGTCAGAACACTAGAGTTCCTCAAAGCGTAAGTCTTACATAAAAGCATTGTCTGTGCTTGTTCAACAACTGGCCAGCTGATAAATTTAGAGAAGAGACAAGTCAATTTATGAGAGCGACAACAACTTTTACACCAGGTCATACAACAGAACAGTGAAGTGTAACATTATCAAATTGGAAGCTCCAATGCCTAAATGCAAATGTTTCATTGTTGCAGCTATCGTATGTAAAACGGGACAATGAGGCGGGTGATCCTTTGTTCAGAGCACTCAACGTAAAAACAATAATAATATGGAAACACCAAACATGCAATTATTGCACTATGGTATTTTCAAAGACAAGGCAACATTTCTACATCCACAATAATGCAATAAACACTGAAAGTGAATACAGCGATAGCACTGCATCATGTTATTCAAACACCATCAGGGCAACACAGCTATTAAACACAATGCCTTAGTGTTGTGGGTTTGACTCCCAGCTCAAATACATTGTAAATATCACTTCCTGCCTTCTAACTTCTGCTATCAATAAAGCTTACTAAGGACTACAAAATAGAATGAATTAAGGAATAAACTCAAATGCTAGCCATCAGAGAAGCCAAAGATTTATCACACATTGGTTTTAAATGTGACGCAAACACATGTTTAAATTTCAAGTGTCAATAAAGCTATTAACTTTGTAATTATGTGATAACAGGTTTCTTTTCTTATGGAAATGCGTGCCTGTCAGCCATGTACGCCTGTGAGATTTCTTCGCTATAGGACACACTTAATCATTATACTTTAATGCAGAAGCACTGTGGAGAGAGAGTGCGAATGGCTCAAATGTATAAAATCAATTTGATGCTAATTAGTCCTACTTGACATTCATTTTATACCCATTACCAATAAATGTGGGCTGGAGCTTATTATTTAACAATGCATGGCAAGCGGCATCTGCATTATTATTCATCACAGAGACACATTTTGGCACCCTCTCCTGTTTCTGCGCTATGGTTTGTCTCCTTAGCCAGGAAGGCCTGCTCTGCAAGAGTCTGAAATAATGATCACAACTTGACAGCTTTTTGGTCCAACCTTCAATGCTGACAATGCAGACGCCTTTAAAAATTCAGGCTTCATTTTGTGTATATATTTGACACTTTTACAATCAATCAACCTTGAAAACGTGGCAGTGCTCCCTAACTTGGGTCAATTTTATGTGACAATAACAGAGATCACGGCACTAAGACCTCACATTAGACCAGGGTTAATGAAATCCAAGCATTCAGGGTGCCATGTTCAAATTGGACTCTCCTTTATGATGCTTGTATTATTTGAGAATTAATAATAAGCTGAAGATTTATTTTAGCATACATAGTTAATTAGGTTCACAAACTATAACCAAACTATTATTAATTACCCTCAACAAGCATTCAAGTTGTTTCTGAAGTACAGGTTGGGATTGCACATATTCTACATAATGTCTCAACACAGTATTTCTAACCAAGACTGAAACAGTGAAATGCATGATATGAAGCCTGAAAATGACAAGATTCACTACAGTCGTTTCCTCGCTTCAAGCTAAATTCTTTCGAAACTCAATAGGCCTTGTGATCTGTGAGTGGGGCGGAATGATAAATGTATTGATTGAAATAATTGGCTCTCATGTTTACCACCCAATGCCTTTATGACATAATCTCAGCCTAATCCCCCCGTTTATCTCCTCAATACAAACGTGTCCCCCTGCTGCCATCCACGCCGCTGTACTGCCGGCAGCCAGAAGTGCAAAAATCAGGAATGAGAAATGGCCCAATTTATATGGATGAATCACATTATTTTTGAGTTAATGTTTTCATTAAAGTAGCCACAGTTTAAATGTTGCGAATGAAACAAGTACAGTCGATATTAGATCTCCATTCATCTGCGGATATTAGGTACAATGTTGAAAGTTAAGATTTTCGGAGTGTTTATTGTTCTCTTGATACCCCAACTCATAACGCTGAAGAAATCGCAAAACAAGTTTGTCTTCCATGGAGTAATCACAGTAAGCAATATTCATTAGCTATGGAGAACATTTTGCAGAAGAGTTGGGTGTTGAATTATTTCGGCATTATGCGTCAACAGTAAAACATTTCATTCAGGATTTTCATTGCTGTGGCCTTACTTCTGCAAACAGACAGACTGAGAACCCTTTCCCAATAGATCTATGTATTGTGATCATATAGCTGTTACAGTCATGTCAAGACCTTTGTATTTAAGGATAAAAGCTCGACACATTAAAACCAAACAAAAAGTCTACTGGAAAAAACACCACATGGTCAGTAAATAAATTCAAGCCTCCTTTTATAATTTGCATCTGTCCTATATCATTTGCATTGTCAATGGCTCCCATTATCAAAGCTAAATATTAACCTTATGAGCACAAACAGACACAAACTGCAGATGCGGTTTATCTTACATCAAAATAGCCTAGAAAGTATTGTTTGCCCTGTATTCTCTGTTGTGTAAATGAAAGCGCACTCACCTCTGGGTTTGACCACTTCTCTTGGATCTTCTCACCCATCTGCCGCGTGTAGCCCAGGAGGTCATACCCATTTCTGCTCTGCAAATGGGAATAACAAAGGGAAAATCACATAAATATACCACTTTCTACTCAGCATGTATACAATTTTGTGTTTTGTTCCACATGTAATTTTAATGACATAGGAACCAATTAACGACATGGCCCACTTTCTATGGCAGCACTGACATACTTCTACAGAGCAACAGGAAACGGGCTCTTTGGTGATTACAATGGAAACTACAGAGGGATTTGAGCAAATAGTGTCGCCCGCGGCAGTAACATTACGTGTCAGTGACCTCTGCAGTTTGTCAATACACATGTTGCAACAACATGTGAGTAGAACAATGGATTGAAGTGTGCTACGTTAGATTTTACCCCCATTTGGGAGCTGCAGGGCAGAGCCTATAAACATAAAGCCAAGGGGGGCATAACTGCAATGTGTAGGCAATATGTGGGAAATTGCTTTGGTTCTCTAGTGGTACATTTAAATTCTGCTTACTGAAGGTAACGGGAACAACCACACACACACACACACACGCGCACAGGTACACACAAACTGAACTAAATGTAAATTAAATGTATTTAAAAATAAATAAATAAATCCATATTTTGTAACACAGGATCCATACAAAGCTCTTTTGATCACTATATGAGAATTCACGGAGAGTAAGAAACTTTACTCAAGGTTTAGTGTCTACGGTTGCTGACTTCAACAAAGAAAAAGGATGAGAAACGTTGATAGAAATACTAGATTGAGATGTTCTGAAAGAGTAGATAACAATCCACACGAACAGAACAAAATAAATGGACCTATTGTACTGCAAACAGTGATCAAATAAATTAATTTTGCATCAGATGAAGTGAGAACTCATGGTTATCTGGTGTTACTTACAACGCACAAAAATCTATTAAACCTGAAAGCACAGGCACACTATTATCCATTATTAAAAAGGCAAAACTAGGCCAAATCCCAACTGCAAAATGTTACATTACTAGATTAAATTTAGCTACTGCTTTTTTTCCACAGTTTGGAGACCTCAACGTTGGGCCACGGTGAAGCGGCAATTATTTTCACTTACACCCTGTTTATATGATAGAAAAGTTAATTATCACAATTATTTTGGTCATAATCTAAATCAGCAAAACACAATTAAATAATGGGGGTGTGGGGACACTTGTGTGGGCGCACATTAAACACATGCAAAGTTAGTATTATTAATCATTCTCCCTGATTATGTTGTTTTTGTTGGATCAAATAAACGTAATTGAAATTGATTTTCCCAAAGAACTAAAGTAAACATAATCAGAGCAAGTAATCGCTCTGTCCTCAATCTCATATAAATGATTAAAATACAATGTGTTGAGGAAATAGAGTGAGGTATCTGTTAATTGAAGAATATTTATGTTATATTGCAATTCCTGTAAAATAACAAGAATATCAAGTTCCAGATCATTGCAATTTTGGCACTTTTTTGAGTTGATTGTCATTAGTTCTTGAATCGTACAGAACACATTCCACTCCAGATCCAGCAGGCTAATAGTTCAAAAGTGTCATTCATTAATAATAGCACATTAGCTGGGCCTGTCCCTCTCACCTTCTGCCAGACGTAGGCCTCATACAGAGTGACGATGTCGTGCTCTCGGTGCTGGCCCTGCACGGCACACACCACACAGACGATCTGCTCATCTGTCTTACAGTACAGCGAGCCCTCCTGGCCGTGCTCCTTACAGCGCAGCCGCTCCACCGTCACCGTGTCCTTCTTCCCTGGATCTGCAGCGCCCGCTTCTTCTCCACCGTCTGCTCCTTCAGCCAACCCTACCCCGCTTCCCACTCCCACCGCGGGCCCATTTACCGCTTCAACTGCCGCCGTGCCCTCATCGACGGCTCTCTCTTCAGCCGCGTCATTTGCGAAGCCTCTGCCCATGCCAAGTCCATTAGCCTGTGTCTCAGCCTGATAATAAGGCATTAGAGGGTGATTTGTGCTACTGGTGTGTTTGTCGGCGTGAAGGGGGCAGAAGGCAAAACTGCATGTGTGGCAAACTTGTGTGGCTGGCTGCGCCTCGTCTGGCTCGCACGCGTCACATGATCCGTCCATCTGCGGCAGCTCCTCTGGTGTTAGGCCGTTGGCACCTCGGTGGGGTTCCCCTTGGTTGTCCATGGTGCCGCAAAACAATTCTGGGGGATCAGACAGGAGGAAGGGACACAGACAAGGGGACAGTTTATAAATAGCATTGACCTTCGGCAAATGGTTCTCATATTTTCACTGTGGAAAGTCCGAGATGCGAAGGACTAATCCTCACTAATGTCCCTGCGACAGATGGAGTAAGGCTGCTTGCTAATAGGACATCATAACTTTACATCCGCTAATTCACTCGCAATATGACCAGTGATGTCAACATTCTCCTTCTGGAAGTGAATGAATTTACACCAGACCAACCGACTAGAGTGACCATTTTACTCTCATTAGCCCCTCTGAAAAATGCTTAGTTCTGATTTTCAATTTAGGACTATACTATGATTTGAAAAAGGTCGACTCATGACAAACTTAATTGTGGCTACTAAAAACAATATGTGGCTAGCAACATATGAAACATTGGCAAATAAGTTAGTATCCAGCCTGGTTATACGACAAACTATAATCGAATTTAGCCATGTGAATAATGTGAGGCACCATCCATTAGGTGTGTTGTAATATATAAATTTTCCGATATACCGTGACGAACAGGACGATGCGATACCGATACCTTTTTATCACAGTCAATAGAGGCCAATAATGATCAAGAATTCAGTCTGGACAGTAGAGGTTAGCACTACACTTGAACCAAACACTCACACACATATTACTTTTAATGATAATATTATTTATAATTAGTAAAAAAAAATTGGGGTTGATTTATTCCTTTTGAAATAGGACTGTGGTTTCTGGTTTAAATGTAAATTAAGTCACTGACAGATCTATAGACCCATCTTCAGTGTGTAAGTCAGGGATAATTTATTTACACGGAAAATGTGGTGCAAAGCCCATGTGAAAGAAATGTAAATGGTATGTGCAGTATCTTAAAATAAATGTGTTCTCTTTAATCGTGATGTATCGTAGGTTATTTTTGTGCAATATATTGATTATCACAGTATCGGCGTATCGGGAGATTATTGTTATCCTAAGCCATGTATCGCATATCGTATCGAATTGTGTGGTACCCTGAGGTGCCCGCCTTTACCGTCCATCCTTGGCAACTTTAGTACTTAGATTCTCTCTCTGTTATGGTCATGTTGACGCAACAGTTTCCTACAGACCACACTTTCACTGCAGTGTTTTGCAAGGACATTAGAGACCAAGTTCTACCTGCAAAATGCGCATTGCACTGTTTGCTGACTTCCAAATACAAAATGCTGAGTTTGTATGCCTGTACCCTTTGCATGACCAAAACACCCACACTCCCTGCACACTCCCCCTCCCTCCATATTTCACCAGGCCGTGACCTTTTCTTGTTTGGCTCATATCCCTGTCTTCATCCCCCTCTCTCCCTCTTTAGTTTTCTCACTGCAGGAGTGAACATGAAAGATGAGGAGAGCGGGTCCTCGCTCCCCTGTGTACACAGTGAGAAACACGCACTTCCTCTTCTCCTCGCGCGCAGGTTGTGTACTCTTTTCTCCCTGCTGACACACACATAACTTGGAAGAAACAAAGTGCTATAATGGATATAGAAAGTTGCCCTCTCCCTATCCACTGCAACACTGAATTCACACACAATATTACACTCACGTCATGATGATGCCACGTTCACAACTCACCTGCGTCTTCCTTTTTCTTTGTTTTGGTTTTCTAGCACAATTTTTTTTTTATGCTAATGATATTAATACAGAACCCCGGTGTACGACAGAAATTCGCTTTAGAGCTATTCCCTGCGTGCTCTGCCGTATGTCATGTATGTTCGCTTCAGATCGGCCTCATATCTTCACTTGCAGGCATATAGCGTTGTAATTTCCAGCTACGGAGGGACAGCAGCGTTTACTTCCGTGTTTGGGTCTGCTGCGCACTCTACTTCCTGATCCGCGCGCAGCGTGAGAGAGAGCGACGCACAGTCTGCAGACAGAGACACGCAGAGGTCGGGGAGAGAAAAACCCTTCTGCAGGGGCGAGGCAGATGGAGCAGAAACGTGCAAATAACAAGGAACCGGTAAGGTTAGTGTGTATGATTGGGATGAAACATATTTCCCAACAAGTTAGTGCACCGCAGACCGTTGTCAAAGTTTACGGAGCTAGCACATCACATCTACCACATCATAAAATATTTGATCTTTGAAGTACCTAGGTCAAGCCTAAAGTCTGCTCCACCTTTTAGGAAGCACACTCACTGTTTGAGAACCACTGATCTAGTATTTTGCCATCTGATTTACTCTACATTTTTATCATTAATATTATAAACTACATGATGGACTGGGGACCTCAAACTTTTATTCATTGCATCAAATAGTTCTACTTCTGCTAGACATTAGGCTATTTGACATAGCTTTATTACATGTGTGATTCTGATGTGTAAGGCATTTAAATGTAATCATGAATAGGTTTAGGGCAGGGGTGTCAAGCTTGTTCGGAGTGGCCCCCAAAAATGTAAGCATAGTATTGGTCTAATGACACAGTGACCTGCATCAGACTGGGTATTTCATCAGCTGATGGGAAATGTATTTCAATTCATTGGTGGGCCAATTATGATATAAGATTAATAGTCATTCTGGGGGCTAACAAATATCAACTTGCGGGCTGGATTTGGCCCCTTGGCCGGAGTTCGACATGTATGGTTTAGGGGAATATTAAATAAGTATCACGCTAAATCCAGGGTGGCTGCTAAAGCCTTGTTCAAACAAGCAAGTAAGATCTCGGACTCAAGAAGACAACAAAATATAAAAGAGTGCTTACTTGAATATTGTGTTGCTTGTTATATATGTGCCTCACCCTTCTGTTTATAGGCACAAATGAGCTGGATTAGAGGTCTGAAGAGAAGCAGAGGGACGAGTGAAAACAAGCAGTTCTGCACTCACAGATCAAAAGGGGCTATTGAGCTGGACTTCACACAATCCCTATTTGGCAGGCAACGGTCCACTGTTGCTCTGATTTGAGTGACAAACTGTAAATAAGCACCAAGCCTATTCCAAGTAAGCCTCCACAGCATCCACTTGATTGGGATGATGAAGCCGTTTTTGCCAAAGTTTTTGCCGGTATGAAGTGGGTAGCTCCTAATAGAGTTCTGGCACCAGAGGAGATTTATTATGAGCTATAAACAGACAGAGTGAGTCATGGAGAGAGGTCCCACTGACAAATGCAGGCTTGGTTCTGCAAATCTAAACTGATATTCAGCTTCCAGCAGGCTCTGCACAGCAACGTATGTATCTGGTCAAAACAAAATTAGAATGACGTGCACAAATCATTTTGAGTGCACATTAAATGGACATATATTTATGATTACTTTCCCAGCAATCGATTTATTCAAATAAACAGAAGAACAATTTGTCTACTTGCACAATAACTGCATCTGAGAACAATTAGGAGCATCACTGACTTGCTGACTAGTGTGCGCACACACAAACAAAACAACACTCCATACAAATCTCTTGATGGTTTTGTTCAAGTTTGATAACACAAGTCACCCGGTCTCAATTGTGAGTCCATGTGTTTTCCAAACAATACTACTTTTACACTGATCTGTCTTTCCATTTAAGGGCAACCATGGCTGAACTTGCCGGCGGTGCCTTTACACCATGGCCACTTCCTCCAGTTATTGTATGAGTGTGTGCGTTAATGCATCACCGGGCAATTTTTAATAAACATTAATTATAAATGCCATACATTTTGTAAGTGTAGTATTTCATGCACTTGCACTCAGGGCTCTCTTGAAAAAGAAATTGGAATCTCACTGAATGGGATTTACAGACCACATTAAAGAAAATATATCTTGTTTATGATCAGCACTGTCCTGATCAAATCATAATAATTGTTTCCATAGCCAAGCTTAAGTACTTTTCTTTACTTCTTTACTGATATAACAAATAAATATATCTTATGTTTAAGTTTGTGCTCAAACAGCTGCTAAGTAATAAGATCTTTTATATGTTTGTTAATCCGACTATGATCTTTTTTTTGTCCCCAGCCTCACTACTCCACACTGAGTGCAGCCCAGTCAGGGAATCAGAGACAGGAGACCAATGACTCATGTTGTTTTATTGGGATGAGGTCAGTTGTTGTGGATGGAGCGCCCTTCAGACCAATGGCACGAGTTTTTGTGAGTAAATATGTGTCTATGTATTTTATTATTGCTTTGTTTTGCGTCTGGCCCCTACCCCCGACACCATGTCTCTGAACTACATCATATTACTATGTGGTACTACTGTGTGCTGTGCCTGAAGTGCAGCACTTAATCAATGTTTATCTCCTCTGTGCCGGGGTGTGTTTTTAGAGCGGTGCAGGAAAAGGACAGCTGTCAGACTTGATCACAGAGAACAGTGCCATGTGCAGTAAAACACTGGTGAGTGGAGCTGAAAAGACCCTCAGCAAAATATTTGGTGCATTGACAGTAATAGTGACCTTAGTTCATAGGAAAAATCAAATCCTGTTGGCAAACTATAATCTTCTTCCTCTTTTTTTTCACCGAATGATTTTGGTGGGGTCTCTCATGCTAGCCAAAAGACAATTGTCATTTTTGTGCCCTATGATGGCAGCGAGCTCGTCTTATTGGAATGTCAGTAATAACAAATTCACCGGAATACATTACAGAATTTTTTCTGATAAAACACCATACTCTCACAGCCTCAAAAGTCTCTTTGAAATGTAATGATGTAATAGTAAAGGTGTAAACATACTCCTCATTGTTTTATCCGCTTTCCCTATCTAAAGCTTTCACTAGCTGTGCTTCAACACATTTTAACAAGAAGCTCAGCGTCCCCAACTTTTAGTCATTAAAACGCTCATATTTAAGTGTAATAAACTTCAACCATGTTAGCAGTAGTGTCGCAACGAGTTAGAAAATTCCCGATATATTTTCAGAATTTTTGGGTAAACTTTCAACGGCAGCTTTAGCTTGGAAATTTGGGGAATTTTCAAAAATGTTTTTGTTGTTGTTGTTGAATAAACAATTAGTGAATTATTACCCATTCATTTTGTTTTTAACCATAAAACATGCATTTGTCACCCCCACCCTTTAAAAGAAGTGTGAGGCTCATAGTAGTCATGGCAAAACATTACTTTCCCAAACCTGAATTCTGCTTAAAGGAACAGGCCACCATTTTTCCATACTGAGATATGTTCTTGAGCTTAGACTTAAAAAAATATCATATTGTAATATTCCATACACTTGATGAGGGATGGTACAGGCATGGAATGAGTTTCTCATTTTTTGTATTATTATACACCTAAAACACTGTTCTTTTCAAACCCTGCTGTCAGAGGGCAAAGATGGTTTCTTTAAGACTTTTCACGTCTCCTGTGATAGATATTCTATTGTATAATGATCCAGTGAAATTGTTACCCTTCAGTTTATATCTGTAAAGAAGCAACCTTCAGTTGTGTTAATTCTCTCCTTGGAAAATGTCCAACATTGAAAATTCCCAGAATTATGCAACCCCATGGAGTGCATTCTATTATGAATAACTTTAGCTTTACAACTTACTAGGGGTTACACACTAGTCTACACATACACACATGAACATAATTATCGATCAATGTTTTTTTTTTATTAATATAGTGGGAGCAGATAAAGCCTTCTAAATTCATACTTCAAGAAATACTAATGATAAGATTTTCTATGTAGTTTAGAAAGCCTAGACAAATCATAATGTTGGACCGAGCCCTTCATCATAATAAATTAAATGCAGAATATTAAGGAATCTAGCTTTGTCGCACATACTAGTGGTAATTTCAGCTCTGATTCTGTTTTACCTCCTTTTCTTTTCTGTTCTGGTTCTAATCTAAACCCTTTCAGATTATCGTCTTATAAGGGAAAATGTTGGTGAAAATCCATCTTAGAATTAGTTCCACACTTGGGGTCATAATGAGGTTTCTGGGTCAGGGAAAGAGGGAAAATTCATTAAAATTCAACGGGGATGGAAGACATGCTTGCTTATGTGTGAACAGACTTTTTGAGCATTTTCGGTGCTTGACTTGACTTATATTTCAAAAAGTAATCAATACTTGTGTTTTTTTTTTGTTTTTTTTTAAAGAATCTAGCTTCGTAAAAAAGAAAAGGGAAGTAAGATGTGTAACAGTTCTATCCGCTGCTGCTTCAGTGAATATACACTCTTAATTAAAATTGTTCTATGACTATTCTATCTTTTTAGAATGATCTATTATCTATTATGTATTGTAAACTAGGGTAAGCAATACAATTGTTGTCTTTTTAGTTGCTTGAAAAGGTTAGCAGGTAGTTTCTCACTCTCCCAAATGACACAAGGAATTCCTGTGTAACCGCTAGTATCCTTTAGGTGCCACGATCCACACTGAGCGGCAAAATAAAGTGTCAGTGAGCAGCAGTAATAGTCTTGTTCACCTTGTACAGCAAGTATGATGACTTTGAGGTTCCGCTACATCCACTGAATGTGAAAGTAATTAAGATTAAGAATAATCTTATATTCCCAAAGCAAATGTACAAACATTTTAACCACTGGAAAAACTTAATAGAAATATTAGGCAGCAGAGGTGCGTTACTTTTTAATTTAGTTTTTGTATTTATCTGAAACAAGGGAGAGCAAAACAAATACCATTGTGAGCTAACTGTGAGTGTGCAAACATAGTAAAGGCTTTCAAAGTCGTCAAATGGACTGTATAGTTGAGGACTTCATCTGAGAAGCTTCTTGGTGCTCAATCTTTAAAGGCTTTTTTAGATATACAATTATTGTGGACAGCATCATTGGAAGATGAACTCTTTGAAAATGGAAAGTAAACAAAATTATTGCAACGTAAATATCCACTTGGACTGACTTTGTGGCCTGTGTAACACATGAAAAAACAGCCGTGCAAACTGACAGTGATTGTGCTACATGTGTACGTCAGTATCTACAGTAGCTTTTATCTACAAAAGTGTTCATCCTTGAACTTCCAGTTGGCTTTTGTCCAAATCGACATATTTCTGTAATGGCCTGAGAAGATTGAAAGTGTGGCACGAAATGGGAAAGTGTTTCTCTCAAGTGGCACCAAATGTGAATATACAGTACAGCACTGAAATAAAATTCACTGGCTTAGCGGAAGCTGAATATATACAGAAAAGGTGAGGTCTTTGGGGACACAATTGTTTTGAACAAAACTGCAACTCTAGCAATACATAAAGTATCTCATAACGCAGCATGTACTAATAAAGAAGCAGCTAAGCAGTGAGTTCATTACAAAGCGCCAGGACATTGACAAAAATGGCCTTCCAAAAACTTACTGTGCTCATATAGATCTTAATTTTAGTCACTTAATCGCAAAGTAAGCAATTTCTTTTTACAATACTATTGTTCCTTTACTTGTAACAAGATCAGAATATTCCTAGATCAAGGGTAAATGCTTTACCCATAAAATGCACTGTGCGTATAAACTTTTTGAAGTACTTTTTAAGTAGTACTTGACCTTTTTATGACTTAAAATGATGTAGACATTTTAGTTCACACCAAGTAAAAGGAATTCAGCCCCAAATTCTGTGCACACAATACGTTACTGTAGCCAGTAGAGGGAGTAAAACAGTTTGAATAAGGTTATAAACTATTGCATGTTTTGTAGTGAGTGCAATTTGAGTGCTGGACTGAAGGAATAAAACAAAACACCAGAAGCAACATCATCACATGGCTATATAGCTATATTACCAGTATTTTCTGGCCTCATATGTATTTTGCCCAATCTTAGAATGGGACAGATTACCACATTAATCAAACAAAGCAAAATCATCACTTCTTTGGAAGAGGTGACTTTATGAATCAGTGGGATTTAAAAATTAGCCAAGCTTTTTATTGCTTCCGAAACATTCTGGTAGCTGTCCATTAATCTTGTCGCGGATATGAACTGGCACTCTTTGTCCCCTGTCTATACAATGGCCGGCTTGTGTCAAGATTGCATGAATGGGCAAGTCTGGACATGGCAATTTTCTTGCTTTGGCTGTGATCCCTTAGCAATGTGTCAAACTGTCCAACGCATGGCACTTTTATAACAACGCCATCCATGTTCCCAAATCTTTAACAGGTGCATGTCAAAAGATGAAAATGAACATGCTACGCACAGTATATGCACATGAAGCCATTAGTGAAAAAAAAGTTTCCCGACAGTCATGCATGCTTGGCCACAGCTGGAGCACTAACTGCCATGACATCACCGTGTGGCTGTGGTTTGCGAAGCGGCCGATTGGAACTTAAAAAACAATGACATTCAGTGTTTTTCTGTGCAGGCCCCCTTATAAAAGGCCTCGAAATGTGGGCATACGGGGGTCACAATGCTCCTTTGTGCGCCCTGACGTATTGCACCCGGGCTGGCACTAATGTGGAAGTTGCGGGCAGACGGGGTACCTGTGCCAAATGCCTTCAAACCTTCCAAAGCACCGGATGACATCTTCTGGGACTCGTTCCGTGACCGTGTGATCGGAAAATGCTGAGAGGCGCTGAACGCTGAGGTGAATTGAGCTCTGTTTTCAGTGGAGCGTTACGGTACAGATCAGTCCCCTTTGGCTTGTGGGTTCAACTGTGCCATAGAGTTTGTGAAGAGAAATGTCATAGTTTTATCTTTACCCAGAGAAGACGTTTAATTGCTTGGAGTTTTGGGTAAAGGAAATGGAGTAAATTAGGCCTGCAATATTTGATCACTTCCTTCAATATGACATACCAACATAGGCAATCTGTGCACCTTGTAAACACTGACTGCAAAACAATTTGGAAACTTTCTGCTGGAATAGTTTGGACATCTGGTGAGATGCTATTTTGAGGTTGGAGGTGTCAGACGTGGCTTAGAGAAATACCAAGAAGATTTATGGATGTGAAGAGCACCCAAAGTTAGTTGTTGTGAAACAATAGCATCAAGAGGTTAGGTTTGAGTGAACGCGGATGTTTTGCTGTGGCAAAAAGGAAGAGGTCAAAAGCAAAACCTGATAACCATGGTGGAAGAAAGTTTTTGATTTTCTTTTTGGAGTTTTAAAAGTCTGATTCAAACTTTGGTCCTTTATTAACCTCTTAAAGGAACAGGCCACCGTTTTTCCATACTGAGATATGTTCTTGAGCTTAGACGAGTTGATACGTACCTGTCTGGTCTTTGTGTGTATGGAAGAGCGTGGTCACTTCTAACTTCACCCCGTTTGGAGCTATAGGAATATACTAGGAGAGGCCAAATGCTAACAACATCTTTGGTCTTTTGCATGACTGAGGGCACACAGTTCTTCCATACTGTGATATGTTCTTTCCTGAGCTTAGATGAGTTGATACATCCCTTTCTGGTCTTTGTGCGTGCCCGTGGAAGAGCGTGTTAGCTCCCAACTTCACCCCCGTTTGGAGCTATGGGAATACATTGGGAGAGGCCAAATACTAACAACATCTGTAGTTGTTTTGCATGACTGAGCGCACGCACAAAGACCAGACAGGTCTCGTCAAAGCTCAGGTAAGAACATATCTCACTATGGAAAAATGGTGGCCTGTTCCTTTAACCCCCGTCTTAACCAAGTGCATTTATTTCCTCCAGTTCAACTTTGGCCAAATGTCGCTTTGCTACTGAAGCCCATAGGCCAGAGTAACACCTTATTTGAAAGCTAAGGCCTACGAAACAAAACAAAACTTTCATTGTCTCCACTGTTTTGTCGCTTTTTGGTTGCCTGTTTTGTCATGTTGTTGCGTTTTTGTTGGGCTTATGTAGCTTTTTTTAATGTATTTTTGTTGGTCGCGTTTTCATCCTCATTTACGTCTCATTTTTGTCTTTTTTTTTTTTTTCAAGTAGGTTTTAGATTTGGGTAAAGCCAAACTGGAGAAAATGTGCTTGGCGGGGGGTTAAGAGGTTAACTGAAAATGGAGCACATTTTATTGAAATTGAAAAAGCTTAATCAGAACATACCAACAATTTGATAGTTTAGGATTGTTTTACCCACGTCATATCTTCTTCTTTCATCAACAAATCCAAATCTGCCTCGTCACTTGCTTAAAAAAAAAAAAGAAGAGAAATATTCCACAGGCTGAGTATGACAGACTGCTGTTTGGATAGCTGGATTCAACTATGCAAAGATACCGTTTTTTCCTGCCAAAGTGGGCAGGTCCCTACAAAATGAAGTAGTCTTAAGATGATTTAAGGCTTTCCACACACTTTTAGTTTTGGAAAAGGACTGGGAAGCCAGTTTGGAAACCTACAAAAACAGTCTCTGATCCAACTCCCCCTCACCACATTGCCTCATTAGCTTTTCATAGAACACTGACCTTCTAAATCATTTATTTTCTTTTCCCGGATCAAAGTGGAGGCATTGATTTCAAGGCAAAACACACAAAAAACGCACACCTGCCAGTCATAAAGTGGAAACATAAACCGGGTTATTCTTTTCCGCTGGCCTCAATGAGATTTGGAGGAGGAAGTATAAGAAACGAGCCTGCGTTCACTCCCATCTCTGTGAGGTGATTACCCATTTCAAGGTGAGAGAAATTCGCACAATGTTCGCTCCAACAATGATGCCGCGGGGCAGTTAGAAATGGGGTGGGATCTTTTGTGTGTGTGTAGCTTTGCTGATGTGACTGACGGAGCGGCGAAGACGAGTGCGAAAAGGGAGAATAGGACGGAGAGAATAGTTGGGGAAAGGTTGGCTAATGCAGAAAAAAAAAAAAAAAAAACTTTGAGTGAAAGGACGGAGATTGAATTTCGTCTTCACAGATGAGAACACTGCCTCTGAGCAAACAAAAGGATGAAACGCTGACCCGCCGGTAGCTCCCCTGACTGCCGCTTGGACTGTTACCCGTGAGAGCAAAAAAAAAAAAAACCTCCTCATGACTTCCCCTTGTCAGTGTCCAATATCAACTCTTAAAAACAACTATTACCCTGCCAGGGGGGTGGACGGCCGCGTTGCTCTGAGTCAGCGCACAAATGGAGACGAGACGGCTTACTGTCACCGAGCATGGGACGCAGAATAGATGAATAGAAATCTAACGACCGCTTAAGCTGCTTATTAATTTGGATGACGTTGGAAGCCGGGTTCAGCGCTGAGAGAATCGAATGTAGTCGCTGCAAGAGCAGATTATGAGATTAGGCTTCAGGAACGGAAATGAAATAAAGGTGGAATATTAAACACACAGCAGCAGCAGCAGCAGCAGCAGCTCATGCCTAAAGGAAGCAAGCCTTAAAGGCGTTCTGGGGAAACAGTTGCATTTATTTTAGTTTTTTATAAAGGCTTTTTTTGGCCCGTATGTTTTGTTTTTGGATTGAACAGCACAGGGTGAACGAGGGTGAAGAGCGGGGAGAAACATTCTGCAAATTCGGCAGAAGTTTTACTCACTGTTGCTCAGCTCTGAGTTCTTACAAATCTTGGCATGATGACTGAGTGGTTAGGGCTTCTGCCTCACAACTATCAGGCTCCCAGTTCGATACTGTGCGAACCAGCCTAGAATTTGCATGTGCTCCCAGTATCTGCGTATGAGCACTCTGGTATCTCGAATCAACCCCAAAACGTGCACAATAGGCTCAAACCCCTACCATCTTTAATAGTTTTCACCTCTTATCCCCCACCTGAACCAAGCACATTTTGTCCAGTTTGGTATTACCCAAATCTTAAAGCTTCTGGAAAAAAGTGTCAAAATAGCAACAAAAACAAGGATGAAAACCTTGAAGCTATTACTGCGCAGACGTCAAAGTACTCCTAATATAGTACCCCTTTTTATCTGCCTAGAAAATCCACATGTTTAATTCTGTATGACTCTACTTGGATCGTGTAACTACTCATGTAACCGTATTTAAATAGGGAAAACGTAGAAGAGCTTGGTGGCTTCTAACTTTGCCCCCGTTTGGCCCAATGGCCGCTGGCTGCCCGGCTTTTTGACCACAAACGTGGGGGCCGCCATTGCTCCGCCGTTGCTGCAGTACCTCCATATCGCCGCTAGGCTCCCATTGAGTTTAGACGTTAGTTTAGACACGTTAAAAACTACTTTAAAGCCTGGTTTCAATTGTTTCAACACTAGACTAGGCTAGATATTCCTCCTGAGATAACGCTGGGTTAATAACAATATATGAAACCAGGCTGGTTTTCGTAATATGATTTTTTGAAATCTCGTATTTAACGAGGCTCGGACTGTTAGCATTGGAGCAGCGCGAGCTACACGTCACGCAAGGGCCGAGTCTACGGTGAAAATCCCGCCCGTATGTCCTTTTTAGGAACATGCTTCGTCAGAGCTGGGGAGGGGGAGCCTGTAAATCAGCCATGAATTGCCCCACGGCCGTGGTCAATCTGGTAAACGGGGAGGAGTGAGCATAAGACGTCCATTTTTTTTTACATTCTATGGTTTGGCCCCATAGAGGAGAGGAGAGGCTAAATGCTAACAACATTTTTGGTCTTTTTGCGTGACTGAGCACACGCGTAAAGACCAGACAGGTACGCATCAACTCGTCTAAGCTCAGGTAGGAACATATCTCAGTATGGGGAAAAAAAACGGTGGCTTGTTCCTTTTAAGGCGGGAGGTTAACTAAGAAGACAGTATGGACCTTTTCCAAAGACCCAAGCGAGGTACTCCTGACCAAACCTAGCTTGTAGATGGGTTCCTGGGTATTGCATTGTGCTCTGCGAGATTTGTCAAATGCAGGACAACGTTTTCCTAAGGGGACAGCCCACCTTAATTTAAACATGTATCATCACGTATTAAAATGCATTCATGTATTTTTTAACTAGAATGTCCCCCCAGGGCCACCATAGCTCTCATGGTTATGTAGCGTTTAAATCATTTTATTTTTTCAACATTTTCCACTTTCTCAAAATTAATAAATAAATAAACACATCTTTATTCAAACTCAAGGGTCCTGTTATTAGTGGGTTACAACTGAATTAAAGTGTGGGTTGTTAAATTGCTTATGAAGTGCTCTTGTATTACTGCCTGTGACACAGGGCAGAGGGTTTAGCATGATGGCGCACACAGAGCATGTAAATGAATCTCTAAATCAGTAAGTCAGATAATCGGCTCTGGATGGGAAACAACCTGCGCGGAATCACAATGACTTTGCTTTTATCTCCAGCTCTCGCCAAGTCGCATGTTCTCGTTCAGAACCCTTTACCCGAGCAGGATGTAATTCCGTGGGATTAAGTTGTTTTTTTTCATAAAGCAGAGTAGTCTATGCACGTTTCCATCGTGTTACTTGGACATTTCTATTTAAAACACATAGCACAGACGCATCCCAAACTGGTGTTACGATGATTCCTGTACTTGGCTATACTTTCACATAAGACTCTGTAAAATCATGTTAGTTTTGCTCCAATATCTTCTAGATTTATAAGTTTATACCATCTTGATTGAAAGCCTGTAACTACACAGCTCAACTTGTGGCTAGTTAAAAAGAGGGTTAAATATCACTATATTTTATTATTTAATTTCAAGACTGTTGGAGATGCTTTTATCTATGTGTCCACTAAACAACATGAAACTACCTCTGATATGGGACTTTTTTAAATGCAAAAATATCATGAATGCTAGACTTTGATATTAAGTGCTTCAGGATGAGCCGGCTGCGTCTCTGTCGTCCTTTTTTTTTTTTTTTTTTACAATTGAACTCCCCATGTCCCCAATCCTCTTTCCTCCTGAGTGTTTAGAAATAGGATCTTATAGCCAAAATTGAAACTGGGACTCCTTCACTATGCTCTCAACACATTGCAGCAGATGTGTGGCTGCGGGTAAGAAGAGGGGGCAGGGCACGAGGAAAACAGATATATATGAAAAGACAAAGGGCAATGGTGACAGATGTATTGAGGCCGATACAGGGTAAAAGAAGGATAGAGGCGCAATATAGAGAAAAGTGATATGTTTTACATTTTCTTTTGCAGTCACAGATTGTTTTAATATATATATACTGTATCATATACCCTTGTTGCAAACAGTCTCATTTCCAGAGGTGGAAGAAGGATTATACTTCTTGGAGCCTCATTTTTAAATTGGTTTCTTTCACATATCCCAGTCATCTCAGTTGCTATGGGTTTTTAAGTGCACCTTGTACAGTGACCTTCTAGTTGTAAGACAAGATTTCTTCATTTTCTTGAGAAGAACGTTTTTTGTGCACACAGGCTGACGCATGGCCACTGACAACCACTCCTTTCCAAATTGATATAAGCAATTTAAAGACATCATGCCGTCCAACACACTAAGGAGAGTCTATTGGAGATAGAAACCAATATACTCTAATGTAATGTGAAATGACAGAAATATGAAGTTTAACAAAAAATAAAAAAATCTTATTTTGCGTTGACTCAGGTTGTTTTTTTTGATGTATGAACATTGCATTTGCCGATATTGTGATGTGAAAGCGCTAAACTTGATCAGTTGTCCAACCCTAATGGCACAGGCAGATTGGGAGGAGGATTTGAGTGTATCCAACACTTTGCACTCCCCGAGCAGCAGATGCCACATTCTGTCTGGCGCGCTGATGTGTGGGTCTGCTCTATTTATACCCTCTCCGCTCTCTGTGCCAGTTCAGGGCCACTGTCTTCACTGTCTACAACGCACGGAAGCTACGACCCCGACGTCAGCAGAACAACACTGTAAGGGGATACATCCAGCCACATCACACGTCATCTGTTGTCTGGAATCCACGTCTTTAATGGATGTAATTGGCGCTTCTGTGCTGTATAAATAGGGTGCTGTCCCACTTTTACCACTTTTGCATTGAGTCAGGCTGCGGGACTAAACACAAGCACATCAAAGACCACTTGTTTCTGTGGGTTTTTATTAAAAATGTTTAGAAAAATGTCTTTGACAGTGAGACAGATGTCAGTTTAGTTCTCCATTAACATGTTCTGAAAACCACATGTAAGATTTGCCAAAGATACGTCACACGTTGGAAATTTGGCGCATTTAGTGAATGGAGTCTTTGATTTAAAGGTGCGTTATGGAACTTTTCTCAATAAATATATCAATAAATATTTGTGTGTACCGGTAATTGACCTTTTTGTGACCCAATGGCTGTATGGGCGGTTAGCATGGCGCCTTCGCTTTCAATCACGGTGGCCTCTATACAACGCTCCAGGAACAATGGAATGCATGCGTAACCATGGAGACGGTCCGTCAGCTGTGAAAACCTACCAGAAACAATTGATCATGGAACATAGAGGCCAATGTGATGGAAAGTAAACCCTCGTACACCCATTGGGTCACTTAAAGGTCAAATATACACTAATAAAGTTTTTTTTTTTTTTTTTTTTTCACATAAACAGAAGTTCCATAATGCATCTTTAAAACAAAACATGGCATCACTTTCTTTTATAGTACCTTGATACATTGTACCTAACTAAATTTAGTACAATGTGCTCTGTCACAATGTGTAATACCTTGTACCTATGGGTTAGATACACACTGGAATAACTTGTATTAGTACTTTGTAGGTACATAATGTAATAGGACACAAAGGTTTAGGGCTTAAGGTTAGGGTTAGAGTTATGTCTTATTACATGATGTAACTCACTCCAAATACATATTGTTCCATTGTGTATCTTACAAGTTATTGCACATTGTATTACATTTTGTTAGGTACAGTGTATTAAGGTTACTGTAAAAAATAAAGTGTTACCCAAATAATGAATCTTATTATGATTGTAATAGTTGTTAGAAACTTGGAAATTAAATATTTTACAGCTAAACTTTTTGGCATTTTTGTGCTCTAACCATAATTTATTTATCATTTTTTTAATGTATGTGTTTTTATCATTAGACCTGGTTGTCTCAGAATTACACATTACTGTGTAAAATGTGCGGTAAGTGAACCAAACCATACAACTTACCCGACTTTTTATGATTATATATACATTTTGTTGCACATTTTGTTCCAGGTGAAACATTAAATTACCAAGCTTAGTATTGCGTTCATTTAAGTACGTACGCAATATAAGGCCCTTTATGCATAATGTATTTTCATTAGTTTGCTTTGTTTTTAATGAAAGTGTACCATGATATGAATAGTTAATGTACAATGCTAGCTAAAGGGAGCAGTGCATGTTAATCCTGCTCTAATGTGGCTGTTGTTGGCAGGACACACCATGAGAAAAGGGAAAGGAACAAGCGGAGGTCTGATTAAGCACCAGCAGGAGGACCGGGGCCTTCCCATCTCCCGGGATACCGGGCAAAACAAGCACACGTTACATCAGCTTTGCACCTTTCAAATGAAAAAAGGAGGAGGGCTCAAAGGGGAAAATCTAAGTGAGTACAAAAGACACGAGAAAAGGCAGAGGAAATGAGAAACAAGAGTAAAAGTTCAATCAGCTTTATATGGAAATGCACCATGAGATAGTATTATACGCCCAGTGATTAAAAGTAACAAGATGCCGGTTTTGAATTTAATCTAGCGCAGTTCAAAGTCAGGCTCCACGATCTCAGAATAATATTGAATTCCTTTTTGGTTTTTTTCTTGGCATAGCTTAGAGTTATGTCGTAGCATTGGACACAAAGCGCTCCCTGCATCAAGGAGTCTCGGCCCTGACAGGTTGCTGAATGTCTCTCCCCACTCTCCATTCTCTTTCACACAGTAATGTATAAAAAGATGGATAAAGCCAGCAGCTGGACAAAGAAAACCAAATTATTGATATCGCAATTACATTTTGAATTATCTTAAAGCCAAGAATCTGTCCAATGTGCTCATTTTCTATCAATTTCAATTTGAACAGTGCTAGTGTGTAGAATGGTGTTTAACTTAACCTCGTTTGTTATGTACGGCAGATCGTTTTGTATTTATTGGGATCCTACTATAGCTCTGAGGATTATGACATGCTTCAGGGTCATAGTTGAGGAAGTTACTGTACGTTGTCACTTTGGTTTGCCAGACTGAAAATAACAAATCAATTCAAATTCAGTTTATTTATCCGTTCGGAACTTCACTTGCAGAGGAAGTGCCAGTGTGGACCCAGTAAAAACGGCACATAATAGATTTAAAAGTTGGAAATATTAGCATAAGTTTCCTTTGTTGATCAAATGAAGCCTTTCTACATTCTGACTGAGCGAGCTTTTAACAGTGAGTCATTGTGTTTCCTTTACATTGATTATGATGACTTTTACATTACAATAGTGAGGTTTTTTCTCTCCGTAAAGATTAAAGAACAGTCATGACAGCAAAAGACCTAAAGCCTTGCATGAAGCTACAATGCATTTTTCAGGAGTTTCATTGTGTTAAATGTTCTTTTTATATTATCAATCTAGGCCTACCTTACAGAGGCAATGCAGGCCTCATTACACATCCGGCTCGGGGAATCAACAATACGCCCCACATCCATCAAACTCATGGCATGTAGACATTTGCAATATAGCATTAGGTGCACAAGGTCACACAAGTGCATACGATCCATGTGACGTCATATGCAAAGTCATACAGATTTCCTTTAGTTGAGGGAGAGATATTGTGTGCAGATTCAGAGAAAAAGCAATCATCCACCTTAGAGTCACCTTTCTTATATAAAAAGAAAGGCTTTTTTTTAATCCTGCACGGCGCTATTTGATTCTTAAGACTCATTTGCCCTTGGCTTTTTAACAGGTTTGCTGTTATTTTATATGAAAAACACCGAACATGTCACTTTTGATGTGCAGTCGTTTTCTGTGCATTTGTTTTGTCTCCTTCTTTAGAGCTCGGAACAACATTCTGATGCCAAGAGGTGATGCTCCAGCTGTCCATTTAAAGGCTAGACAAATGAAGACTTAACGTTTTTTTGCTCATTAATTGTCCGTGAGAGTGAATACTATGCTGACAGAAAAGACAAAGGGAGAGAGGGATCTGTACATCCAGTTACACAATGGAGATATTTTTTCCCACTCAAACTTGGCTGTAAATACTGTTTAAGTGGCTCTTGCCCCCAGTTAGCTTTGCCCGTTAGCCAGTTAGCTTCTTCTTCGTGATTCCATTAGTGTGTTTGGTGACTTCGACTCGGAGGCTGCGAAGTTGCAATCTGGCCACAGACACCGGGGGAGATGAAAGACCCCTCAATCATCCCATTAACACTTGTATTACCTCCAGAGGGACTACAAAAAGGATTAATTAAGGTTAACAAGTTGCTTAACACTGCTTTAATAAGACCCTAAAATATATATTACTTGTCAAGCTTATATTAGTGCTTCTGTAGAAACGAGAAAATGTGGGTATTAGTTGGTGTAGATCAGCGGTAATGAGTCACAACTCCCATTAACAGTAAAATGTAATTAGTGCTTGTACTCATTTCAAGGGCCCATTCAATATCTGTTTAAATCATTTTTATTTTAATCATTGTTTACTTCAATATGTATACATAAAAAAAAGACATATTTTACGACCAAAGTCCAGTGCCTTGCGTTCTCACCTCACTCCAAAACCTCACTTTTGGAACCCCTGGTGTAGATGATGCTTTACCCTTAAGCTGGCACACATAGTTGAATTGTAGCGCTAATAAACTGACCAAGCATTGAGATGCCAGCTCAGTGACTGGCCTGCTATGTTCTTAAGCGTGGGACAATTTCTTTTTGAAACTCTAAATTATGTGTGTTATATCCTGTGCAAATCTGTGCCAAACTTGACATTGCCTCAAATAACTCTATACAACCTATTAAAAGTTGTCCCGCTCGTAGTGTGCATTACATTAACGTTTTGTCGGCCCGTTGTCTGGCCCGGCTGTCAAAGGCGCATAGCGGTTGAGCAAAACTGCTGCCTACATGTGGACCAGTGAGTATCCAGAAACAACAACAAACGCTCTTTGAAGTGGACCCTACCCCCCTGAGCCCCTCCCCCCTCCCCTCCGCTGTCCGTCAGCAGGTCATAAATCCTGCCTCTCATCTGCCGACGTGCCTCTGAACTTAAAGGAATTCTCGCGTGGAGTTTGAGGACCCGGTGAATTATGGGAGCACCTGGAAGCGGGGAGGGAGGGGGGGAGGGCGCGGGTCTTTTTTTTCCTACCTACCTACTGTATGAGGGGCAGCATGTTGACAGCCAATAAGACTGATGGATTCGTTCAGGTCAAGCGTCTTGCGTAATATGCCTTTGAAATACCAAATAAGCGTAAAGCACAGACGTGGACGGCCGCATAGATGCACGCACCGGGGCTATTGTTAAACCACCTGGCAGCGTGGAATTTTTGGAGTTGGCCAGCAGCTTTGAGAAGATGGAATAAAAGGGCGGCGGATGCAGGGACGGCTGAGGGCTTGTTTTTAACGGGCCAATAGTTACAAAAACAGAACATGGTCGGGGTCGTGCCCTGGCCTGACTGTGTTGTGTCTGTGCAGCCAGTTCGCATACTTGAAGTCCCATTGACCAAAGGCACCCAGCTGTGGGGCTATGTCTGTGGGTTTAGTCCCAACAGGGCACTCCAATAGTTTGTGTAAGAACAAGTAAAAGGCCTTTTTTTTTGTCTGATTCCTATTACGTCCAAAGACTTGCCCACTGTGTCCAGGCACCTTCACCAGACTTTTTATTAATTAGTGCTCAAGTTGTCGATTTTGTTAATTTGCTGACAATATAAAGTTGCTACCTAGATCTGGGGTTGCTGCAGTTGGACAGTTATATGGTCAGTAACATAATGTGAATATACTGAAGGTTATACCAGGTTATTCCAGCAATGACAATGCCAGGGTTCATTGGGCTCACATTGTGAAAGAGTGGTTCAGGGAGCATGAGGCCACCACAGAGTCCAGATCTTAACCCCATTGAGAATCTTTGCAGGGAGAAGGCTTTGTGCAGTGGTCAAACTCTCCCATCATCAATACAAGATCGTGGTGAAAAAAATGACACAGTGAATATGTTATGTAATATGTTATGTAACTAAAGGCGGTCCAAGCAAATATAATTTGACCTTTGACCTTTTGTCAGGCAGTGTACCATGAATTGTAATGAACATAACATGACTTGGGTGCCACAGTTAATCACATGATTATCAATGACAATGAGACAGCTGATATTGGCAAAAATGCAACATTTGCTGTGAGAGTGCTACGCATTAGTGTTAGCTTCAAACATTAACATTTGACCCTTTATTATTATTATTTCTTTACATATTGTGTGACATCTATTAAGTTGATTAAGAAACAGTACTAGAACCAGTCCTGACTTTGCTTTGACCCTAAAAGTGGGTTTTGTTGTGTGAGCAGAGATGCTGATAAACCCCTGATGGAGTTCTGGAGAAAACATATTTGTAAGAGAACCTGTTTTTTTCAGTAAAATCGCTGGTCTTGTTTTGGCAACTTTGATGCCTAAAGGGTTGGAATGGATGGAAGTTTATTTGTGTAGCGCTTTTCACCCAAATGGAAGCGCTTCACATAGTTGATATTCTGACAATGTTAATCTGAGATAAGGATTATTCGCATAAGCGTGAGCATCATTTCACACACTTTATGTGGGTCAGTAATATTTTATATTAGAAATGGATTCATGTATGTGTGGCTTTGTGTGTGTTGCAGTGTATAGAACATGGAAATAATGTCATGGGAATAGGTAAGCCATCAAGACGAAAGTCATGACCGAGCTACTGTGCGTGCACATGCTTCTACTTGTCTAATACCTCCCATCTGACCCATAAAGGAGCTGATCCCAGTGTTAAACTTAAATACTATTATATCCACAAGAACATGTCTATTCCTTGAAAAGATTATATGAGAAAAAAAAAGTTTGATGGAAAAGGGGTCAAAGAGAAAATACTAGTGATCCTCTATTGCAGACAGTGCAGCATTGTAGAATTCTTTAGGAAGATTAAAGTTTCTCTTCTCAGTGACATTGATTTTGTGAAAGATAGATTCTGTATCTAAGCTGCTGATTGGACCTTCCGCAATAAATCAATGCTTATTGGATTTCGCATCAGGAAGCATTCACACGGGCCAAACAACAAAAACAAAATGAAAGATAGAGGATGGGATTTAATAAAAAGGTCAAGATAGATAAACAGGGGAGTCTGGGAAAGAGCAAAACAACTTTATATTAAAGTTTGTGTTTCTAAAATTGACCTTGTGTGATCCTTAAAGTGATATTGCTCTGGGTTGTTTGTGAAGCTCACATAAAGGCGCCTTTTTTCAGAGAAAGGCGGTGATGTTGTGAAGGTAAATTAGATGTGGATTATTCCTGTAGATATTATGTCTTTTTGATGAAAAAAACAATTGATGAAATTAAGCCCTGAGCTGCTTCATGTTATGAGCCGTCATCCTTCATGATAAAGTAATTTGGAGCAAACACAAACTCTAGTGCTCAAACAGAAAAGAACACTTCGCCCCCTTGAGTCTACATTTTTAAGCAGGTGGAGGTTGAGGGAGAAATTGATTTGCTAACAACAAATTAAACATCATATTAATGATTTTTTTTTTTTTTTTAGAGTCTATTGCCCACCAGCTCCTTCGGGGTCAGATCTGTGTCAGCTGCTGATAAACAACACTACAGCGAGGTAAGAAATCCAGAGTTAATCTCAATTTGATCCATGGTTCTCAAACTGGTGGGTCAGGACCAATGGCCGCTGGCTGCCCTGCTTTTTGACCACAAACGTGGGGGCCGCCATTGCTCCGCCGTTGCTGTAGTACCTCCATATCGCCGCTAGGCCCCCATTGAAAAGCATTGGACTTTAGACACGTTAAAAACTACTTTAAAGCCTGGTTTCAATTGTTTCAACACTGGACTAGGCTAGATATTCCTCCTGAGATAACGCTGGGTTAATCACAATATATGAAACCAGGCTGGTTTTCGTAATATGAATTTTTGAAATCTCGTACTTAATGAGGGTCGGACTGTTAGCATTTGAGCAGCGCGAGCTACACGTCACGCAAGGGCCGAGTCCACGGTGAAAATCCCGCCCGTATGTCCTTTTTAGGAACATGCTTCGTCAGAGCTGGGGAGGGGGAGTCTGTAAATCCGCCATGAATTTCCCCACGACCGTGGTCATTCTGGTAAACGGGGAGGAGTGAGCATAAGACGTCCATTTTTTTTTACAGTCTATGGTCAGGACCAATGGCCGCTGGCTGCTCTGCTTTGTGACGACGACACTAGAGGCCGGCATTGCTGTAGTACATCCATATCGCCGCTAGTATCCCATTGGAATGCATTGCACCTTAGACAGTTGACTGTTAGCATTGGAGCAGCGCGAACTACACGTCACGTAAGGCCGAGCCTACAGTGAAGATCCCGCCCTTATGCCCTTTTTAGAAACATGCTTCCGTCAGAGCTGGGGTGGGGAAGGCTGTAAATCCGCCATAATTTCCCCCTTGAACTTAGTTATTTTGTCACACGGGGAGGAGTGAGTAATGACGGTCTATTAATAATATGTCTTTGGTCAGGACCCGCAACCAGCCATGGCCAAAATTTACTTATTGAAACTGATTGACTTATTTTTATTAGGTTTTGGATAGTCAGCGCCAGTCTCATCATTAATGAATCAGTTGAGGGATTTTTTTATTTTTTATTATCTATTATAAGTGGGTCAGTATCATTATTATAAGTTGAAATGTATATTTGTATTTGGGTCACGGCTTGGCCTAGTGGGTTGAAAGTATAGGCCCCGAAGCTACACCATCTGAGAACCACTAAATTAGATTGTGTTGTTCTATCCCAAGCATAGTAAATCTTGTTCTGCTTGTGTGGCCAATGTGATTCAGCAGCATGTGAACAGTTTGTTTAAAACATTTTTCATAGTGCTTATTACATACCGCCGTTACCAACCTGGGAATCTAAACATAACGGAATGAAAGTCAGATGTTCTATGTGCATTTAGGTTTTTGTAGCCAATGCGTCCATATTATGTGTACATTTCTACGTTTCTGTTGGATTTCAAGTGAGCAATTGTTGTTTTCCCACAGCAACATTGTTATGCACCACTTCACATAAGTATTATTCAGAAACTGGCCCTTCAAAAACTGACCCGTATGCCCACACCCACAATATACAGAGGTCTACTAGAAAACACAGCTCAAGTGCCCTTATTGACAAAGGTTACACTGAATTTGTATATTTATATCATGTCAGAAGTGATGTATCCGGGCTAAACATAACACTCTCTTGGAGGAAGTGATCCTTACACCCTGCATTGTCTCCTCTAAGTAGACAGGTAATAGAAGGGTGCTGTGGAGTGTGAGACACCAAGCCACACCCTGCAGTGGTGTGAGAAGATAATTGCTTGTAGCTGCTGGCGTGGGAGGCCTTGTATGGCTCTAACGTGTTATTTCAGATGACTCAGGTTACAGGTTTGAAAGGAAAAGAATGTCTTTGGAAGAGGCAATATCTTTTAAGTGTTCGCGGAAAAACTTGTGATTAAATGGCTGGTGTAAAATACGGTCACGTGCTCCAAGTATGCGTCTCTATTCAGGGTATTTCCATTCTGTATGTGGTTATGTAATACCTCAAACTATAGCCAGGACTCGAGCCTGAAAGTAAAGTTGTAGCATTAGAAGCATCTCCTAATAGTCTAAATCAATTATCTGGGAGTAGAAGCACTTTTGTTTTGAAGTTTGGAGGAGTTCAATGGTAGATTTTAGTTTGTTAAATGATACTTAAATTGATGGCGTTCATGTTTTGTCTGGGGGGCAACAGTAGCTTAGATGGTACAGCGGGTCGTCCTACAATTGAAAGGATGGTGGTTCAAATCCTGGTTCTCGCAGGTTCACTTCACCCACCTTGCCTTCAGCGCCTGTGTGAATGAGTTAGTGGTTCCTATCATGATTGTTAAAGCTATACCTATTTGTTTTTAATATATGTATATATATATATATATATATATATATATATATATATATATATATATATATATATATATATATATATATATACATATATATATATATATATATATATATATATATATATATATACAAAAGAGTAAAATATGGAGGCCAGTCAATATGAAAAAAACAAATCTTGATATATTTGTCTTTCTTTTTGCCTAGCCCTATAATACAACCAAAACTTCCTGTGTAGGCAGAGTACTCAAGCCACGTGCAACAATATTTTTGTCTGGCCTTGACTTTTGGAGCTCTTTAAAAAATGTAGACTATGTTGCCTGACAATGGCATGTGTGAGGTGGTTGCTGGTGCTCAATGCTTAACAGCAGCAATAAGAGTACATGTGCAATATATCCAGTCAGGGCGGATCATTCTTTAACTTTAGTTAAAGCGACAGACCCATCAACCTCCTCGGCCATTCCATCTCCATGTCTACCCAACTGCCAGTGCAAGGCTCCTAGATATTTGTCCTAACTACGGCCATATCATTTTAATTAACACCTCTCTGCAGTAGCCTATTATTCGTCTCTTTTACTTACAACAAAGGCAGAATTCACCATCTCTCCTCCGAATTACTCTCAGCTGCATTATTGCTCACCTCTTGGCAGGCAGAAAAAGCTATAACAATATTGCATTATTATTTTATTAGTAGGATCAGGGCTTTTACTGTGCCGCTGTGGCCACTCTTGCCATTGTAAATGGGCTTGACTCCTATGTAGCGGCGCTGCAAGCATAGATTAATGGTACTTTAATGCACTGCCCAAAAGCCTAATCCTCTTCCTGACCACTGCATCCAAGAACTCAATATTGACCAAAGAAATCACTCTAGTACAGTATCATCATCCCATCTGTATCTAGAGTAATTCTTCACAGCACCAGGAAAGCTCCACAGATGTTCACCGCTTTGCAAATACAGGTATGCCTGTTACAAAGGCAAGAATACTTACAATCAACTAAAACTTTCAATGCATGGTTGCAAGTGATAAAGGCTGTCCTAAAAATGTGATTTCTAAATAATTCTAATCAAAATCTCATTACTTGCAGTAGATAGAAAATCACTGGTAGCATTTTGAAGCACAGCACTGTAATAGCATTTCAACCTGGATAGACTCAAACAAACAAAAGAGACGATTAATTGACAGATATGTGCAGTAGATATCAGATATATGAATTGAATGTAGAATGGATGGGCAGGTTAGAGTTGGAGATGTCTTCCCCCGGTACCTGGACACTGGTGGTGGTATGGGAGGCCTGAGAGGGTGCTGCAGGGAGAGCCGTGGATTGAAGAGGCGGAGATGGAGGAGGTGGAGCACAGCACAGCTGGGAAGCGAATGGCCATGAATGCCAGAGGCTTCAAAGCAGAACAGAGGGCGATGATTGATTGCTACGAAGGTGTGGCTCTGCGCTGATAGGCTGAGGAAGAGGTGTGACCCTCGCAGACACAATCATTGGCTGGAGGTAGGAGATGCTAAATTGGACCTTTAACCAGGAAAGTCCCACTGCGCTTAAGAATGTCGTTTTGAGGGGAGTCTTAGTGGTAGGGGAAACTGAAGTACCTGGAGGAAACCTAAGCAGACACGGGGAGAACATGCAAACTTCTTGCTGTGAATTATAGGACCTTCTTGCTGTGAGGCACGAGCGCTGACAGCTGCACCACCATGCCGCCCAAAGGCTTCATGTTATAGAACCCACTGTAGGTAGTATAATAGAAATAACATATCAAGTAATAAATAGATGAGTAGCAGCAAAAAACTATGCACTGATTGAAAAAAAAAAATGATCTGAAGGAGGCAATAAGGCTGAAACGTAATAAAGGGTGATTTTGTAGATTACTGTGACTGATGTGGCCTATGTTGGTTACTTAAGTTTTTAATCCGAGGAGGACCATGTGCTGCTCAGGATTGGCTCGAACCGGTGACATTTTCATGCCAAGATGAATGCCCAGATCACTGCACTAAAATGTTAGATCATCCTATTTGAACCAGTATCCCTTGAACAGCTAACACAAAACTGTCTACGGCATCTGATGGCTTTTACTTTTGAGCTGCCAATTGTTTTTTACTGTCAAAGCATAAAAAACAGTCTCCCACTCACCATTTGACGCTTGCCGTACATTTTGTCAAGCTATTTTTATTCATTGTGGTGGGCAGGACATTGTTTTTAGCTGTTTTGTCGTTTTTTCCCCCTGAATTCTCTTGTTCGTAAAATCAAAGGATATGAGTTTTGTTGGATAAAATATAATCCGGTGCAAGTGACACAAGAGAGTACAACAAAGACAGGAAACAAAATGAGATATGCTGGTGGAGGATGGCTGTCTGACAGTAAGCTGGGCTGGTGACAGGAGTGGAAAAGTGGGAGATAAGGGAATACATTTGCAAGTTTGGCTGAAGAGGGTGTTACAATGAGTAGTGGTGAGAATTGAGGGAAAAGCCTCCATTGTGAGCATTTGCGAAATAAACAAGTACATTGGAGCCAGTCAATTAAAAGCATGGATTGTCAGGTCCTATTTAACTAATAAATAATCTTGAATCATTTGTAGTTCAATTTATGTTGTGCTGTCATTGAGCAACCCACTTAACCCACTTTTAATATTTAACATCTTTAATTTGAAATAATCACAAAAGAATGTTCTGTAGATATACCCCAAAGCAACACATTTCCCTCTTTATTTTCATCTTCTTCCTACGTGTTGCATCTTAATTCATAGACGATTAGAATCCCTTCCAGATGCATTGTGATCTCCTTTAATGACCCATTTGATTGCGGTAAGTACTTCCAGCACAATCCATATTAAGCTATGCAAAATGTGGAGAGTCAAGGAGTGTCTCTGCTTACAGACCTTGCAGATATGGTTACCTGAACTTAATGGCTGCGTAAATAGGCACAAAGTTAGTAGATTTATCCTTGAATATCCATCAACGCCTCACTTAGTCCATTAACGAGTAGACTCTGGGGGGATGGATCATTGCTCCCAGCCTTGGCAGCTAAATTCCCTAAACTAGACTGATTAATCAACCTTGTATCTTGAGCATTACAGCAGGGGAATAGGTGCTTTAGTTTGCTCCTCACCTCGTTCGGGACGATCGTTTTCACTAAAGTAACAGTAATAGACTCATTCGCCCAATCTATTGCAATAACCTCCTCATTATGACTCTGTGATGTATGCTGTTTCAACATTGTGTGGAATAGAAACAAGACATCTTTGTTGAAAGCTTTTCCCGAACTTGGTCACTGCCGTTTTTGGCAGAAACGCGCCTCAAAGGAGTCAGGGAAGGGGAAGAAAGGGAACAAAGTCTTTGGCTTCTGTCTTCAGGAGCTTCTTAATGCTCTAGTTGTTGAAAGTCAAACTAGTTAAACACAAAGCTTAAGGTCTGTTTAAACTCTGCCCTCTGGGTTTGTGGGTTTGCCTAGAACAAAGATTATTTGAACTGTCCTAGTGTCAACACTAGCTATGATTTCTGTGTTGTCTTGATCCTTTTTTATATCGTATGTAATTTCTGCTTTTTAACTGTGTTGTGAAGCACTTTGTGGCCTTTGTCTGTGAAAGGTGCTATATAAATAAAGATTACTTACTTAACATTTTTTTTTTTTTTATGGAATCAGTGACTTTAAAGCTGCCCTTAGCTTCTACATTTTGCTGGCCCGTAATGGTCGCATTCCCACATTGCAGTGCTAGTTACGCCACCTTCGAAACAGCGAGCTAACTTTGTCCTGCAGAAGCAGACGAGCGCCACAGCTCCCTCGCCTCTCTTGATGCACCCCCCAACACACCCCTCACCCCCAACACACCCCTCACCATGTAAACACAAACATGTGCAGGGGTCGCAAATGTTTGAAGCAACAGACGCAGCAAGAGTCAGTGGCTAACACAGTCAGAGTTTAACATTGTGACAAAAGTTTACAAAAGACAGTAAACGGAGCTAAACATCTGACTAACCTGTTCTGATGCAGCTGAAATCCTCATGAAATGTCCATGTTGTTTGTTTAATAATCCAATATCTATCTGTCAGGTTTTGGGGGGGCAAAAAGTACATTCCAGGAGTATAGTTGAGGGGAAAATTCCTGGATGACTGAGAGACTACACACGCATGTGGTATATAATATATAATTTGCAACTGTCTGGGGTAAAGCCAAGCAAGGAAGTTAACTTGATGTTGTGAGTGTTTACAACAGTGCATTACTTAAAGGAGACAGAAAAAGAAAAATCAAAATGTTGAATGATGCTTTGATCCTTTTAAACACATTCATTAAACTTCTGTCCTAAGCCTCCCACATTTCAAGGGCTAAGTCTGATTCAATCATACATGAGGCTGATCATTTTCCTCCAGAAATTCTGTTTTAGAATATCTAACACATATATTGCTTGGCATTCTTAGGATCTTCAGTGAACGCTGTCTGGTTCAGTTACACTTTCATTCCACTGGGTTAAATTGAACACAATGTTCCAACAGCTTGCATGCTAAGCACTATTCTAGCTTTGGGTGTGAAATGTGAGACTCCTTGGTTTGTGCTGAGGGTGGAGGTGGTAGTGGAGGTAAGAGTGAGAGATAACAAAGAAGGAAATGGGAACAATAGATAGACTGAGGATGGAGGAGGCTGTGACATAACACTGGCATCTAACCCGTATAAACTGACCTGCATTAGCCTTCGTCGTTTTCCCAAAGTGCCGGTTGGTCCGATCAGATCTCTCATTTGATTTGTGGCAGGTTTATCCAATTACAGGTCCCAGAGAAAAGCAGCAATTCTTTTAAAAGATGCTATTGTCCTGATTGTATTGTGTGTCCAATGGTTTTGACGGTAAAAGAATTGTTCTATCGGAGAAAGTGATGTTTTCTGGAAATGGAAGGCATGGGGTAATGGCTAAAACATTTAAAAAAAAATACTAAATCAAGACTAAAATGGAATTAGAAAAAACAAGACTAAAAGTGAAAAATGTTTGAAAACGTTTCAATCTCAGAGAGAAAAACTTTTTTTCAATCTCAGCAGTCTTCCAAAAAGGAAGACTTCAGTAATATGGATATTGTGCCACATAATAATGCAATAGCGAGTTTGGCAATACATTGTGCTTCCCTACTTACAGTAAATTGAATGCTTATTTTCATTGTTTATGGTACAAGAGATACAAACTTTCAGAAACTACCCAGACAATGATATTTTGCATTGAGCTACTGGCAATTCCACCTGAATTGTGATGAATGTCTATCCAATTGCAATCCTGGGTAGTTGGCGCCCATTTGATCCACTCCCTAGAAATCAAAGTCTGATTGATCCTGGAGCAGACCAAGAAATAGCTTATTAGCATAGGCTGAGGCTGACCAATATCAAATACCTGTGACTGGCTCGGACGTTGTTTGTCCTAGAAATATTAAAAAGTTTGTGCTAGATCCAAAGGCTCATTGCTCCGGTCCAAAATAACATCAGGTTTTTGGGGTTATTTTTCTGTGTTGAATCATCCGCTTGTTCTGCTCTGCGTAAAGTCCCATTTTACCTTTACTAAAGCATGTCAAATCTTGCTGGAATGGCTCTGATATTACTCTGTCAGCCGGAAAGCTCCTACTGTTTGCCCCAGGGATCTGCTCTGTCTTCTTTTTGCCGTTTTGATTTTTTTTTTTAAAGGTCATCACCTGAAGGAAACCCAACGCAGGCATATTTTCCTCAGCATTTCTGTATCCTCAGGCTGACTGGAAAATCACAGGTAAACACCAATCCTGACAAAATTAGCTTTCATTCGTGCACCATATGACTTGAGAAAGGATGTTGGGCTTGTGTGATTACTTGTTCCATACGAAATGGGGATTGTGATTATTAATAATTAGAATAATGCTTTGGTCATTTTTAATATTGCTCATCCAATCCATTCTCTGTAGTGGGGAACTATGTTTGTAGCCACAGCTGCACCATTTAATAGGTTATGTAACTATTTAACTCGCTGTACAGTCAAAAATAATAGAATTTTGCATATTCCATACTAAGAATTACTGTATATGTATAGCATAAGCAGTCATCTCAATATTTCCCTCCATTCTATTTATTATTGTAGATTCTTTTATAGCAGACGTGGGCAATATTTTTTTCACAAGGGGCCACATGTGTAACCTGTGTGTGAGTTACTGGGCCACATCAATGATAACGTGAATTTAATTCTGCTCAACTTTCTTCCTTTGCGAAATGCTCAAAATTATGTCTGGAACTAGCTTGATGGTAATTGTTGATATTTGGAAAAAAGCAACAAAAAAAAGCAAACAGGCCCCAATCAACAGTTTCAGTTTGCGGGACCATGGTATAAGCGGGATAATGTACTCCGAGGTGTCCACTGCGTCTGACGGTTCACGCCTCCACGTCGTCCAGTTATTTCTGATAATGGACACCTCGTCGTGCATTATCCCTTACTTAATGTACAAACCACACCGGATTGTAGCCATGGGCTAATTTGCATCCGTTGTCCCAATAACACAACCGAATAATTTGCTTATGTGATTGGATTACCTCCAAACTTGTGGGAGCAATGATCATTTCTCATGTGAGCCAGCTCCCTGACGCTCCTGTTATTGAACAGAAAGTGTCTGTCAAGCTCGAAGCTTCTTTGGCATAGTGATTTTGAGTATCATCTCCAACAATTTGCTGAATGTCACTCTTCTCTCTCCCCTCATTTTCTTCACCTTTCTATTCTAAATAAAGACTATGGGCCACAAAACAAGAGTTGACACAATGTAGTGTTTGGGTATTTCACACCCTCCCAAACAAACGTACATTTACTGATAATTTGACAAATTGACGTGAAACTTTCTGTGTCAAAGGGTAAATGAGTTTTGAGAAGTTTGCCTTTTTTGCTTTTGACAAAATCTTCTTGTTTGTTTTTACTGCGTTGGTTCTCGAAATGCAATGTTAGGTCTGCATTTTTCATTTTTTCAGAAAGAGCTTATCAGCTAATATACAACATTATCAGAGCAGTTAACTGAGGACGTTGCTGTCATGTGCACAGACCATATCCCAGTGACAGTTTTGAAAAATAGAGAATGCCTGTCCTTTGTCCTTAATTCTGCTGACCCCAGGACGTGACTGATTGAGTGTCGTGAGATCCACTCACTCTTAGCTTTAATCATCTTCATGTAACAGTGTACTATTATAGATGGAAGCTAGTCCGACCATTTGTGAGATACAATAGCTTACTATGGTGGCACAAAGGGCAATTTACATAGAAATGACCAAATTACTGAACGTTGGCACTCTGGTCGGATGCGATAATTCAAAGGGGCTACGCTTGCGACTCAGCGCGTGCTGGTTCTCTGACGCAGGGTCCAGCTTCCAGCCAACACTAACAGGCAGAGAGCGCCGGTCAGCTGCTGCCGGAATGTGCTGCTTCAGCGAGATGGAGGTATTTTGTCATCAAGTATCGCGCGTCCTCTTGCCCTTCTGCGTATCGATTCCTCTGCACTTCAGGCAAGAAAGGAGAGGACAAAGACCCTCTAACACAGCCCTAGTGGACTGGGAAGAATTCAATTATCCAGTACATGCTAAATGGGAGGCAGATGCTGGGGCTGGATTTGAATTCAACATCCACTTTCCAGCTGTCAGCAGCTTCCATTGTCTCGTAAAAGCTTATGTCCAATCAAATCATCAGTGCATGTCAAATTACTGTTCGCTGTTGTTCTCACTTGATCTATTAGAAATGTCACTTGAAATTGCAAAATTGAACGACTTTTAATCATAGGGGCAACAGACGCTCAAGTGGTAGAGCGGGTTATCCAATAACCGAGAGACTGGCGATTTGAATCCCAACTGCCGTTTTGTCCTTGGGCAACACACTTCACTCATTGCCGTATGAATGTGTTGTGAGTGAATGGTTGGTGAAGCACGGAGGGCACCACCAACCATTCACTCACCCATCTGCCCAGGGTTAAACTGACAGGAGTGAGGTTGTGCAGCCTTCCGTCAGTCTACCCTTCGAGAAGCTTGTCAACACAGGCTTCTAAAGTGCAATACAAGTGTAAACCATTATTATTATTATAGTAATAATAGTAGATGTAAATCCTGAAAAATGGTGACAAATGTATTAGTAAATTGTGTATTAGCTAGCTTCACATACTGTATAGTTTTGCATAGTTTATATTAGTTATTGGACACTTGTAAAATCTCACTGCTCATATTTGAAGCAGTAAATATGAGTTCTATTAACTGGACAAACATTGTTGGAGCAAGAAAGTCCTGTATGGGTATAATTCCCAGTCTGTCTAGGGGCTTTCTGTGTGAAGTGTGCACATTCTCTTTGTATCCTGGTGATTTTGTCTGTTATGATTTCGCCCATCAACATAAAATATGTACAATAGACCAGGGGTTCTCAAAAAAACAGTGGTTCGGGTACCACAGGTGGCACAAAGGCTGCTTCAACTATCAGGTTTAATGTGATTTTGTCTAGCCTTGTTTAGAACTAAACTTTATACAGTCCCATTGAGACCTGATTTAGTGCACATCTTGACATTTAGACCTAAATGTTTTTTTTGTAGGTGGTGTGTGGTGTAAGAACCACTGCAGTCGGCTAATCCTTCAGAAAGGTACCCCTGACCAAGCCTATAGTTCAAAATGGAGACGGGTCCCTGGCCCCTGCAGTTTCCCCGTGGTTGCTGCAGTGACACTGAAGAATGGGGTAATTCAGAGGACAAATATTGCTATGACGACAATAATGTATACCTTACTATAGGCAGCCAAACTTTTATACTGTTGGAATTCTGAAGGTCCACGAACGTACCCACGGGGAAGTTTATTTATTCCATTGTTGCTTATGAGTTGCACGTGTCCATAATCACAATTACAATACTCTCCTCCCATAGCTAAAACCGCTAATTTGCTTGCATGTCCATAAGCATGCAAATGCCTGTTTACACTGTTCTAATGCTATGTAAATGGCAGATTTTTGTGTGTACATGGAACTGATCCCTTTGGACGGACACATTACCCAGCGGACCAAGGTACACCAAGCATTTCAATTAGGCCGAGGAGGAAAAGCATGACACAGCAAGCAGGTCTTTTTAGAGGAGCTAATGTGATGTACAAGTAGTCTCTGATGATATCAAGTAAACTGAATTTGCAGACGCAGAGTGAGTGAGTGGCATCATGGGAAATTTAGCTTGGAGCAACTTTCATTTGGCGCCGTTATTATATCCAAACTCGCTGTCCTCTTTACAAGTAGCAGTGCCTTAAGATTTTGCAATGATCTGCCTTTACTTGTTTTTAATTTTAAGTTCCACCACATGAAGGCTAAACAAATATGTCCAAAATTAGTGTAAAATCTTGAAAAATTGTGAGTGAAGAATAGAAACACTTTGTTAATGTGTTTTCCTCCCTTGTGTTGACACTTTGTACACAGAGTTTGAGGATTGAAGCATGACAAATAGGAGGGTATTAGGTAGTGAAATTAATCTAGGATTTATTTCTATGTGCGTGCTGACTGCCATGAAGCAAATCATATTAGGGGAAAAATACAGGCAATCCAAATTGAAGCTAAACACTTTGGGTTTCAAAAAACAGCTTAATGGATTAAATTGAGATCCCTTGTATATGTGAAAGTCTCCAAATGTGAAAGAACGTTGCATAATGGGGAAAACGGTAGAGCCTGTTAAGTAAATTGGCGTCTAGGCGAAATGCTGAAATGGCTGACGGAAATTCAAATAAAAGGAGATGTGAATTTTATTTTTAGTAATCTGCAAGCTTGGCATATCAGAGTGGACTGTAGCCGTGTGCTTATTAGATTTTCGTGAGAGTGTCTGATTTACTGTGACAGAACCCAATTGTGCTGTCTGTGTTTCAGGCTTAAAACAGAGCGACAGTCTATCCAGGGAAATATTGTATCTTGTCCCAAAAAAAAAAAATCCCATTGTATTGGATTTATTTGCAATCTCCCAGACTTTAAGATGAAGTCCTGTCCCCGTTTTGGAAGCAGACAGGATCAATTAGACAGGGCAGGGGTGTTCTTAGGGTGGGATCACTTGTGCATTTGAATGTTAACGTTCAAACGGACATTTTACGTGAGTTAATAGATTCGTTTTATTGGCAGCAAAGATTTAGTTGCAAGACAAGTGCACCATGGGAGTCTGTGTCCTTTTCTTGGACTGTTGAATTTTAAGCAAACGATTGGATTGAAGAGGACTCTTTAACCGAGCGCATTTTTTCAAATCTAAAAGCATCTTGATTGGAGCTTGCAGCCTGTAGAGCAGCCCCAGATCTTTTTCCTAGCGCTGTTGTTTGTCAATTTTTTTTGCTGCACTTTCATCGCCCGTTTGTCACATTTTTGTCACATTTATTGCTCTTTTGTGGCTGTTTTTGTCCTTCATTTGTCGCACCTTTTTTCACATTATTTTTTCTTACTTTTTTGTTGCACTTTCATCACCTTTTTACACTTTTGTGGTTTTTGTTGTCACTTTTTTTTGGACACTTTTTCCCCCCACAGTTTTAGATTTGGGTAATGGTAAACTGGAGAAAATGTGCTCTGTTCAGGTGGGCGTTAAAGCAGCACTAAGTAACTCGTGCCCCTAGAGGCCATAAGCGCCACTGCAGGTGTCGTAGCATGTTACGTTTTTTTACTCATTAATTGTCCATGAGAGTAAATACTACACTGACAGAGGGAGAGAGGGATATTGTACATCCAATTACACTATTACACAAAAAAAATTAACTCAAACTTGGCTGTACTATTTAAGTGGGGCTAGCCCGCAGCTAGCTTTGCCTGTTAGCCTGTTAGCTTCTTCTTCGTGATTCCATTAGTGTGTATTGGTGACTCCTACCCGGTGGCAGCGAAGTTGCAATTGCGTTTTCTTGACCAGAGACACCAGGGGGAGATGAAAATCCCATCAACACTTTCATAACCCCCAGAGGAAGGATTTATTAAGGTGAACAAGTTGCTTAGTACTGCTTTAAGAGGTTAACACATTTGACAAAACAGGTTAGATTATGTTATTTAGATAAAACGACACCAAACCATTTCATTGACAAGCCAGAGTTTGAAGTAGTGCCCCCTCCCCTCTAAGGCTAACTATCAAATCCTAGCAAGTCATGTAATGGGACTTCGGATTAGATCTCATACCCGATTTTAACACAGTCAGCTGCTTTGCCTCTGTATGCTTTGTGTCCTGTGATCCAAATAACAAGCACCACATGATCAAATGTGACTGGCTACAGCGTGGCAGCTAAAATAGTCTCTTGAGTTAAAATCTCATTACATAAGAGAAGTCTGTAACACATAACGGGTGACTCGAGCACATGCCGAGGGCAACGCAAAGATACTATTGTATCCAATGCTTCTTAACAAAGCACTTGATGTTATGAACCTACTATGTGTTATTTTTGTTTAATGGTGTTTCTCTTTTATGACTTACTTTTATACTATTCTACACTCTCCTATTCTAATCGAGATCTGCAAATCATTTAACACGGAGCCCCAACTGTTTTTGAACCAAAGCTGTCCTTCCTCTGATTCGCTGTGGAATGCGTCGTCTTGTCTCTGTAACTCATTACCTTCTACTTATCTACAGGAAGAAGAAAAGAGGACACCCGAAGGCCCCGACCCGATCGCCCCGCCACTGTGTTTGGGACAAAGGCAGTCATTGTGGCCGCTCCACGGGTGCACCATAAGCCGGGACGTCCTGCCTCGACACAGCCACAGCCCCTCCGATGTAAGCCTCTATAGCCCGTGTCCACTCAACTGTGACTAAATGACTCGAGCTGTAGTATGTGCTGCGTTTCGTAATGAAATCTTTTCAGTCATGCGCGGGAAGGTCCCCAGCATTTTGTAGCCAGGGAAAGAATGCCAGTTATGTCCGTCCTTTCACACGTGGAGGGAGAGGTGCGCTCAGGCAATCAGCTGGTCTCCGGAGAAGTACAGTGCATGCACTTGTTGACAAGAGTGGTAGATTTATCGTTGCTGCAATAGGCAAATAAAAAAAACTCCTCAATCCTCACTCCTAATTTCTGTCCTGGACTCACCCTCTGCTAACACCGGGAGTGAAAGCTGAGAATAACAGCTGCCAACTAGTAGTCAGAAATAGTGGAGGCAATTTGAGTGCTGAAGAGAGCATAAGTCTGGACTGTTAAAAGAGGAGCACCACATCACACACACTGAATATGTAGGTCTACTCAAACTTACCTGAATGAAACAAAAGGCAACGTCTTGCATTTTGGCTTTCATTTATCTCTCATATCAATTTTAACCTGAACCTGAACCGACCGCATTGTCTCCAGTTTGGCTTTACCCAAATCTAAAAGCTTCTCGACTGGAGAGTAACAGTGTATGCTTCACTGTTACTCGTTGCCGCGTTTTTGTCACATTTTTTTTATGTGACTTTGTTTCTTTTTTGTCATGTTTTTGTTGCCTTTGTTGTTGCTTTTTTTTAGAGTTTTTGCCACATTTTTCTCACTTATTTGTCGTGTTATCACCACGTTTTTGTTGAGTTTTCGCCCCGTTTTTGTCACTTTTTGTTGCTTTTTCATCGCCTTTTTTCATTGCTTTTTTGTCATGTTTTCACCACATTTTTGTCACTTTTTTGTCGGGTTTTTGTCGCATTTTTGTTGCTTTGCCGGCACATTTTTGTCTCCTTTTTGTTGTGTTTCGTCATGTTTTTTTTTGTCATTCTATTGTTGAGTTTTCATCCTTATTTTTTCAAGAAGCTTTTAGATTTGGGTAAAGCCAAAGTGGAGAAAATATGTTTGGTTTAGGTGAGAGTTAAGAATTTAACAACTTTAACTTTTGCCGTCTAAAATCACCATAATGCTGAAATGCAATCATTTCCCTTTGGATCTGTCACAGACTAAACCAAAGCCTTTCTTTGCTCAAGTCTTGGTAGCTTTAATTTGGAGTGTAAATAGACTTAAGCATTGTGATATTTGAAAAAGTAGCTTGAACATCACATAAAAAATAAACAAATGCTGTTTATGCCACAATCTTCTTTTTCAATGTTGTGATATTGAGCATGTTGCCTTAGACAGGATACCAGAGGGAGAAATTCTGTCCAGGATCATGAAAACTGAGCTTACAAGGTGGCCCCTGAACTCAGCACGGATCTGGTCTGGTCCAACATGTGTCTGCTGTAAACATTGCCTGGCTATTTTGCCATTATCTTCAAGTGAAAGAAGAAGAAGAAGAAGAAGATCTTTATTTATATAGCGCCTTTCACAGACATAGAGTCACAAAGCGCAGGACGGGCACATTGTAAAGCAAACTCACACGTTTGATTCATGAGCCTCATTGCGTTTCCCTGGACAAATATACAACGACCAAACAATGACCAGATCTGCTTTCAGTCACCCAAACAAGTGCTGTCAAATGGATAGTGGAGTAATTTGTTAGCATGAAACAGACAGGAGCTTTGCCAAAGAGTAAACCATGCTGTTAATGAGGTCACTGACATTTTGATTAGGAACAGAGCTACCGCATCAGTGTATATTTGATTCGAAGAGTTTCTGTGTAGTGTCTGCAAGTCATGTTTGTTACTCCTTCCACCAACCAAGGACAGACGTTGAAGCCTCTAAATTGATTCCTGTAGGTTAATGTTCAACGTCACTAACCAGCAGCTCTGTTGGATACGCTCCGCCCAAAAGTTGCTAGGATGGCCCCCAGTAGAGCTGCAAGATTCATTTAACCTCTTAAACCCCACCTGAACAGAGAACTGAGGACATTTTCTCCAGTTTGGCATTACCAAATCTCAGCGAGGAAAACCAGGATGAAAACTCGGAAAAAAGCAATGAAAAAAAGCAAGAAGAGTGACAACACAAAAGAGTGACAAAAACATGGCAGTACAGCAACAATAATAGGGCGAAATCAAAAAAGCAATGAAAAAACCTGACGAAAAAGCAATAAAAACACAAATAAAATAGCTTTCAAATGAGCCATTACACCGTTGCTCTCCAGTCCAGAACCTTTTAGATTTGGGTAAAGCCAAACTAGCGAAAATGTGCTCAGTTAACCCAAATCTTACACTTCATGTCTCAAAGGTTTCAATTATTCTGGTAGCAAAATTACCTCTGCAGAGAAATAACTATTGATTTCTGAAATAGTTTCGATGAAATGTGTGTGATCCTTGTGTTTTGCAGCTGGTATTTCAGTCTTCGCTCTAAAGTTATTGCTGGGTGTGTTCAAACAGAATGATGATTTCAAAAATGTAATGTTATATCTAGACCTACTATCACCATTGCTCAAGATGATACCTGGCTTTGTTTTTTCTTCTTCATATCCACAAAATGTCTTCCACAGTAAAGCACTCAAAGCCGTTGCTACTTGTATGTGTACTTAGGGCTGCCACTAGGGCTGAAAGATATATTGTTGTCGTATTGATATCGAGATATGAACATTGAAGATATTAATATCGAAAAAGCTAGATATATCGTCATCGTATTACTATCAAGATATGAACATTCAAAATATTAAAATCGAAAAAGCAAGATATAATTAACGATACAGATTTCATAAATAAAACTGCACTCTTTTGTGGTTATCACCTAACTCATAGTTATATCGTATCATATCGATATCGAGATATATGGCATGAACATCGAGATATGAAATGTTGTCATATCGTATGTTATATCGACAAATTGTTCAATAAATAACAGATAAACACACAATTTTTGGACTCGATATTTATTGTCTGTGCAATAAATATCATGCATTCACCCCCTATTTTTTCTTTGTAAAACTTCCTCAAAGTTCTCACTGACACAAATTGAAATAAATTGTGGTATTTGTGTGGTATTTTAGGATATTATGATGCACTTTTAGAACAAAAGTTTGCTGTCATTTTTATGCCTGAGAGTTGACAGTATCTAGTATCGTCTAGTCAATAATATCGTTTATCGCGATACTTTGCTGCCTCAATATATCGAACTTCAAATTTGTTTTTGTAACAGGCCTATGTGTAATGTGTTTTTTGTAGAATTCAAGGTCTATCTTTTAGTTGAGCAACGTTTCCTCTTGCATCATGTCCGATAAAAGCAGGGATGAGATGCAGGGTGACCTTTTCCCTTTCCAAAAACCTTTATAACCACTACATGACTCCAAACGGGTTTTTAAATCCTCTTGGATATCACATTAATTATCTTTTTCACAAATGCCAGACCATCCCTTAGGCCGTCCGTCTAATTAAACTCCTCTTGACAAAATCCCATTCTTTGTCTTCTGCCTGGACATGCCTCAAGTTCATGCCTCTGACAGCGGTTTTATGTACACAGCTGGCGTCTCCTCCGCCTGTGAGATTCCTGAGCCCGGGAAGTGCGTTCGGTGTCCATGGAGATGAGCCTCCGTTTTTTTTGCCTGTGCTGGAATGTTTGCCATCCCATCTGAACGGAAAGATAGCTACCTGGGGTGTGCGTGCGGACCTGCTCTGGCCCCCCTCCGGCTGGGGACACATCGGACAAGAAAACAGCAACTGCAGCAGGGGGAAAGTAACACCGGTAAGTCTATGTGAAATGAGATTTGCAAAATAATATGACAAGGGCGCCCGGGAATTGTACAAGTTGCAGTCATTAGAGCGTATCAGAAGTGTTGCGCGGAGATTTCTGTAGCCCGTGGGTGTAAAATGAGTGGGTGGGTGGCGGGGGTTGGGGAGGGGGGTAGTAGGCAGGAAGAGGGAACATGTGTGAATGTTTAAAAGGGTGATTCAGCAACCTCTTTGATATCCAGCATTAGAGTGATTACAGCTTCCTGCTAAAATGTTTGGGTTTCCACAAAAAAACAACTAATTAGCCAACTGAGCGTTTCGTTTGGGGTTTAATGAACAAATGACATCGCAGGAGGTGGTTAGAAGACGGATGTTCAACTCAAAAGGCCACAGATGTAGACTGGGGAATGTTTATGCTCTGATGTGGAGGAGAAGGTTGCTGGAGGATTAGTCGGTAAATGGGACAAAATGGGTTTGAGTGGATTCATGGCCTTTAAATAAATAATTAGGCAGCTCTATGTAATTGGATAAGTGAATTTGAACAGTTTGTTGTAAAGTGAATTAAGCTCGTGAGAACCGATATATCTATTCATAGTTGGTGCATGCCCAAGCCCTTGTAATGATAGATGATACCGTAACTATGGAAACTCTGGACCGTAGACACCTTTCTGCCATTAAACAGACACGTTGCAGTTAAGTGACAGAGGCTCAGACCCCAAAGACACTGGCCCTTTATTTTTTTTACATTCGTGAGTCCACATTACCACAATGTTGCAGAGACACAGATGTGGCCACACTAGACTGACTGAGCGCGATCGTGCTCTGAGGCGCCAAGAAAGTCAACATGTTGCCTGTCAAATCAATGTACATTTATGAAGTATTTTGTGAAATAGATATCATTTTTGAATCTGTGTTTCGCAAAACCACACACACAAAAAACACACATGTTTGAGTGTTTTCAGGCTGGATAGGACATTCATTGTGACTTGGCTATTCATTGTAATTACAAAGCGAGTTATAATTGTCCTATAAGATAAATATATAAAGAGATTTGATATAAAACATCATTGTACTGTATTTGCATGTGTTTTGAATGGGGGACGCAGACTACGCTTGACGCACGCATGGAAAAATAGGAGCTCGGTGTGGCCGCTCCAATCCACCGTCAATGGTTCTATGTCAAAACGCATCAAAAATGCATTGCGTTTACGCAGAACAGGGTCATAAAGGCACAAAAAACGTGGCCGGTGTGTCTGGGGTCTCAGATGGCAGAGCAGGTTTTCTGTTCAGAAGGTTGGCGGAGTCCTGGCTCTGGTAGATGGAGACTGTTGATATTGATAGTGTGCGTGTGCATGTATGGTGAATGGTGATGGGTGGAGCGGTCGATGGTGAAGATTGGCATCCTCACTTGGTATAGCGCTACCAGCTATGGTAAACTAATGGTAGTTTTGATGTAGCACTATGCAGTCCCACTCCCAGCACAAATATAAATGATAATTTTAATGTATTTTCTAGAATTTATAAATAGTATTATTCCGTTTGATGGTTTTAGACAATGTGCTTAGGTACCAACAGTCAAGTGATGGGAGATACCAAACATGTTCCCAGTCCCATATGGCTCAGAATTAATGCTGTCTCTTCTTAATAGGCACAGAATAAAAATTGCATGCACACCAGACATGCACTGCTAGCAGTTCTTGAAGTTTGAGAATCCTTGTTAGTTGTTAGAAGTCTGTGGCCCCATTAGCAGCCAACGATAACAAAGGATGTTGCTCCCATCTGCTCTTCTTAGCTGGGAGTGGCTTGATAGTCATTAACTACTGAGAATGACTTTCCTATTCCCACATTATCTAGCCATGGCTCTTACACCGTCATCTATTTAAAACGACTTTATTTTGTCCCTGTTGAATAAAGCTGACACCGAATGTAGGCCTGAAGCTGACTGGGCTAAGGCTGCACATGCGGGTGCACTGCAGACATAGGGGGTGAGTAAATGGTGCGTGGCCGGGAAGCGGAGGAGGAAGAGTCTGGTTTAGACATGCAGACCGCACTTTGGCTTTGTGTCTAATCCCCTCTGTCGTAAATCTCTCCGTTCTTTTCGGTGTTCGGACGTGCCTGAAGCGCCGCGGCCAGCTGCAGCACTGCCCTCCAGCATGGTAAAATACACACGGCAGCCAGCACATTAGCATACCCACTCACCCCCTATAAAACGTCAATGTGCATATTGATCCCCTAAGCCCCTCTTACAGCCGCATAGGCGCTTAGCTGGGTAAAGCCTCTGAGTTCAACGAGGATTCATGGCAAAGGTAAATGATTGTTGATGCACCGTAGAAAGGACCATAAATACAGTGACTAAATAAATTAAGTAGTAAACAACTTCTTTGAAATGCAAATGGGCCACTTTCATAAATATTTTGTAGATTGGGGTTTGTTATAGAGCCATTATTACTGGGGCGAGCAAATCGTTAGGAAGTCCCTTTCGCATTTCTTAAATGATTGCGAATTTTAAGATTCATGTTGACCTCCACAGGCTATTGGAGTTTGTTGCACCCAAGGCCCTGAACATAAAACTCCTATTAGAAACTACTTCTAGCAAATACATAATATTTCACAAACTCAATTAAGTTTGAAACTGACAGTCTCCCCCAGGGGAAACTGAAGCTACAAACGTAGTTTACCACCACCGAGTGTGGAGTGAATGTACAATTGTCTCATGTAAAGATCTTCTTCTTCTTCTTCTGAAAGCACCGGACATTTTGTTGGTAAAAGGCAACATCGCCCAAACAATATTAAAAATCTACACCAACCATCTTTATTGTGAATGCTAAATTTAGTATTTTATATTCTGAAAACTCCATTGGTTTAACATTACACTACAAATTTACAATTTGATGCAGTCAACACAAGTCCAATCTCTGTATTTGCAACACAAATAACCCAAAATGATTGATCAAATCCATTTAATGATATTTTATCATATTCAATACGTAGTCAACCCAGTTGTGCACTTTTACGTTAAGAGCACATCAGGTACTCCTTAGAAGTAGGTATATAATGGTGAATTTACTCTAAACTTGACCTCAGAAGCTCTTACCAAAAACAACCTAAATGTATCTCAAAAATAAAACTGCAAAACTGTCTTCCATGTTGCATTTTTATTGCTTATCTGCTACTGCACTAGTACATTCCTTTCAGTGCTGTGATCTTCCTCCTACTTCTGTGAACTTTGCTAAATGTGCAAACTTGGGGAAAAAAAGGCAAACTTCTAAAACACACTTTAGGAAAGACCAACTGCTGCTTTAAAGCCTTGATTCATTTGACACTCTGATCTCTGCAAAGACTTTGGTCTAGACTTGGAAGTTGTAAATTGCCCAGTTTAAAACCAAGAAAGAGGGAGTCGTTTGAAAGGAATTTGTTTTATTATAGGAGTCCTTCCGATGATCCTGTAAATCTGCCGCCGATCGAGTCAGGCTGCGGGTGGAACTAATAAGCTAAGTATGGCTAGAAGGCTTTGAAGTGGAGGCATATTCGTCAAAATAATAAACCTAGCTTTAGCGGGAGGTACTTGCGCTTGTACCTTTAACGCACTACTGGGGTATACTGTTACACTCCACATGTGCACTCCCCTCCTCCGAGACCAAGGCGTTCATTAATTGCGGTTACGCGGACAGGTTGAACCAATAACAGTTCGGGGGCGCAGGTTTGTTTTGGTAGCCTCGTGTTGCAAGTTTGGATATAGCAGTTAGCAAACGGTGAAATCTCCTTTTACACAAATGATCAGGCGCGTCTCCTTCACTTCATCATTTTGAGCGGGGATTGTTAGGGGAGCCTTGTTGGAGCTTGCCTGTGGCTGACAGAACGGCTCTTGGGGGAAACGGTGTGCCAGAGTAATTCTCCGGCACACTGAAAGCGGAACAGTTCAGACAGCTCTTAGTAAATTTTGATGCAGTCTAATAAGGCAATTACCTGATTGTTTTCCCTGCATTCTCGAAACCAGTCATATAATCCAACATAGCCATAACTCACTCTCTTATCTACAAATGCGAAAGGGAAAAGTTAAATTACAGCAAGTCAGTGCCAGAAAATACAGGGTCGTTAAAACAGGGAAATGGGCAGCTCCAGGTATGTTTTTAACCAATAAAACAATCTTGAATTTGCATTATAGAACTTCATTAGCTGTGCAAAACATGACCTTAAAGGGCACTCTGGCCACTTTCAGTAAATCATCTTTTCAAATGACCATTACTCAACACCCTCTTGTTGACAAACAACGGAAACCGATCTCTCCCCTCTCTGCCCTCCTTCCACCTTCATAAACTTCATAAACCACTCCCTGTAAGGACGAATAACTTGCCAGCACACAACACATAGTTTGATGTCTTAAATTACTGTATTTATAAAAAAGTTGTTGTGGAATGTTACAATGCATATTAAATTAAAGGCGCGTCAAATGTACAAAAAGCAGACAATATTTACAACTTAATTACAACATATACACTAAATGTGGCTTTAAGGCTGAACACAGAGAGTGCTTGAGCTTTCTGTGGAAAAAAGTAACAGTGCAAATAATGTAAAGCCTGCAACAGAAATGCAATATTCAGGGGATAACTTAAGGCTAAGATTAACCGAGCACAAGGCAGGTTCGAACAGATAAGAAAAGCTAAGTTGCCCTTGTACTGAAATAAGACACTGAGTCCAACGAATCCTTTCTGTGAGGCATACAGTGAAAATCCCAAACGAGCTTACAAACACGTGTTCATCTGTAATACAAAGTAGGCATCTATTCACATGAGGTAGTTGCAGCGGAGACAGATTGTGCAGGTGTATAGTGCGCAAAAGCATCGGGACACCTGCTTCTCATTGTTCACAGCTGGTTGTACTTTGCCTTGCAGTGCAATATGTGTCTGTGCAACGTGTCTATTCTGTCCTGGAGCAGCGCTGCGTGCTCGTCCGACAGGAAGCCCAAGTGGAAGGACAAAGGCTCGCTGTCTCGATAGACCTCCACGAGCCTTGTCCGGGCGTCTCTGCGTCTGTGCAGCTCGGCCACGCGCTCCGCTGTCCTCCGTCTGAAGACGCACACGGAACTCAGCACCGTCTTGTGATATTTCTCCCACATGTCCAGCACTCTGTATCCGTGCACGAGCCCTGCCTCGTTGTCGATGAAGACCAAGTCCCCGCGCGGCGTTCTGAGCAGGTTGTTCGTGTCTCGCTCCATGATGCGCGAGTCCCACTGCAGGCTGAACAGATTACTCACCAGCCTGTCAAAGTTCGCGGTGAGATAGTCCAGAATAATGAGGTCCGTCCACTGCATGAGCTCGAGCAGCTCCGCCGCACTTTGGTTCCACAGCTGTTTGAGGCCGGGGTGAAGCCCGCTGCTCTCCTGCCTCAGCGGGGCAGGTGTCACCACTCCGGTCAGGTTCGACACCCATTGCGTGAGCGAGACCACGGCTCTGTCGCTCCACTGTAGCCCCTCCACGCGCGTCCTTACTGCCTGCCACTGTTCACTGTCAGTGCTGAGCTGAGACAAAACCAGAGGAGGCAGGTTGGCGATGCCCAACAAACTGGCAAGATAATATGTCAAAATTTCGCCTTGCACTTGATCCGCGTTGATGCCATAGCGCACGCACGCTTTGGAGCCGTCCTCAAAAGTAGCGAGCTGATTTGATATCCTTCCGCATCCAGTCTCCAGCTTAACAATACGATATTCTCTGGCTCTCTCCCTCCACTCCCGTGCGTCCTCCTCCGAGAAGCCCACTGGAAGCAGCTCCTCTAACCGTCCGCTCCAGAATACCCCATCCTCTAAAGGGGCGCCTCCTAACTTGACCGAACCCCCTTTCCTCGCTGACCTTCTCTTGTTGTATCCATTCAAATGGTAATGCCGGCTTCCTACCGTGTGATCCGTGACGTTGCGACCTCCCAAGTGAGCTCGCTGTGGCGCCACCGGGACAGCCAACAGCGCACGAAAAGTTTTCGAGGAGAGGTCCGCAGGGAGAGCTCCCCCCGGCACCGTGAAGCCTCCCCTCTTGTGGCGCTCCAGGCGGCTCTCCAGCGCGCTCCACACGTAAAAGACGCTCCCGATGGCGCACATGAACAGCAGCGCCAAGAAGTTTGCAGAGAGGAGCCTCATGGTGGAGGTGCAAAAAAAAAAAAAAAAAAAAAAACAGACACCGCGGATGAGAATCAGTCCACAGTGGAGCGGATGCGATTGTCCCATTCAGCCCCTCGCTGATCGCACATGCGTTCAAGCCAGTTCATGTCCAGATCCGTTCAACAGCGTATTTTGAGCGCATAAACAACACCCAATGTTCCACCTTCAGTGTGCGCATTATATCCTCCTTTAGAGCGACAGCCTAACGCGTGCGAGGCTCGTCTCATCTCCGTGCGTCTTCACCGGGTGCTGGGTGAACAGTGCTGGTGCCGAGGAGAGATAGAGCCAGTGTGACTCGCTGGAGAGTCACGTGACGCAAGTCCCGAGATGGTGGGCGGGTCGTGGGAAGGAGGGGAGCGTGCGTGCATGTGTGGTTTGGCTCTCGCTGCCATTATGATAATTGATATACCTAGGCCAGGGAGGATGTTTTTTTTTTTGTTTTTTTTCCCCTCTTGAAATTATGTCACCGTTTTAAATAAATTATATTCTACTTTGGTAACAGGAGAGATGTGCGAGTTGGGGCTGAATTAGACTGAGATAAATTGGGTGCTGCAACAGTGAGAAGCAGCGTTATTGGTCCGTAGCATTTCCGGAGCCCATGTGCTCTTTTAATTAATTATGTGTGAATAATAATGCAGACTTGTGGTTTTATACCGTGTCAGTGGCTTAATGTTCTAGTCTAATAAGATCTCAAAAGCAGACTGTGGGTTGTTCACTGAGAAAAAATAATAATAATCTATATGGAGAATAAACAACCCAACAAATACTTTTTTATGCAGGCCTAAAGCGGTGTTTTGTAGTGTCTTGTTCTGTTGTGGTCAGTTCCCCCCCGAGTTCATTTCTGATCATTTGTTCCTCCACTGCACTTGTAAAATAATTTGCCCAGTGCTTCTCTGTGTTGCTATATCTGGTAGCTCAAGACCATTTTATTTAGGAAAGCTTTTTTTTGTTGACACTTGTTTATATTTTTACTACTCTGAGGTTGTGTAAATATTTATTATAAAATGAAATAAGAATACCTGTATTTGTCCATCAGTCGGAAAACTGCATTGAGTAAGAAATCAACAAAAGGCAAATAATCTAAACTATTCAATAGAAGTGTGTTAAAGGGGCTAGATGCAAGTTTGCCATTTTATACTCACTACTGCCACCTCAGGTCATATGTGTAGCTGCCGTCCTGCACGAGCTTAATATAGAAGCTGCAGTTACAAGTATGACCTGAGGTGGCAGTAGTGAGTATAAAATGGCTAACTTGCATCTAGCCCCTTTAAACTAAGTGCACGTCAGTGTACAACGTGAGAAAATAAGCATATTTAGAACATGACTACACCAAATCAAATCAAATTAGAGACTGTTGCAACCAGAAGTGAAATATATGTGTATCTGCTGTTTTGTAATGCATCACTTTGTTATTTTTACTTGCAATAACCACTACATAAATAAACTTACTATGAAGAATTATTATGCACATTTAATTAGTATGATGACAATACTTAACAGTAACAAGAACAACTTCACAGCTTCTTAGCCACATGGTTGTCCTCAGCAGCTGCTATTTGACAGGCGCTGTCAAGTGTAATGGTTCTGGAGTTTGACAGTGGGATTGTTCTGTCTCTATAGGCTCAATATAATGAGCATCTCACATGATGCTGCTTCTCCTGAAAGCACACATCATACATTTATAATTTGCAACCATGATTTCGGTGCCATATGTTTTTTTTTTCTACTACAGCAATGGAATACCTATACATGCCGCACTGCATATGAGATAGATCTAATGCAGTCTAATGCATGCACAGTTTGAAGATGAAAATCTAATTACAATCTTATTCCTGTGTCAATTTGCTATTTTGGTGATACTGTTAATATTGTGATTCAGTGCTTCTGAGGCAGTGTTCACATTTGGTCTATTTGAATGGTTTATTTGAAGTGAACTCTGGTACATTGACAGAATGTAATTTCACTCTGGTTTGCCTCAAGACTTCAAAATTAGTATAAATTGGCATAAAAACACGGATCAAAATGGTTATGTTCTTGCTCACACAGTATGTTCTTGTTACATGTGAGTATGTCGTTTTTTTATGCGTTTTTCAAACATTGGCCTATGTTTAAAGAGGGGGTATTATGCTTTTTTCAATCACATAGCACCAGTCTATATCACACTACAATGATGACGAAACCTTCTGTTGGTCTGTAAATGCAGTAAATTAGAATAACTGCCTTGTATAAAATTGCTCTCTCAAAATGGCTGTAGTGAATGTCTTGAAATAGGCCTCTGTCTCTTTAAGAACCTTTGAAACTTTCCGACACTCCCCCTCCACACGCTGTCTGTGGCATCAGTGGGGAGGGGGTTCTGCTGAGGAGCAGTGGTTGGTTACTCGGCTGTTGACGAAAGCTCGGAGGCGTCTCCGGGAGGTGGGGGCGTTCCTAGGAGGACTCAGGCAAACCTATCCCTAAAATGGCTGCCATCAGAGTTTTTACAGATTACTCAAAAATCCGTGAATGTGCCAAGGCAACACTTCAGGCATGTTTTTAATAAGGGAATTACATAATAACATGATATAAAGCTTGAAAAAGTCTATTTTGCATAATACCCCCCCTTAATACACAAACACAAACCCACGGTTCTCCACTCAGTCATGCTCTGAGTGAGGGGTATATAGTATACTTTCAGAATCAGCAAGTAGTTGTAGTTTGCTCTTAAAGTACAAAAACTACAAAGTGCACCAGAATCGTAAAAAAAAAAAAGAAATGGTGCCACTATATCTATTTGTACTGGTAAATAATGGTTAATTTCCGCTTAAAACACCCAGGACAAAGTTAATTTTCCGACTCCTGCCATTTTGCATGTGTTTTGTTTTATGCCAGATGCAACATGGATGCACACAAACTCCCCCGGCACGTTCTCGGACTTTAATTTATTCGTCATTAACATCCTCTTTTACCCTTCCCCTCATGTTTTATATAGTCCGTATCCTGAACCTTGGTTTCCCAATCAAATTAATTGGGTCATTTTTATAGCAACATGCCTCCATGCTAAATTGCCTGCGTCGAAAAGACAACAGCGGACAAGAATGCTCAATTACACATTAATGCATGCTTTAAAATGCATAGAGCTCTCCAAGTACTGTCTCGTTGCTCACATTCTCGTGATGGCAAAGCTTGAGAGGCATAATGAAGCTCGATACGGCTTTTTGTTTAGCTCAGGAACTCACATTTAAACCCGGTAGGCCATTTAATTCCCCCCCCTTATGTATTCAATTCAGCCTGGGGTTTTTGCCATAAGCTGGATACTTTGTACAATTCTTCACCCCCGATGATGCAGACTGACAAAATGTTAGGTTGAAAAGTTACATTTAAGTTCTGAAATTTGCGTGGTGGTGCATGGCTCAGCATACATTTCTCACTTGGTTCTTTTTATCATTTTATCTGTTTGTTTTTCGATTTGCTTTGATGAAAACTACTGGCATGATATTGTGTATTGCCAATTGCACAATGATTTGGCAAATGTCATGGTACAGAAGGTTTTTGATTCTCTTGGACCCTTGGTTGGTTGAGCAGGTAGTAAAACACGTTTGCTCAAAAATAAATTAAAAATAACAACCAGCCTTTTCCGGTTTTGCTACAATGTCACTCCTACATTTCTATGAGTAACTTTTGTCGTATGTTGACCCTAAACTGCTCATTACCTGTGAAGAAATTGATGAGCTAATCCTTCTAAGTTTGATTAGCACAGTAAACTGACCACAATGTAATTAAATATATTCGGAGGAACGTTTGTAACAAAGATGGCTTTTTTTTTTTTTTAAGGGTCCATCGAAAGAAATGTGGCTTGCATTCTCCACGGTTCGCAACCTCTGGCATAAGGTTTAGCTGTTGTTTACTTAACCATGTCCGAGCTATTTACCTACATGCCCGCTCTCGCTCTTCCGGACCTCGCCTCTGGTCGTACTTAGTTGTGACTTTGAGTTTAGAGCCCCTGTATCAGTGGAACTCCTGGGGTCTAGACATGGGAAATGAAGAAGGCTTAAGTGCATTGCTGAAATTCTGTCCGCTGCTTGTTGCTCTTTCGAAGCGTGGAGTAGCTGTGTTGCATGACTCAAACAAGAGGTATCCCTTTTCCTTCGGAGCGCAAGTGCAGGCATGTTCACATATCAAACCTATCTGTTTTCTTGCCATCTGCAGGTCAACTAGACACCCCCCAATCCCCCCCCCCCCCCCCCCCACACACACACACACACACACAAAAACTCCAGCTGCATTCCTCCCTTTTGCTTTCCTCATAAATCTGACACTAGTCCCGAAAGAGCCGTAGCCGTGGGGACAGCCCTTCTTGACCAATCAGGACTATTACACTATGTCTATTGAATTGATATCTAACTGGATCTCTGTCTGACTTTTTGTCCAGGTGTTGACAGAAAATTGCTTGGATAAGGATAGGTGGTCATGATATGGCAACAGCATTTAGCCAAGAAATTGAACCAAAAAAGAGGTATTATTAGTGCTGAAAAAATAATCACGATAATTTTCCACATTGATTTTGGATTCTTTTTTTTTTTGTTTAAAAGAAAAAAACAATAAATATGGTCTTTCCTGGACGAGCATGTAAACAGATGCTGCGGCCAAACTGAAAACTGTAGCGAACTCATCAGCAAAAACAAAATCCACACTTCTAGCGTCACGGTACAGGATCCCCATGTCACCCCTTCACCTGGCCAAGCAACACACAAACATCTGCAAAGGAGACGCAAAAAATTTGAATGTTTGAAGAATGTCAGAAGCAGACAACGAGCACGTGTTTGATTGCGGAGCCTCAAAGGCCACAACGTCACGGAGTGAAGCGCTAGCAACTTCATATTTACATAAAGAAATGAGTAAACCGTTCATTTATAAGTAAAAAAGATGATCAAAGTTACAGCTCAGCCTCAAAACAAATCCACATGGTCTAAATAGCGATTGATAGTTTTCCTCTTCGAAGGTAAACTCTTCATCCCCGTGCGTGTCCTGGTCCTCTGAGGCTCCCCTCGTCTTTCTGTTTTGCCCATTAGACGAGTTAGCGCACCCTTGTAGCTGATTTTACATGTAAAATCACTAGGTCCTCTCCTCTTTGTGCCGCATGTGCCGTCCTGTGCTTCCTGTTTGTTTGGGCCTAGTGTTTCCCTGGGATTGACCTGACAGGCGCTGGCTGCAGCATTGTGCGTCCATATTTTTTTCCAGAATGCGACAGGACTGGCCAATTCTCCTCGATTAAAATGCAACATCGACCTTTATTATAATCACGATTAGATTAAAATTCGATTCATTGCCCAGCCCTAGGTATTATTACTAATAGCGACACTATTTGGCCCAAAACAACACATTATACCATTTCCATTGTTGAATAAGGAACCTCTGGGTGATAGAGCGTTTTGAGCACAATCCTAAACCCATAACACAAAGTTAAGTAAACACACATTTACTATCCATTTATGTAAATAGTATTAAACCTATTTAGATCAGTTTGTTGGTCTTTGCAGTGTTTTTGAAAGATTTGTTACTGTTTACTATGTTTCTATGCAAACAATCTTGGGTTGGATTATTCCCATCTTTCATTTCCCTTTTATTTCTATAAACCAAAGGAGGGAGAAACACAATTTGACATCTGTTTTGCAGGCAGCTGTAAACTATGGTTTTGAAGCCACATGTGGCACTTCAGCCCTGCTTACGTGGCTCATGCAGTGAAAGATGGTCTGGCACAGTGCTGTTTATAGACTACCTTTTGTCCATCTAATGTGCAGGTACGTTTAAGCCTAATGTTGTTGTTGTTTTTTTTTGTGTGGTCTAACCGTAGTCTAGTCCTCACCATAAGCATACAAATGAAATAAGTCGTGGCTCATTACAGATATGGATTTTGCAGTTTTGGAACCAAAGAGTCGCAAACCTTTGAGCTCAGAACCCGCCTCGCTGGCTGTGATTGCACCAAACGACACCCGTAATCTTTACCCTGTCACTCCAGCTCCCCGTATAGGCACTACGCCCATTACCGCCATCTGACCGCACGGCAGCTGCGATGGGATCAGGCCCTCTCCGCGTAGTGCCTGTCCTCTCTCCGCAGATGGACAAATGGGAGGCGCAAAAAAAAAAAAAAAGAAGTCACGGGGAGAAAGTGCAATGGTCTTCTCTGTCAGTACTACCCCACCACCATCACCATTCGACGGAGGTTAGCTCACCCGGGCCATAATTCACAGGTCCCCCGACGCTTTGCAGCACTCTGTTTCCTGGACTGAATAATGAATGTGTGGGGCTTCCATTAGTGCTGAAAGCCACAATCACTTCAGAGGCCCTGACAATTACTCATGTACTGGGAATCAGCCATGGGATGGGGCTGGTGGTGGTGGGGTGTAGGTATTTAGGTGGGCGGGAGGAAGCGAGGGTATAGAAGGAGAGATCCATAGCGCTGCGATGAAATTGATGTGTAGGCATTTTGCGGAATCTTTTGATTAATGGTGTTTGTGAGATGGAGAGAGGGGAACAAAGATTCGAAGGCTGATTTGTTTATGCCGGGTGCATGTGGTGCGAATTTAGGTCTTGGGATTACACGGCATTTCCACAGATCCGGAATCGAAAAATAATGCATGCAAACTAATTCAGCAGCTTTGGTCATGTAAGCAAATTGGTACAAAGTTATGGACTGCAGGATTGTGTCATACTTTGGACAACAGGATAATAGGATGGCACTGGCACTGAAGGATGGGTCAAATTCAGAGGACACATTTCCCCTCAAGTACAATCAAGTATACCTTAATAGAGGAAGGAAGGAGAAGGAAAGAAAGAAAGTAGGAAAGAAAGAAGGAAGGAAGGACTGAAGGAAAGTTGGAAAGAAAGAAAGGAAGGAAGCAAGGAAGGAAAAGGACGGAAGGAAAGAAAGAAGGAAAGAAAGAAAGAAAGAAAGAAAGAAAGAAGGGTGTAAGGAAAGAAGGGTGTAAGGAAAGAAGGAAGGAAAGAAAGAAAGAAGGAAGGAAAGAAAGAAAGAAAGAAAGAAAGAAAGAAAGAAAGAAAGAAAGAAAGAAAGAAAGAAAGAAAGAAAGAAAGAAAGAAAGAAAAATTTGAATCTTTCAAGGGCAAAAAGAAATGCAGGTATTTTTCAAGCAATCACGGCACAATACCTGCCTTGATTTCAGAAGCCATAAAAAGCATAATGTTCCTCTCTGCCTGGCACAGCTTTGTACGAAGAAAACTATTTTGAAAAACCTTTATCTTTACAATCAAATCCGATAAGACATTTCCTTTAACCACTGGTGACAGAGGCCCAGGCTCGCCGTCCTTATCTCAGCACATATCCCAACTGAATCTTTGAGGGGAAAAAATGCACAATTTGCACACACAAAAAACAGTCAGCACATCAGTGGTTCTTAATCTAGTTTCCAGTATTCAAAGAGACAGCAGTTTCAGTCTTGGCTTCATTGAGATGAAAGCTAGATATCGCAAGGCCAAGAATGATGTTTTTCTGCCAAATATCCATTGGTTTCCCCGAAATGGCAGTTTGTGTCAATAAGCCAGCGCATTAGGTTTGTGGTCATGTATTATAAAGTAAAACAAACAAAATCTTTACTCAAAGTCCTCAAAACAGCATCCAGGAAAAAGGTCATTGACAGAGCCCCATTATTTACTATTAAAGATGTCATTTTCCTGGTTTATGGGAATATAAGTAGTTGCATTATTAGAGCATCATGGTTGGCATAATTTTCACTTCTCATAAGGCAAAAAAGATGGGAAATAAAACAGAAAAAAAGATGGGTGGAACCAATAACCCTTTTGGATCAATGTAGATGCAGCCTGCTCATATAATGCTGCTAGTTGCTGACGAAGCCACTAACATTCCCAAGACTTAAACAACCCAGTACAGACTTCAGATCCTTAATCTACAATGAAAAACGGCTGAACAACAAACGGAAAAGGCATGGGACAACTTTAGTAAATGTGTTTTGGGATTAACTAAAAGAACACTGTCACTCGTAAAGAATTACACCGGCTCTACAATTTTTCCATCAGCACCTTTCAGAATGCGAACGCAACCGATTTCTGCTATTTCCTTCATGTGTTTTTGAGGAGTGGTCGTGAGCTATTTGCTAATGAATGGCCTGTCGCTGGTGAATGCCTGAATTAAGCTCTCAGCTGCAGAGGCGAACCAGAAGGATTCCCATCTGGATCTCATGCACGAGCGGTTGAAATAGGGTTAAAATAGCCGCACAGTACCAAACACATTGGAATTCAGCTCTACAAGCAAAGAGATAGGACTCAATTTGGAAAAAGGCACTCCAGCAATCTCCGGGATTACACCTACTGACCTGCCGCGCCAAACGCCTTATTAAACGGCCCCTCAAAGTGAATTCTTCAAGTCCGCCTTATTGACTGGAGTGGCAAAGATCACTGTTAAATTTACCAAAGGGAGAGCTTTGGAACATCTGATCCTTATTATAGAAGTCATGACATTGTACAGCTTGATGTTTCACAGATTAAATTTGATACAGTTTTCCTTTAGTGGCCTTGAGGGGTCGGTTAAAATTGTCCTGGTTTAGCTTTTACTGTCGCCGCTTTGAGTTTTATCGGCCTCATGTGCTGGTGAGTCTCTTTATGCAATTTTGGAGTGAATGCGTGAAGCGTGTGCGCAAACGGAGGGTGGGGTGTTGCGGTTTTTTTTACACGCATCTCCTTCATCCTCAATTGTCTCCAGATTTGAAGCACAAATAATGAGCTCAGCATATGGGGCTTTTGGCTCACAAAGAGAAAATAAGGATGAGGCGAGTTCTTTGAAGCGGATTCTTAAGCGTTTGTTTATATTCAGCACAATGTCCAATATAAGTCGCAGCCAGTTATCACCGCGCTATGCAGTACAAGCGCAACTTATACGGTATGTTATATAGAGCTCAGGATTCTGCCATCAAAACCAAACCGCTACAATTTCTGGGGTTCCTGGCACATTCGCAGTGATAAGTCAATAGAGATTTTAAAATATAAAAGACATCAAAGCATTTCACATGAGTAGATGTATCAGTAGTGTGTGGAGGGTCGGTGGTTTGAATTGTGTACTTGGGCAAGACACTTGACCCACCTTGTCTCCAGTGTCTGCGCACATTGGTGTATGAATGAGAGTGTGAATGGGTGAGTGGTTCCTCTATGTAAAGCACTTTGAGTGCCTAAAGCAGGGAGAAAGGTAGAAAGGCCCTATATAAATGTGACTATTTACCATTTATGTGACCATTCTCTGCGGCTTTTTCCTTTACTTTTTTCTACAACACCGACTAGTTCCCTCTAAAATTGTGGATTTCTATGATGATATTCAAAGCAACTTTGTGTCTGCTTATTTGAATGCTCAATTAACCTCTAAACCCCCACCTAAATCGAGCAGTTTTTCTCCAGTTTGGCATTACCAAAATACAAACTCGAAAAAGCGACAAAAATGAGAATGAAAATGACCTGACAATAACATGACAACAAAGCTATTTAAAAGTGACAAACATGTGACAAAAACGCTGCAAAAAGCAACAAAAGAGCAACAAAAAAGCAGCAAAAACGCAACTAAAAAGTGATGAAAATGAGAACGAAAACAAGGATGAAAACACAGCAAAAAAGGTTGAAAAAAGTGTCAACAATACAGTAACAACGCAAAGAAAAAGACCCGCTTTGATTAGTTTTGCCCGTCTTAGATTTCAAATGAGACACTGGCCTATAGGCTGCTGTAGAAACTTTTAAAGTGAAGTGAAGCCGAACTAGAGAAAATAGGTTCAGGCGGGCGTTAAGAGATTAAAACTAGGTGCAAGTATGCCACTTAAGAATTTGTATTACTTAAAGGCACTCTATGTAACATTTTGACTCTATATTTGTCATTAATACTAAACATGCTCCTAATGAGCAGCGTGACACAGAATATGCTATTTCTGCAGTGGGTAACCAAAGAATGGATTTGGATAAGTTGATGTATACAGGTAGGTGTAATTTCCTGCTTGGCATTACTGCCTGTCGCACCTCCTCCGGTGCCCATTCTGCTGACTTTAGTCGACATCTTCATGGCGACAAGCTGGAGACGCACCCACTCCTGATTAACTTACAGTCATGACGTGAGAGGCACATGTTTGTTTGTACATTTATGATGAATATCTATCATTAAAAAAAAGCTTTTATTTCAATGTTATTTATTTGGTAAAATTCTACGCGGTGTGGCTTTAATAAAGTCTATTGCTTAACAGTCAGAGTAACTCTATATGCCTTTTTTGAACTATATTCTTTTAGTATCATTATGGGCAACGTTGGCGCAGTTAGTAGAGCGGATTGTCTCGTGATCGGAAGGTCATGGGTTCGAATCCCAACACGTCGCTGTGTCCTTGGGCAAGACACTTCGCCCTACTTGCCTCCAGTGTCTGCGTACAGTGGTGTATGAATGAGAGAGTGAATGGGTGACTGGCTCCTTACTGTAAAGCGCTTTGGGGTTATAAAGGTAGAAAAGCGCTATATAAGTCGAGTCCATTTACCCTTTATGAGGTAGTACAGTTTGAACTCATCCGTAATGTCCCATCCTGACACACACACTAAACAACCTAAATTCTCACACAAAAACACTGATGGCATCTTCGTGTGCTGCTCCTTAGTAAAGCATTGAGGCTGTCCTACCGTTGTCATGTTGTTAGTTGCTATGCACTATTGAACTGTGATCTGAAAGGAAAGAAAGGGGGCAGATTCCTGGTCACGGCTGACCCCCTGGCACTTTGACCCTTCTGATCCCTCTGGACGCACTCGACTGCGGGTGTTGACAGAGGCCCATGGGGGGGATGGGTAAACAAACCTGACACAAGGAGAAGAGACTTGTAGGCAAACACTGCGCGCAAAACAAACCCAAAAAGTCAGGAGACGTTTTTATGGAAGCTAGGACTTTCTCACACACTTTTATAGCCAATTAGCATGCAACACAGACAGTCTGAGTGAGCTGAATAAAACCAAAATAGTTCTTGGAAAAGCCTTTTTGTTGTTTTGCTGGCTTAAGATCCTCATGAGATTTGCTTTCTCTTATAGTCTTATCTAGCTGCATTCCTTCGTGCTGTAAGAAAAAACAACAAAAACATCCAGGTTTCCTCTCCCCAACATCTGTGCGGTAGTTGAGATAGACGGAGGCTTTTGTTGTCAGAACTGATTTTCCCGGAGTTTTGAAGTCACCCACAACAACAATGGAAGTAGATTCTAACCCAGCCCTTCATGATAATTGATTTTTCTTAGTAATGAATGCAAATTCAATTATTGCTAAATTCAAAAGGACATGTAAAATTAATCAGATTGTAATCTATGAGGGGGAAAAAACAGGACTTGAATATAAATTGGTCTGGCAGGATTTATTATTTGAATGGATGAAAGCTTCTTCCCCCTCGGAATAGATGGATTATCTGGGAGGATTTATTTTATTTTTTTAATTACTTTATGCATTTGTTCTTTTTTACCAACAGGATTTATTAGATATAGGGTGAAACAAGACATTCAGCTACTTAAATGTTAAGTATATGTGCATTTTTATATTTTCCCATTTGAAAAGGAAGCTGAAAAGAAATACATGTTGAAGTGGGCATAGTTTTATACAACTTACCATGTAATTATAGTGACACACTTTCCTTTTTTTTTTTTTTTTTATATCTTTATTTGAATTGGGACAGTGCACATTAATCAACATGTGTTTCTTCAACATGTAAATGTGCCGGAGTTAGCCATATAGGCTAATTTTCATCCGTAGTCCCATGGCAGGTTGATGTCATGACAGATAGGACAAACACAGGCACAAACATACAGCAAAAACACCATCACAGAGACATAAAGGCATTGTGTAACATTTCACCTACTGCCAGTAAACAGAATGAAACATAAGCATTGATTTAACAGGGTGTTTTATTGGCAATAAAAACAGGCATCTTTACTCACCTCTCCTCAGCTCTTACCATATTTTCCGGACTGTAAGTCACACTTTTTTTCATAGTTTGGCTTGGGTTGGACTTATTTATCAAAATGTATAATTTCACATGTTTGTTATTTTCACAATGAGCACCTACAAACTTGTGTACCAGTACCTGCTACTCCTGCACGGTTGTACAATGACAAATAAAGCACTTACTTGCTTTCTGTACCACTGACAATGTTAAAAAACTGTCAAGTTTGGAGTGAGCGAGAAACTTGTGAGGGACTGGAGAAAAGCTGAGGTTACTCTTACTGCAGTGAAGAAAACAAAAAAAAGCTAATTGGTGGACTAAAAGCTAGAGCCACAGCTAGAGGAACGAGTTTGCAAATGGGAGCTTAAACAACGTGCTGCCGGGAGAGGCTTGTCAGCGGGGCACCTGGGTGGCTGGTGCGACTTATACTCCGGAGCGACTTATAGTCTGGAAAATACAGTACTCGAAACATTGTTTGACCTGAAATGTTCTGCTGTGTGGCTTGAAGAAACGTTAAAATAATCAAACATTTAAAGAGATATTTTCCCCTTACAATTAAATCTGACATTGTGTCAGATTTATTCACATATGAGTTATTCACCCATTCTGTATCTTTACACTACATCAATACACTCTATATCTACATTTCCGTTTTGTTCAATGAGTGGTCAAAACTTTAAGCTTAAAGGGGCTAGATTCAAGTTGGCCATTTTGTGTAGCTGTAACTGCAGGTACTATATTAAGCTCGTGCATGACGGCAATACGGACCCGAAGTAACTACATTTTGAGTGACAGTGCAGGATTTTAAGTCTGGGCTCATTCCACACATTAGGACATTGCTGGAACATGTAGGGGGAGGAAAATACATCATTTTAACATTTTTAAACTCCATCTAGTCTCTTTAAATATCAGATAGAACATTATAATTCCAATGGGAACGATATATCTTCCTCAGCATTGTTCCTACCATGCCATTACAATAGAGCTTTATAATTTCAAACCTCAAATAAGCACCTCCTAAGTTTAAAAAAGAAACCCTGCGGTCTCCTTTGTGCGCCTGGTCATTTGATCTCCCCAAGTCCCCTTTAACTGTGTGGGCGAAATGACTGTGTGGCCCCCATCATTTATGTCTATGGCCTTGTGAAACGATCCCCTCCCATTGGCCTTGATGCCTTCGCTGTATTTTACTCACCTGCACTGCCAGGACTCTTAACGTGTGGCTCGCGGTGGACGCTCGCTGATAGATTTGTGCATCCCCCAGGGGCTGTATCGCTGTTGGCTGTCACGGCATACATTAAAGCGTTTAGGCCAGAATAATCACAGCTATTAACTACAAAGGAGGTCGATCTGAATAATTTAGAACAGTTAGCGGCGGCGGTGGCTGATAAAAGCAGTTAGTATAGGAGTGATCAAACAGTAGCGCTATAGCCTAAGCGCAGTGGTGGGGGGGTGTCAATAATAAAAGGAGATCTATGTGATTGCATGTGGCATTCGGTTCTGGTCCGCTGTGCTCTGCTCACGTCACTCCCCACTGCCTCCTAAGTGCAGACATCTTGATTCCACTTTTAATGCTAAATCGATATTTTCTTTTTAATAGATGGGACAGGCGAGGGAACAAGAAATCCAGGTCTTACACTCTCTTTTCATCTTCAAATAGAAGGGGATTTTGGGACTTGGCCTTTAGAGTGAATGCCATTGTGCCATCATGTTGGCAGGTGTGGAAAAGCTGTTAAATTTGGATGTGTGGTGTCTGACTCCATCTAGTGGCTGTGTTGGTTAATAGCAGGAACAACAAAAAAATACAATATTTACCCTGTATAAGCTCTCAGTTGTCCGGGTGTGTTTCAGCTGTGCTTAAGTTATGTATATATTAGACAATCCACGTTCTTTCTGTAGTACATTTTATAATCAAAAGCGTACTTCCTGCTGCTGAACATAGTTGATTTAAAAGAAATAAAACAAAGATTCCTCTATCAAAGTCTATTCAACTTAACAAGAGCAACACATTTAAGCAGGGTGGTCCAAAGAGCTGCATATTGAAGTGTATACAGTGTGGAGGGCCACAGTTTGGTGGTCAGTGCAATGAAAATTTCAACTGAGCGCATTTTGCAGTTTAAACCCACCTTTATTTGGGCTTGAAACCTTAAATACAGCTCTTTTGTATATATGTATATATATTATGTTTAGGCCTACTGTGCATTAATTAAATGAATTATTAATTATTTCAGACGGGTACGTTGTGTGTATTGTTGTGTGTATTAATAAAGGTTTATCTTATCTTATGTGTGCACGCTGCAGGGGTCGTGCATGCGACTGCTGACGGTTTCTTTATGTAGCTTTATCATTCATTTTTAGTATTACTCCTTTTTGGGGAATGTATAGTACAGGAGTTTCAGTTATTAATCTTCCTTAATGAAAATGCCATCTTGAAAATTGACATTTCTATCATGATTAGATACTGCAAGTGTATTTCATAAATGTGTTGCTATTGCTTCTTTGTTGTTGTTTTGTTCCTTTTGTACTATGTTCCTTTGTACTATTGTGAAATGAGAATTTTTATTGCATTGAGTTTGGGGGTGGGCGCTCAAAAGCTTCTTGCTTCAGCCCACTCCTTTTGAGCAAAAGCAAAACTTAATTGTTTTGTGGCAATTTCACCAACACTTTTCACAAAGATTACAAAAAAGAAAAAGAGATAACATGCAACATTGTCGTGCTAAGTTTACTATCAGCTGGATAGATACTGTTTTGACTCTTACTACTTGCATATGAAATGAGGTAGGCTATATATAAATAACGCTGCCTTGCCTTGACCACTAGAGGCTGCTATGAACATACTAACCTGAACCCTTAGTACAGTCTACACTGCAGGGGTGCCCAAACCTTGTTCACTGAGGGCCGCATGTTGAAGTGTACAGCATAGAGCATGGATCAATTATTCAACTAGCTACGTTCAGGAAAGGTTTTAGTAGAGTTATTAAACTTGCAGAAAAAAGTACCATATTTTTTTCCATTTTCAGGTTTCTAATTGACTGCAGAATTTTTGTTTTGTGTTTTCAAGCACAATTTCAAACATGATAGGTCACAAAGCGCGTCATTATAGATCATTACTTATTCACTCCCTACTCTATGCATCTGGTCACACCTCCACCATTGGACCAACCACCACCAACGGCCATTATGGGCGAACCAGCGTATTTTAGAGGTGGGAGAAACTAGAGCACCCGGTGGAAATGTACGGAGATGCAGGGAGAACATGCAAACTACACCCTGCCCTGTCTGGGTTTCAAACATAGGGCCTTGTTGTTGTGAGGCAAGAGCACTAACCACTCCTCCTGGCCTGAGTAGTCACATTGAGAGAGCATATTGCGTGAAGTATCCGTAACAACTATCCCAAATATACCAGCTTCAGCACTGAAATCAGCTGCACGTGTTCAAATCCCCGTGATTCATATTGCCCATAGCCATATGAAAGATGTATTCGTGAGTCACTTATGGAATACAATACAGTCTAATGTGTTTTTCCTGACGTGCCGATGTTTTTCCATATTTCGTGATTATGTTAAGACATGTTACAAGGATTAATACTTAGCTCAAAACAGATACCGCCTCGGATCAAGAGACGTTATGAGCAACAAAACCTCCCATAAAACAAATCCAAAAATAATGGCCCGTAAATACTAGTGGATCGTGTATCAGAGGGTGGGGCACTGCATCCACCTCACTCTAGCCTATTTGACTATGTGGACAATTGATCTATTCCTAACTAAAAACTTGTAAGTCTAGTTATGCACAAAGCCCCATTTAGAAGCAACGTTTTTGGTAAAGTTATGCTTGATATGTGTCTGTGGTTTTTGCCTATACTGTCACTTAATGGACTTTATTTAAGGCATCCACTGCCTCTGCCCCATAGTTGCTGGGATAGGAAAAGCTTGGTAGTTGTTTGAATATGAAACGGTTTATAGTGTGATGGGAAGTGTGTGGTAGAGGTTATTTATAATAAATACATAGACATTTATTTCTTCTCTCAAGTGTTCCTGTCAGAAATAATGAGAGAAAATACTGGGGTGACAGCCTACACCATCACAACCAATAACAATTATCCACCACTAATAAAAAGCAGAAACACTTGGAACTTTGAAAACATTGTGGTTTTACTCTGGCCTCATTAAGGATAACATTTTGACTTGTGTGCACTTTTAGCTTTTTCCCTTCTCTCGCCGCTTGTGTATCTCAATGACCAAATCATTTCCACTGCCACCAACCCAAGAGACCCACTGACAGGAGGCATTAATAAAAAAGACACAGGGCAAGCATAAACACTGTAACCATGGCTGGCCAAAACAACAGAAGCTCCAAGTTCTGATCTATTTCTAAAGTAATACAATACAACATTTGCTCTTTCTCTCTGTGGCTCCCTCTATGGTTAACAATGAGTGCAGCATACCAAGAAGTGGTAGTGCCAGGTAAAACTAAATGGAATCATTTCAGTCTCTTAATTGTATTTGTTATATTTTGTAGTGGCAAGACATGTTAGCTGCCAAAGCTGCCCTGAGCGAGACTGAAGTATGGCCACTGCAGTCAGCTGTCAAATAAAGTAAGCCCCAAGCCCCCTGGTAATGTGTGTAACCCATTCCTTTGTTGACATGGGGGAGGGAGGGGATGGAGCAAGTTCTGAAAATACTTTTAATATACTATACTAATATACTATTGATATTTAAGCATGAGGATTGTTTTCTATTTTAACACCATTATCAAAATATTGATGTTTTGATATTGATCTGCCTCTCAATAACGTAGTAGCAGTAGTAGTCTAAATCTTGTTGTAGCCGGAACAATTATTGGGTCCTTGGGCAGGACATTTCCCAATTTACCAATGTACAAATGGGTAATGTTGGAGAGGCCACTGGTACACATAAGCAGTAGGGGTGGGCCATATCGTATCGCATATCGTTATGGCGATATTATTTTTTGATATCGTAATTTTTGATATCGTTGTGGACACAATATAATTTATGTTACATTCAGCTCCATCAGAGCAGCATAAACACTGACTGTAGAACACAGGGACAGGTGCTTAAAAAGTCAAATGAAACGAAGGATGTGAACTGAGTAGATCATATTCGCGAGGAAATTAGTATGCCGTAAAAAAAAAGAATAAAATATTACTGAATTAAAGCAGTACTAAGTAACCTATGCCCCTAGAGGCCATAAGCGCCTCTGCAGGTGTCGTAGTATTGTGTGTTTTTTTTACTCATTAATTGTCCGTGAGAGTAAATACTACGCCGACAGAAAAGACAAAGGGAGAGAGGGATAATGTACATCCAATTGCAACATGGAGATCATTTTTTTCACTCAAACTTGGCTGTGAATACTGTTTAAGTGGCGCTAGCCCGCAGTTAGCTTTGCCCGTTAGCCTTTTAGCTTCTTCTTCGTGATTCCATGAGTGTGTATTGATGACTCTGACCCGGTGGCAGGGATGTTGCATTTGTGGGGGGTCTTTCATCTCACCAGGTGGAGATGAAAGACCCCCCAATCATCCCATTAACACTTGTATTACCCCCAGAGGGACTTCGAAAAGGATTTATTAAGGTAAACAAGTTACTTAGTACTGCTTTAATCTGCCCGATAGGTGTATGGCTGGGATTTCGAAGTCATTTGTCCACTGCCAATTATATCGTCAAATATATTGTTTCCGTGACGTTTCTTTTTTATATTGTGACATATATTTTAGGCCCTGCCCTAATAAGTAGTCATGTTGTCGTTAGTCATCAAAAGGGCAGGAATGGCTGCAGATTGTAATCGCATTTCAGCAGGAGCGGATCGGAATGGGCCAGCGCGTTTTGCGGATATTTCGTGTGTCAAAAGTGAACTGCTCTGTGGCCAAAGGGAGGTCCAGGTTTGCTTGTTGTACCGGTTTGGGGGAGTAGGGGGAAGAGGGGCAACACGTTATGATTTAGATGAGGAAGAATGCACAGGAGCAAATTGCACAAGCACACAGCATGTATACATTTGTCGTATTTAACCAAATGTTAACCAGTTTTGGTGATCATTGTCGCATTCTGAGAGGACGGCAACTTAATGTTTTGCTATGTTAAACAAAGCTAACTTAGCAACAGCTTTTTCTGGTCTGGGAATCCTGAGATTATGCATTTCCTGTTTGTACATAACATAATGTAACATAATTAATATAAATAACTTGACAAAAAGTTTGCACTAATTCCAGACCGCTCCAGGCTGATTTCTCTTGAAACGCAAACCTGTGGTTGATGGCCTCCTAAAAGGAACTGGTCTCAAGTGGTCTGTTCTGTTCTGTTCTGCTCCCGTTGAAATTGGGCTAAGGGCTGAGGAGTGAATGACTTTTGCAATGTATAGAGCTTTTGGGTAAGTAGAAAAACTGTATATTGTGTATAGTGTTGCTTTAAGTTGCTTCGACAAGGCAAAGGATCTTAGCGCACGGAAGGAAGCATCTACTAAACGAAAGCAGAGGCCACTGTTTCGATTTGCATGAGCCCTATAGACCCTGCGGCTAAAACAAATGGAAAAGCCCGATAGCTTCTCCCTCCATGTCGTGCCGAGGTTTCCATTTTCCCAGTGACATTTTATTCCCTGGTGTAGTTTAGTCTTCCCGGCTTGGTCAGCAGTCCTGCCAGTGGATGAGTTTCCACCCCGCGCCATACCAGCTGCTTTTTCCACTTCCACAGTTGACTTTGGAGGTTTTTTTTTGGGTGTGCACACTAGAGACCCCCGCTAGACCTCACAGGCTTTGCAGGACTAAAATAGGAGGCTGCGGCTTCCAGTTTGAAATCCCCGTGTGTAATAATGGAGCTTGACATTATAAACGTGCACATGCTGGGTGATATTTCGTTTGGGTGTGTGAGGATTCATGTGGCGAGCAAAGGTCTGCGTATAATCCACCTCGACTGTAATTTAGGAAGGTGATCCATTAAGTAGGTTTTCATGAAAAGATCAGCCTTTTTCTCTGTTTTAACCATTTAATAAATCTATGCCAAGTGTGTTTACTGGCAGTGGTGCTCAAGCTGTTGGACTTTGCTGCTATAGGCACTGTATGAAAAGGTGCATTCAAATACAGTGCACTGTGCGTTGTATTAGGTGTAGAAATTCCAGAAATGTGTTGCTCATAAGGGAATAATGTTCATCCTTTATAATAGATAATATAATAGATAATCTGAGAATTACTGAATCTTGAGCACCCAGGCACACGATAAGAACCGACAAAAAACACTCAGAATGTTTGGTTAATGGCTTTGCTGTTAGAATAAGACCCTTGGGGGAGTCATTTATAAAGATAGGTGCTAAATAGTGAGTGCAATCTGGAATATATTATCTATAGCTTTCTGTAAGCGTGGTGCTGATATTTTAAATGACGTGGTTTGCAGCATTAGCTCCAAATCAGCTATGTAAATGTGAGAATGCTTCATGAGAAAAAAACGTGAACTCTGCTGCTGATCCAATTTTGCACATGTTACTCGTTTTGCACATCGTAAATGACTCCCTTGCTGTTGTTTTTTTGTTTGTTTGTTTTAGTTTGTTTGCAACTTCATGCATTGTGTAGGGCTTTATTTGTGTGCTGCACTCCTTTGTAAATTCATCCTATGCTATTGAACAAAACCCATGGGCCAAAAATAACACGCATTTTAGCTTTTAAGCTTCATATTGTTTTATGAAGCCTACAGGATCTGGCTTGCTCCTCTATAATGATAAAACATGCGGCCTTAAAGTTGAGCAAGGTCCCCGCTTTGGCAAAAGTCACAGGATCCACCTGGTTGGAGACTGTATTGTCCATATGGAAAAGTTGATGCGGTGCAGGATATGATACTGGTATGACTCTGTGGGTAACTTTCATGTGCTCAAATCTAAACTCCAGGTATAAAACCCTATAGATGCCTCTAATAGAGCCATGAGAGCATCCACTTTAATGTGGTCTCCTGCTGCCACGATCTCCTGTGGATAAACCTCTTTGCTATGGGATTAACATGGGATATAGTCTTCGCTAGATGCATAGCTGTGTAGGGTGGAGAGAGCTAAAGCCTGATTTAGATCTACACAGACACGTTTAAATACATTGGAGCTGACTTATATAGACTAAGAGAAATCAAAGCCAGGCCACGCTTGTTTAGGTATAGGAAAAAATGAATGAGGTAAAAGAAGTTTCTGGTTTTAATAGAGCAAATTGGACGTGATCTGCATTTAAGCCCGGCTTTGAAGAATGAAGGGGCAGCTCTTGGGATGTGAAAGGCATTTTGAGAACGATCATGTGTCACTAAGCCGGAATGGTATAGGCCATATAGGGAGGTAGCATATGAAAGTTTAGGGTCTGACATTCAAAGACCCGAAAGTTAGTGCATATAGGATTTAAATGCTCACAGACTTTTCTCTCTGCCTCTTCCCCTTTCATCTATTCCAGTAAGTTCCTCTTATTCAATGCTTCTTCTTATTTTGTCCTGCTCCAAGCTACATCCTCATTTTCACTCATTGCTGCAGGACACAGTTAACTTTCTGTTTGTACCTCTGCAAGCTCTTTTTCCACACCTCTTACAGTTCTTTATTGGAGACGGTGGGCCGGGCTGTGATGGAGTGGTCCCATTAAATCATGTAAAAAAAAAAAAAGCACTGCATGTTTGTACAGCTTCCACTGAGTCTCTATGGAAATGGTAAGGGGGTTCTTTCTTTATGAAAACCACACGGTTCCAGGGGCATGAAGTTTGTAATTAATCTCTCTGAAAGCCATTAAATTAAATAAAAAGTGCATTAGAGGAAGAATTTAATTACAGAGCTCCTGTATCTGTGTAATCGCTCTCCTTGTTGTTATCTCTTATGACGTCTGTTGGTCGTTCAGATAGTGATCCTTTGTTATTTAGTGATGTATTTAAGCGAAGCACCCAACAGTGGGGAGCTTGTTGTAAGACTGACCCACATTCCTTTCTATAGGAAATGTAGATTGACATACTGTACACCCATGTCTTTGGATGATTACAAAGAGAGTTCTAAGAGAAAACCCACAGCAACACTTTCAATCAATCTTGTGACTTTATTCACTTTCGTCCAGTTTTTGTCGTTCCTCCAGCTGTCGCTATACAAGACAGGAACAGTGTCCGCATTAGGCTGAAACATAGGCTTTCACAATAAACCATTAAGCATCTGGACAAATACTGCTGAGGTGCTGAAAGGTGGAAAGGACAGAGAGGTTTCCGGTCCCTGCTTTTTCCGCTTTGATTTTCATTCTTCCCTGCTGTCTCGGATCCATTGTTGACTTTCGAACGAAGCTTGAGATCTGTATTTTTTTATCCTTATAATATACAAAACTACACTCTTACGCAGTAGTCTCTGTATATGATGGAATAGTATCAGTATTTACCAGTGTTGAAACCTTGGGGTAATGTTTTCAAGACACTGAATCTCTTGCTGTTTGTACCGCAGCATCCTAGTAAAAAACAACAAAAGAATTCCAGCCCATCTCCACACGATACTAAAGAGATTAGGAAAAACATGAAAATCAGAGCAAACAGAGCACACACCCAAATAGACTATCCCTTTGGGACTGATGAGTCACGTGACAAGTTACTGTTTTTACTGTGCTTCCACTTTTTGTTTATGTGTATTATGTTCCTATGGTACAACATGTTTTAATTTCTGTTTCCTTGCTTAATCTAAAACCCTTTAAGTATCCAATAATATGGAAGTCAAAGTGCGAGCAATGACTTAGTGGTGGAGTGCTCACACACAGATTCAGAAGTTGGCAGTTTAACCCCTGCTTTGTCTAGTGCATTGCTGTGTCCTTGCTGGTATATCAGTGTGATGTGTATCATTATCATTATCGCAATATTCAATTAATGTGATGCATTGTGTTGAAATTGTTTAGTAAAATACAGTGGGAGGGATTTCTCACATTTCTGCCTAAATTGGTCACTAAATGTGGTCTAATCTTTATTAAAATCACTAGAATAATTAAACAGTGTCTGCTTTAACGAATACCACCCAAACATTTACATTTTATCATATTTTTATTGGCCATAACATGTAAACATTCACAATACAGTGTGGAATAAGTAAGTACACCGCCTGAATCTTGCTGAACTGCAGCAGTTTTATAAAGAGGAATGATCCAAGATTCATCCTGATCGTTGTGAGCGTCTAATCTGCAACTACAGTAAAGCAGTTATTGCTGCGAAAGGAGGATCAGCCAGCTATCCAATACAAGGGTTCACTTACTTATTCCACGCTGTTGTGTATGTCTCTGTTTTTTCTGCAAATATCTTGAATCTTGGACCATTCCTCTTTACAACACTGCTGCAGTTCAGTGAGATTCAGGCGGTGTACTTACTTATTTCACGCTCTCCTGTGAATGTTTTACATGTTTTGGCCAATAAAAATATGATCAAATGTAAATGTTTGGGTGGTACTAGTTTTAGCAGACACTGTTTACTCATTATTGTGATTTTAATAAAGATCAGACCACATTTAGTGACCAGTTTAGGCTGAAATATGAGAAATTCAAAACGGTGTACTTACTTAATCCTGCCACTCCATATCACTACACAATTGTGTGTTGGGCAAGTACTTGATTGATTGGTGGTGCTTGGATGGTCTTTGTTGACTGTTATATTTGGGAAAAAAAACACAGCAAATAATTTGATTTAAGAACATGCACAAAGACAGGGTCAAGAAATATGTCATAAACTCATTTGGCATACTTTTGTGTAAAGCAGTCGATTATGCGTGTTGAGTTATTGGCTGCATTCCTCTTGTATTACAACATGCATTTTATTCCCATTGTCACAATTCTTCTCAGCACCAACTTTTTAAACACTTGAGCAGACATAAATTCCCTCACCACTTTGTTCACCCGCTCTTAGTGTTGGTCACGTAAAACGTCTTTGTGAAGTGCATTCCTCCCGCGCGGCCCTGTGTGACTGCGTGTGACAGCATAATGACTTAAGCACAGTTCTCCGCTGCATGCACTGACGTCGTGCCGTGATCGCCCGTTGCGCTTCTCGGTGGAACTCCGTGTTTGTAACCCGACGCCTCGCGGAGAGGGAAAGAGAGCGAGAGAGAGAGAGAGAGAATTGGTCTCAAAGGCAGAGAAATAGGAGGTTGGAGGGAGGGAGTTTCAGGGGGTAGGGAAGGACTGGAAGTGGAGTAGGGTAGGTGATGTCAGCTGAGTTCAGAAAGTAAACAGACTTTCTAGACGGCAGCATGCGGCCGAGGCAGCTGGGGGAAGCCCGAGGGGATGCAGGACGCCCGATGTCCCGGACCACTACCACTCACTTCAGCGGGGTTGTTATCTCTGGAAATAGAGGCTGGCTCCTCTTCTTCTCTTTCATCTTCATCACCTTGGCACATCCCGGGACAGCATGGCCGTATGGTAAGAAGAGACAGGACTCTCTCAACACACAAGTTCATGTTCTTTGTTCTCAAAAAGCCGGTATCAGCAGTGTCTCCATCCTTTGGCTGGGCTTGTTTTCTGTTCTTAGAGTGCATTGCCCTGTTATGCATGACACTCACTTTCTCACTTGGCTTGAAATCGATCATGTTGAGTACACAGTTTCTCTTTGTATTATCTATATCTTGCTGTTTGCATTCGCTCTAATTTCTTTTTATCATGTGCATCTTTTGTTAAATTTTTAGTAATTGTTTGACTTATTACTCAAGTACAATATCCAATCAGTCGTCTAGGTCATGACCTAGGCTTTAAAACTACACAAGACAACACACCTACCCTTGAACAACAATGTCAAAGTGCATACAAATCCCTTAAAGTTTCGCACAATTCATTCTCATTTGATGCTCAATAAACTCAATATTGGCAACAGTTGGACAATGCCACACATTCCTTGCAGTGAGCCAGTGTATCATTTAGGGACCGCTGAAACTTGGAACCATTTCTCTTTTGTCTGTGAGACTCCGAATGTCTCTCTCTCTCCCTCCCCTGTTTACCCTCTTTGACCACTTGAACTCCTGCAGGAAGACACGAGTCATGTCTGAGCTTCCCTAATGTGTATACCATGCATCCCGGAGAGTTTTTTTCTTCTTTTACCCACCGTCAAATTTGCCTTGCGGCCGTAAAGCTATACCTCCAATCAGTAACGCTGGTGCGTGTGGGACGACTGCGGCGGATTAAGTTGTAGTGTATAAATGCGGGCCTGTTGGCGAGTCTTAGCCACTCGTGCTTGTTGTCACCCGAGTAACTCCCTGATGGATTTGTTTCATAATAGTGCTTAATCAGCTCATGAAAGATGCCTGCGATTGAGCAAGCCAAGATCGTTTTAGACCAGAGAGGAAAAGGCCATTGGTCTGTCAATGTTTGTTCATGTTTACACTGTGGTAACGTGCAAGTATCTCAATATTGTCCTTGTAGACTCACCGCACGAAAACGCTGGATCAGCTGGAATGGAAGCAACTGGAATTTCTCTTAGTCAGACAGCTGGATGATGTGATTCAGAGTGAAGTAAACAATTGCCATGTTCTTAGTTAGACTTTCAAAGAGTAGGAAAAACACATGCTTCTAACATCTAGAGAGAGATTGACAAGTGTTTGATGAGAGTAAAGAGCATTGAGCTGTACATACAAAGACTCATCGATATTTCCTATGGTTTTTAATATAAAAGTAAATGCTTACTGTGGTAATGATCTAACCTCACTTCAAACAAACTACCAACCAAGGCCATAACTGATGATTTGTATCTACTGTCCGTAAAAAGCTGTATCAGCAAGTAACTCTGCTGACTAATGTGGGTGTAACTTTTTTCCAATTTGGCCAAGACTGGGTGGAAAACTTTGCCTGATTATGTGTTCTTAAAGGTAGGATTTGCACCTTACATTGTCCCAAATGTAAACCTGTCACCCCATGTCTCAGTCCAGTAAAATAATGTCTGTAAATTGTATCTCGATCATGGCTGCTTGTGTGATGTTTTCATTGCACAATTACATTAATCTTAACATGTCTGTCCTTATGACCTGTTCTGTCAGCATGCACTCCCCCCTCTGATGTGTTTAGCTAAAGTTCTCTTTAGGGGGGAAGTTGTCAGGGCTACCGGGTAACAGGCAGAACGAAACAAATCCCCAAACATTAAGATGTTGAAGAAATATGTGGAGCAGGGGAAAGTTTTGGCACAGAGGCAGAAAAGTGACCTGGAAAACTGTATGTCATTCCGTAGTACATTCAGTATATTGTAGCTCTATGCTAAAAACAAATGGCTCCATATAGTTCTTGTTCGACCCTCTTACACTTTATCATTGCTAATGGGGTTTGCGGTCTTCGCAGACGGATAGAAGGTTATTTAAAGCGATCTACAGTACATGATGACCAGTGGGATCAGGCTTCTTGCACATGTGCGATGACCACAAAGATCCACTGGGAGTTCCCCCCTCCGCTCTGTGATAGCCAAATTGCACCAACCTCAAAATACCAGACAGCTGCCGCGGCCATGCGAGCACACACATAGCGCCGACAGCTGCTATAAAAACAGCCATTTTTCCATGATAGCTCGGTAAGCGCAATTTAGTCAGAAGGAAACAATTTATTCTCAACCGGATAGAGAGGAAGGGCATACTGTATATCCACTATGCATTTGTTACACACATTTTTATCACACACATTCTCCACAGCAGTGTCTGTTGTGGACCAGTTGTCTGTGATATATACGGATTTGGTTGAAACTTCAAGAAAGGTCATTGCTTGGTCAAAAGGGCGGCTGTAGTTCAGTGAGCTAAGGTTTAGGTATACTCTATTAATCCCCGTAGGGAAATTTGTTCTCTGCATTGACCCATCCTCAATGCCGCTGGAGCAACCTGTAGGAGCAGTGAGGCCGGCGCTCGGGGACCTATCTCCAGATGTGGAGCCAGGCTTATGGTCAGAAACACATGGCTGGAGGATTATTGTACATGTTTTAGTGGTAGGGGAGGAAACCTACGCAAACCCGGGGAGAACATGCAAACTCCAAACAGAAAGGCTCCATCCAGGTGGACCTTCTTGCTACCCTGCCGCTATTCGCCAGATCACTTTCCTCGACATGCTTTCTATGTGCTCATGAAACTGCTATGTTATTATGCTAAAGGTGTGTTGTATTTATTACTGGGTGAACATATACATTTTGTATTGTGTCATGTGATGGTGGTTTCTGAGCCGATGTGACTTGGCTTGTAGGTTTTAAAGAGGACAGTGAGGGAACATGCAAGCTTCATGCAAATAGAAAAAAAAAAAAAAATACTTTGAGTTTAATGGGAAATTTGTTACTGGATTCTCTCACAAAAATGCATTGATGAAGGACAACAATAAAAAGCAAAATACCGTTTGTGTGTTTACTCATGGTAACACCCAAGATGATTAGCAAGATGATGAGCAATGGAAACAAACTCAACAGCGCTTAGCCCTAATGCTTTAGCTACCTCCCTTTGCAGCTGTGTCTAAGATAATGCTTGGATGTAATGCTGAAGTTCAAAGAGACGACTGTTATCTGAGTCAGGAGTCTATGTCTGAACACTGTAACAGAATGGGGAGACAGTCTGATGGATTTCTCTGTAACAAAAACACAGACGCCGATGACTGACATTTATTTTTAGCTCAGTCCGAAGAAACTTGCTTCTGGAAAATGATGGCATGGTCTGTGAGCTGGTGCGGACTTGTGAGGAGAGTCAAAATTGATACCTCAGCCCGTTTGGAAATCCATTGTTCTGACTGTGATGTCGGATAAGTGTTGTCACATCTGGAGTGGAAAAAGCAGATAACACATAGAGGTTTCAGAGTCATGCATCCGACCACATCTGCATGCATTTGGAGCAGCCGCTAAAGGCACTTTTCCGATGGAGTGGTATGGGACAATATGAGTAGGTGCAGTGTTTGTATTTCACTATGCCACCACCAATTGATTTGGTAATGGCAACCCTGTTGCCTGTTATCCCTGATGTTTAGACTTCCCCAATTATGTTCTGAAATGTACAGGATTCTGCAGCTTGATCAGCCTCCATCATTCTAGTGACAAGGAGGTTAACCTAACCAGTAGTGTGAAGTCTCAAAAGAAGAAGATAATTGTAGTTTCATGAGATAGTCCAAATGCTACAATCTCTAGAATTGTAATAGAATTCCAGTTGAAATACTGTATTTTTACTGCTCACTATATTTTTACTGCTCAGTCCTAAGAAAGGACAAGATCGCAGATACAAGCAGCTAAAATGAGCTTCCTTCGCAGGGTGGCTGGGCGCACCCTTCGAGATAGGGTGAGGGGCTCAGTCATCCGGGAGGAGCTCGGAGTCAAGTCGCTGCTCAATCACGTAGAAAGGATCAAGCTGAGGTGGCTCGGGCATCTGTTTCAGATGCCTCCTAGTCGCCTCCCTTGGGAGGTGTTCCAGGCATGTCCTATTGGGAGAAGGCCTCGTGGAAGACCCAGGACATATTGGAGGGACTATGTGTCTGAGCTGGCCTGGTGTTGCCTTGGAGTCCCCCCAGAACAGCTGGAGGAGGTGTGCGTGGATCGGGATGTCTGGGCAACTCTGCTCAGACTGCTGCCTCCGTGACCCAGCCCTGGATAAGCAGAAGAAAATGGATGGATGAATGGCACTTCTAAATCAATCCCTTACTTGCAAACAGTATTTCCTGATTGTTAATTCAACCTGAAAAGACTCACAGAGACAGAAAGGCATTAAGAAAGTTATTGAACGACCACCAATCATGATTGGGGCTCAGACCTCGATTTAATGAACGAAAGAGTTGCACGGCGTTGATGAATGCTAGCCAGAGTCTTCCCCGGAGTCTGGACACTGGTGGGGGTAGAAGAGGAGACCCGGGGAGACCAGTCAACGACAAGCAGAGTCGAGGAGAGGCCAGGTGGAGAAAGGGGTGGAGGAGGGTCGCAGCACGGCTGGGAAACGCTGAGTGATTGAATGGGAGGCTTAAGTATCATGAGCTTAAGTATCAGAGGCTTAAGGATCATGAGCGATGAGTGGCTGGAGTAGGGACGAGCGCTGCGGTGATTGGCTGACGTGAAGGTGCGGCTTGAGCTGGGTCTGTGATTGGATGATTGGAAAGAGATGCCGGTGATGAGGCGATGAATGAATGCAGCTGGTATGTCTTCCAAGTTGAATTTGCGCAGAAGCTTCATCTAATGTAACATCAACTAAATTGCACAAATCAGTGCCTAAAAGCTACTATTGTCGTCACCTTAATAGTAAATCTAATCCATTCTCATTCTTTGCAGAGCTGCCAACAATTTTACAACACAGTGTACATTAGTCAACTCTGCTTGTCATAATCGTAATTGCGGGTGTTACATAACTACAAGCATGGTGAAATTTGCATATTGACATGGGTGATCGGAAAGCGCTTGTTAAGACAGTGTACTGTATTTATGCCTGTGTCTTGTTTCACCAGATAATTCCAGCAGCTTTACAGCTGTTCCAACGTCATCCCAAAATGTTTAAAGAAAAAAAACATCCAACACTGTTACTGTCCAGGGAATCAGTGCCCGCAGGTGTTGACCTGGAAGCCGCGCAGATGTGTTTTACAAGAGACTTGGATTGTTTTGCACTAAAAAATCAATTCTAGCATGATGGCCGGGATGGATGCCCAAAATGTAGTTACGTGAATAGGATCTAGGAGGTATAAATCAGCTTGAAGAGATGCCCAGAAAATAGACATGCATTCCAGTGGAAGTGTGGGAGAGGAAAACATGACGCTCTTATCAAAAGAGTGAGATAAAGGAACAAAAACATCTTCAAAACATTTTGTGCTGTTTATTAAAGGACTGAAAATACAAATGAAAGTGTTATTTGTACCACAAATTAATTTGCTTCTATCAAGTAGATTTTTGTTACTGGGTTCAGCCTGTTAGCATTGTTCATCTTTTGAACATTATTTCTCCACCAATCTGTAAATGTTTCTTTTTAGTTATTGCTTTTGTCTCTTTTGTTCAAACGTCTCCAAACAACAGATTTGGCCCAATTTCTTATAACGTTTAATATGGACTAAAACAACCAATACTGTAGATGAATAGTGAACTTAGATGGTCTTGCTTTTTCACAGAAGATTACAATATGCTTTGTCTAAAAGCAAAGTGATGGCAGAATAAAGGCTTGTTTTGCAGCATTTTTCAGAACGTTTCTATTGAGTAACGATTCCTATATCTCTACTGAAGGACGAGACAAGCCGCAATGGTGCATTTGATGACATTACCAGCGCAGCTCATAAACTCTGCTGACCCTTTCATGTTTATGTTCTATAAATCACATTTTACTAGCTCACCGGTCAGTGTCCTTTGTGCATCGCAGTGAAGAGGCGCCAGAGTGGTCAAAAAGGAGTCAGAGTATCTTCTCTCTGTGAGGTCAAGCTTAACGCCGCAAACCAATCTGCATTGTGGTGTAAAAGTCACAGTAAAACAACAGCTTTTGATAGATAAATTAGAAGTACAGGTCTGATGCAAGCGAAAAAGTTAGCAACTTAATTAAAAATATATATCCACCCAAAAAAACTATTCCTCATATTCCTTATTTATTGCCATCTTGAAAATGTTGGTGATTAAAAACCTTTTCCATCTTTGTTAAAAAACTGCTCCCATTGAATAACAATAAGACAAGTAAGTATCCCTTTCTGAACTAACAGCTCCAGTATCAGTGTGTTAGTGTTCGTAGTGTCTTAGAATTTGCATATTGACCAGATTGATGGTATATTATATATAGCATCCTGTTACATGCTCGATACAAGGCTTTACTTGTTACTTGTTGTGTCAAAGTTAATGGCCATGTATCTACTCTACAATTTACTCCTGATGTCGTAAACGTTCTGTGCGGTGCTCACGTGAGGGCATCGCAACTTCACTCACACACAAAGCAGTGGAAATATAAGTTGTTAACCATACAATAAATTAAAAAAAAAAAAAAATGTAATAGTCTATATGTAATCATTCGTTCTTTCTCCAGCTAGGTTTATGGTCGGCTGACACTTTCTTCAAGGCAAAGTCCGAAACTGCAGCCAGGGCCGACTTCACCACTGGGCTTGCATGGGCTGGAGCCCAAGGGCCTACAAAAAAAATATATATATATATATATATATATATATTTATATTTATATTATATTTATATTTATATATATTTTTAAAAAATCCTTTAGGGAGCTTTAGGGGCTTCGTAGTTTTCGGATTGGAAACACACCTCTGTGAGTATAAGAGAGCAAGAAGACAGTACAATTCAGAGAATGGCTATGATGGCTTACATTAATGAGTCAGCTGAACGCATAGTGGAGCCATCTCAGGTTGGGTGAGTGGGTGTGTGTGTGTGTGTGTCAGAATGCCACTGTAACCTGGCCAGCAAAGAAATCAAGCAAAAATCCATTAGACATTGATATCCCATGTTGTAGAATTCTCATTGGTTTTGGGGCAATAAGATCTAGTTTTCTAGCCTACAGCCCCTGAATCCAGAACAAAAACATCAGGCCTTACCGCAGACATTTGTGGCTGTGCAGCTGTAATTGTTGTGTATGCTGCAACATCCACAAAAATGGCAGTCTAAACAGAAACTATGAACACAAAAAACACAAAGCAAGCACACACAAATGAAGACAATGCAGGCATGCCAGTGCTAAATCCAGAATAAAGTGTTTCCCTGGGCGTCTTGGCATGTGGTGGTGAGTGCCCCATTGTGCAACAGTGTGCATTAGGTTTAAGCAGTTGAGAGCAGGATCTTATTAAATGTTATGAACTGGTTATGTTGTTGTCGATGTGGTTTTATGTGTAAGTACTTTAAATGCTACTGGCACAACAAAGTAGCAGTTGTAAAATTAAGTAGTAGTACCATACCCCCTCTGTCCGATCCCTTCAGATCGCGGAAGCTAAGCAGGGTAAGCCTGGTAGTCCGCCGGGGAACACCAGGAAGCCTGGGGTGAATGTAGTGCGTGAGTGAGTTGTTAGTGGGGCCAATGGCGCAGATTGGCAGCGTCGCTTCCGTCAGTCTACCCCTGGTCACCTGTGGCTACAAATGTTTTGAGCATCTGGAAAAGCGCTGTATAAGTCTAATGCATTAGTATTAGCTGCGCTACATGCATGTTCTCCTTGAGTCAAGCATCATGTAGTTGCTCTGGGACCCTGGGGACATGTCCGTGCTCATGCAACTGGGATCACAACAGCAAATAAAATGTCCCATTAAAGAGCTGTTTTACTCCTGTCCTCAAAGCACCCATAATATACTGACACAGTCTCAGAGCAAGGCACGGCACATACACTTTGATTAACGCCGTTTCCGGTGCCGTAGCTCTTTCTTGCTTCGGGGGAAAGTGGGGCCGGATTGTAGCTGGACAACAATGACACGATTTATTATATCATTAATGTGTCAGGCCAAGTCAAGGACAAATTACGAAGCATTCACAAGACGCACCGCTCCTCCCCTCAGCAAACAGCCTCACGGACAGTCATAACTTATGGAGGCAATTTCAAGCCTACGTAAGATTTGGGCATTCATTCAGAAACATAAACAATTGTCACTAGAATTTGACAGAAATATATTTTCTCAGTTCATCTTAGTCCAATATTGCCTTTTCGATCTCTGCCACCTGTATACAGTGGTTGTGCCCTTAAGCAAAACCCTTAACTGAGCCTTGAACCTTCTTCTACAAATAAATCTAAAGGTTGCATTGTATTTGAGAAAATTCACAAAATCCTTTCCCTTTACTTCATTCTGCTATCACGCCAGTTTAGTCGGCCAATGTCCTTCTGTTATGGGTTAAAGGTTGATCACAGGGCGATTATTCCTCAGCGAAATGGAGAGAGTGTCTAAAAGTGCAATTCCAGCAACACAGATCCAAGATTCTCCATCCACATCTGCCAAGAAACAATTTCCATTTGTCTGTTTAAGCTGTTAAACTCCGTTACATAACATTTCAGGCTAAAGCGCCCGTGACTCATTGCTTTCCAAAATACTTGCATTTGCACAGTCTAAACCAAAACAAGAGTCAGTAATTAGCAAGGCCTGAGGGCTCGTGGACTGTTTTGAAACGGGTTCTTACAGATCATTTGACTGAGCTCATGTATGGCCCGTAACAAATAAATAGCTCAAATGTCGACAGCAGCAGATTCAGAGGCTTCTTCCTGGGTTTCTTCATAATCACAATGATAATAATAGCTGCTTGTAAATACCTTTTATGTAACTGTTTGGCTCCATTGTTTAATAACTTGCGGCACTTGTTGAAACTGATCTTTATTGCCCTGTCTAACTTTTTTTCCAAATTAGGGCTGCATGAGGTTTGTAGAATCAAGATTCAGTTTTACGCTTTTAAGGACGTGCTGCCTAAATAACTCCAGTTTGTGTTTACTGCCGGAATACTTTCTCCAAACACCCATTGTATATACAGATCCCATTATTTTCAGTTGGGATGTGGGTGTTTCTCATGACGTAATTTAGCTTCTGTGGTACATTCCCTAATTGCAATTACACAGAGGTGGAATTGCTCTGTACATGTCCCCAGCAAAAGACCAAATAAACAAATCACTGAACCCCAGGCTTCTGCATTCCACTCGATGTCAAACCTTTCTCCTCTCAATGTTCAGTTAGTTAAGGGTGATTGCTGAGTTAATTGTCCATATGTGTGCGTTCTCAGATTACTGGCACTCGTACAACCACTGCCCGGGCCCGGAGTGGAACGTGATGTGCCGAGGCTGCTGTGAGTACGATGTGATCCGCTGTAAGTGTCCTCTCCAGGGGACACAGGTGGGCTACGCTGTGCCCTGCTGCCGGAACGCCATCAACGAGTGTGACCCCTGCATCATCCACCCAGGTACCGCACGCCAACAGGACCACGGAGCAATTTTTTTTTGTCATTGTTAGGGGATAACATTAAAGTAATATTAACTATTTATTATACTGGGTCATGCTGTAAAGTCGTACTATCCGTGGGTCAAGCTGTACAGTCGCACTATCTCTGTCATAGCCTTGACTATGGTGTTCAGGCGCCCACTCTCAGCCACTGAATATTTTGCTTTCGTATCAGGATGACGCTCGAGAGGGTATTTATCCCTTTGCTGTGGAAACATAGACAGACTTGAATGGTAGGACTAGAGCTGTCTCCGTGTCCCGTACCGATGGTAAATAAACTTCTCCTGTGTAAGACATCCACACTGCTACGTATTCTTCATCTATCCTCTCGATTGTTAATTCTCAGTCATACCATTTACATTTTCATTTTACACAATAATGACTATGATTTAAAGGTTAGCACATTTTCATTTTAAGCATTATATTTGCTGCATGTTTGCAGCTCTGTTGCTTCTATATGCTAAGTTTCTCCCCTTCTTCAGAGCTATATCCATGTAAACAAACTCATTCTGGTCCGTTCCTAAATTCACTTTATGAAGACACAGGAAGAAGTAAATAGATGCCTAACATGATTAGCTCTTCTAATTAAAGACCTGTGAGCTTTTTTGACAGCACAGGGTGAAAGGGGGTGAAAGGGCATGTGAACACACCAATGTCCCATTGTCCCACACTCGCACTCTCAAATGCACTCACTCACCCTGGCCTATTGTACATGTTTTTAGTGGTAGGAGAAACCGTTGAACCCAGAGGAAACCTCACGGAGAGAACATGCAAACTCCACACAGAAAGGCCCCGCCCGGGCGTCAAACCCAGGACCTTCTGGCTGTGAATCACGAGCACTAACCGATGTGCCACCGTGCTGCGTTTTTAGCACTTTTTGGCAAAATATGAAATGAGATGGATAACCCAATGTCTTGACCTCATTATGCTTTAGTTGTTGAGTAGTGTTCGGGATTGAACCTACTGTGTTTGGCTTAACTGCAGGAAACACAAATACTGCTACTTTTAGATATACACACACATATATCTTCTTGATGTGTTCAGTATTCCCTGCTTCATTTAAGAGGCCACCACACCCACCAGCTTCACAGGCTTCCAACCTCCTTTTAATGAGGCACTGCTGAGTGTCATGGGATGGATTCCAGTGCTAATTAGCCTGATAAGCTTACCTCTCCTTCACTACTACCCTTAAACTTTACAGACTGCTTTGTACCTCATAAAGACACCATATGCAGTGCACCAAGATTTTTGTCAGGCAATTAGCTTCATGTTAAGGATACTTTCAACCAAATTATACTAAGCATGCCTGTACAATTAAAGCCATTAGAAAATCCACACAGTTTGGCACATCCTACACTAAATTGCTGCCATGAGGTGCTGCGCATTTTTAATGTACTTTCCATGCAATTTTCCTCTGCTGCACAGCTGCTTCCCTTGTAGCATGACAAATTATGCAGTACAAAGCAATACTATGATACAATGATCTAATTTGTTTCTCCCCATGGTTTTATGTTCGATGGTTTGGCAGGAGACTTTTGGACACGTCACGGTACATTATCGCATCAGGATAACTTGATTTGTCAATGAAATCGGAGAGCATCGAAATGATTAGCCAGTTATTGTGCACTACATGCCTATTTGTTTTCTAAGTGACAACACATGCACCTGAAAGTATTTCTTTATTTTGCTGGAGGAAGTTATTCATGATGACTTACTAGGACTAAAATGCCCAGTTGTTTTTTCCAACTGAAAAACAAAAAAGAGAGACTTAAAAGAGCCCCATTACACTCAAATACCATTCTCAAGGAACAGGTTTGCTACTCGATTAGGTTTATTAGGTCTTCAGTGTTGGGGGTAATGCACTACTTAGTAACGCGTTAGAATACTCGTTTTCAGAGTAAGGAGTAAAGTAACGACTTAGTTATAACAAAAGTAAATATACACAACAGATAAACGGTGCTGCATTGAGCCCCGTTTATAGTAATGATCCCGAGTGGCCTGTGAAATTAACATGGCTGCTCAATCTCCTCCTATGAAGCCTGTTCCTTAAAGGAATAGGCCACCGTTTTTACATACTAAAATATGTTCTTACCTCACTTTAGTCGAGTTAATATATCCCCGTCTGGTCTTTGTCCGTGCGCTCTGTCACGCAAACGGAGCACATACGCAGCCTCTCCCACATGTCACATAGCTCCGAAAAAGCTCACGATAGAAGCTACCAAGCTCTTCCACGTGTTCCCTATTTAAATAAAGTTACGTGAAGTGTTTTCATGCGAAGTATATTTACACAGAAATGTAACATGTCGATTTTATAAGCAAATAAAGAGGGGGACTATATTGTGAGGCGTAATGATACGAGGAGCAAAACGTCCGCGCAGTAACTCCTAAAGGTTATTGACGGAAGTGAGCGGGGGGAAGTCTTTAGGAGTTACTGCGCGGACGTTTTGCTCCTCGTATCATTACGCCTCACAATATAGTCCCCCTTTTTATTTGCTTATAAAATCGACACGCTACATTTCTGTGTAAATATACTTCGCATGAAAACACTTCACGTAACTTTATTTAAATAGGGAACACGTGGAAGAGCTTGGTAGCTTCTATCGTGAGCTTTTTCGGAGCTATGTGACATGTGGGAGAGGCTGCGTATGTGCTCCGTTTGCCTGGCAGAGCTCACGGACAAAGACCAGACGGGGATATATTAACACGTCTAAAGTGAGGTAAGAACATATCTTAGTATGTAAAAACGGTGGCCTATTCCTTTAAAAGGGCAAAAGGCGGCCCTCGTGGGGCTGATGTACAAAAAACAGCGTGGTTTAAAAATATGACACCTACCCCAGCATTGTCTCATGGGTTATAGCAATTTTTAGAAAAAGAAAAATCTTTGGTGCCAGGATTTTAAGCAGTGCAAACGAGGTCCAAAGCTACGTAGGAATCCTGTTTGTCTTTTGGAGTCATCGCTTGGCCACCAGAGGGTGGTATTACAGCAATGTCAGCTCCCCGCCATGAGGACCAAAGAAAAGGGCTTTCCTCGCCCATTGGTGAGCGCATTCACATCGTGGAAGTACTTCCATTATTTTGAACTTATTGGTAAAAAGGACAATACAGTAGAGGAAAGCCAGCATGAAGCTCCCAACCACAACCCTTAGCTTTTGGCAGTATCGGTCCTTCCATTGTAATCAATAAACTCGTAGCTGTTTATGTGGTTGAGGAAAGCGGTACAATTACTGATGTTCTTATAGCCAGATCTGTAAGTTATTTTTTACCACCGACAGTTTCGGCTACAACTGACAACCTCTGAAGAAGGACACAGTTGTAGCCAAAACTGTCAGGTACGAAATAACATACAGAGAACATAATAACAAAATTTAAGGTGTTTAAATGGAATAATATGAATGTATAGTTGACTAAATGTATCAAAATTTAGTCGACTAATAGTTAGTTTAGATGTTTTTGTTTCACTGCAACTGGGAAGCGAAGCATGTACCATCCTCTAGCTCATGTAAACTATGGAATTAGAATGGCGCACAGCTATAGAAGTGTGTCATGTTTTCCCCTTTGCTCATATTTTAACGTGTTCTTTATGGGGTGGAAAAACAGCTGTCAAAAATTAAACAGATACTTGTGCATTGAGTTTTACTGTACAAAACGTAAAATCTGAAACATGTGCATAACTATAAATCATTAGTTATTGCTCTGGCTCATTGTTAAAATAAACCTGTAATCATAGTTATGTGTCTGTTTGTTTTGCCGGACCTGAAGGGTGTGTAACTCCAAACATACTGCCCAACTAAAAAGCACATGAGTTTTTGACATTCCTCTCTTGAGTAGGAATGTTGCCACTTGCTTAGAGTCACGTTGACCCAAAAACAATAATCACCATTAGCCCTTCCTCATACCTGACAATGAATATAAGGAAAAGTTGTGTTTACAATCTTTTCTAGGCTGTTTCTACCAACTTTCTACTGGTAAAAGTGAATGGATCACTGAATTATACAGTATTTAAAATGGCCACCATGGCAGAATAGAAAGTGTGTACACAGTATACTTTGTTACTGTTTAGATGTCACCGAACCAGGACTTTTAAATGCCTGAAAATCAACTGGTCTGTGTTCCTCCTCTTCCTATGCATAAGGAAACTTCAACAAGTCAGGAATACTTTTGTTTTGCTCACCCACGTTCAGGGAACCCCTCCTAGGTAGAATTAAACCTTATTGCTTCACCAATAAATGAAACCATCATGCCAAAATGTGGGTCAGTTTACTGCATTAACTGTTCTAAGGAAATGAAGCTGCCCTGCCCTTTCCCATAAATTCACATCTGTGACTGTGATAAAAGTTTATTTACACACAGCCGTAACCTTGTTTTCGACATAAATCCTCAATGCCTCATATAGTTTGTGTTTATTTTTGTGCGTTTTTCAGTGTGATCTAGTTCTGTAACTTTCTTTTGTAGGCTGCAGTATATTTGAGAACTGCAAGCGCTGTAACAATGGGACGTGGGGACCGAGAGACGACTTCTTCATCAACGGCAGATACTGCGCCGAGTGCCGCCCGGGCTGGACTGGAGGGGACTGCATGAGTAGGTCCTGTTTACTCGAAGCACGTCTTTGTGGCCTTAATTAACTTTGCATTGAGTTTCTGTAATTCTTTGTGCACTTTAGTCTGCTGAGGCCACGTCTATAGTATGCGCAGTGTGTCCTCTCCCGCCGTTTTATCTCAGGCTGCGTCTATGATGCCATTTTGGAAGAATGCCACGTACCCGCGAGCGTTTACTTTCGAAGCAGAATGACAAGACAGTCTCTGCATTGCAAAATCTCATACCATCAATTTAATTCATACCATGTGAATGCTTCATAGAACTTTTATGCAAATACTTTCCCTTAAGGCATGTTAAAAGTATATTCTAATTAAATGCAAAGACGGGGAAAGTTTTTTTTTTCCTCTCAAGGGCTCTTTGTGCTTTCTGTTGTCTGTCTTTGAGGGCACAGTTCACAGTGAGTGGTGGAACTTAACTTTAATTGCTGTTGGCATAAGTGGAAACCAAAACAGCACAATATAAGTCTTCAAAAATGATAATTAGCTTGTGATTAAACGCACAACTTTCCATGATGGGATGCCTTGCTGTGGGTCTTTCAGAGTGTGGGGGAGTGATTCGGAAGAAACAAGGCCATTTGGTGCTCGAGAGTTACCCCAACAACGCCCGCTGTGAGTGGACCATCCAGGTGGACCGGCCTTTCACCATAGAGCTCAGGTAAAACAGGCATGAACGACTGTATGTAGCTTCACCAAATAAATCATTCTTTGTGGGGCTTCGCCACACAAATTCTTGATGTGGATTTGGGTCATAAAGAGCTGTCATTCGTTGTAATTACTAAAACACACAGTTACTGTTTGTGTAATGACTTTGCTGTATGGTGTCAGTGGGTGGAACAATGTATCAAGAAGCAAACGTTCCAGTAATTTTGGACATAGTGATACAACAAAAATCCATGATTATTGCTGTTGAAGTCCAATTGACTGGCCACATTTTTGGATTATTTCATTGTTACTATGTTATGTACAGTTGTGCTCTTAAGTTTAATTTTGTATATTTTTCAAAGAATATGAACACAACATTTTTTTTTTCACACGTAGTTAGAGGTTGTGTTAAGCCCTGTATAGTGAAACAACTGAGTTTACTGTTTTTAACATCAATGACAGCTTGGAGTCTTCTGTGGTAGTTGTGGATGAGATTCTTTATTTTTGCTGATGGTAAAGCGGCCCATTCGTCTTGGCAAAAAGCCTCCAGTTCCTGTAAATTCCTGGCCTGTCTTGCATGAACTGCACGTTTGAGCTTTCCCTACAGCGGTTCAATGATAATGAGGTCAGGAAACTGAGATGGACACTAACGGGATATTCACTTTATTCTGCTGGAGCCAGAGAATCACCTCCATATTTCACAGTAGGTATGGTGCTGGCTCCAACAGAATAAAGTGAAGGTCCCGTTAGTGTCCATTTCAGTCTCCTGATCATTGCACCACTTTGGGGAAAGCGCAAACACGCTGTTCATGCAAAACAGCCCAGGAATTTACAGGAAGTGGAGGCTTTTTGCCAAAAAGAATGGGCCGCTTTACTGCAAGAAAAGCTCATCCACGACTACCACAAAAGACTCCAAGCTGTCGTTGATGTTAAAGGGGGCAATACACTGTATTAAAAACTAGGGGTATGTAAACTTTTGATCAGGGTCATTTTGATACTTTCTTCTTTCATACAAAGGCTGTGGGTTGTTTGAGTTGAGAATGTTTTGCCTCTCATCTGAAAGGCTTCTTCACTTTTATTGTTCATCCTTTAGTAATCAAGCCAGTTATTAAGCATCGTTTGGTTTCTTTTTAAGCGCCCCTTGTTTATGTTTACAGGGAGCCGGTTTCACTCATTAACCCAACCGTCGTTGTGCACTGCGGTGAAAGAAAAGGTCATTGGGTTACTTATGCCTCATTTCCATTACCAAGGCCCTGTTGTTTTGGCAATCTAGATCGGAGGAGAAACAGATTAGGTTTTAACCCGCCGCATCCCAGAACAATGGTTAGGATAATGAGTGGCTGTGGCAGATTCCCGTAAGGAGCAGTGCTTAATAATAGACAAGTGGCAATATAGACAAACTGGATGTAGTCCTTTGAAGCTACAGAATAAAGGATTAAAGCTACGAAATACATGTGCAAAGTATGGACTCTTTAGAACATAACAGAATCAGTTAGAATCGGTTTTAATCAGAAAAAGGCATGGGGTTATCTAAAGAAGGACGCCATGAAGTCTGTAAAGCCAAGGCCACTGCCACAGTTTCATCTGGAGTGAAATGATCCGTATTAAGATCTTTAACGTCCATCTGTAATAGTGATTCTGGCATCCGAAAGTCCAATTTCCACTTCGTCCAGACATTTATTTATTTTTTTGCTCAAAGTGTGTCAGGCCTAATTTTGCGGCAACGTTTTTGTGACGGCAACAGTGTGGCATTTCAGTGCATCAATACATCTCAGCTGGTCATTTTCTCCATTACTTTTATAACACATATCGTGCCAGGGCAGTTATTGTTTTAGCCGCCGTTTTGAGGCACGCAACACAAGATACATATTCAGTGTTTAATGGCTCCAACGTGCTTTTCCCCCTATATATTCAGCTCCGCAGTAAAAGTTAATGTTACTCATGGAATCTTTTTCAGCCTATTAACAGAAATGTAGCAATAAATAAAGTAATGGGGATAAGTTAGGATTGGTATTTACTGTATGTTTTATGCATTTAACATTATGCATACACGTGGATGGTCGTTCAGTCATGCTTTTAATGCAAACAGAACGTCATTATTGGCAGCAGAAGTTATTAGCTTTGCAGTGAAGGAAATTTAAGCGAAAAACATGTTAACATCATTATGTTTTGTAGTAGCTTGTAATACACTATTTTTCATTATTCTGATTCCTGTACCTAAGGGATTAAGATGAAAGAAAAATGGAGTTTGGGTACAGACTGTCTTTAATGTTAAGTCAAAAACATGCATCTCAAATCCCCAAGCCGTGCAAATGTGTGTGTCCTGTACAGTGTTGTGTGTAGTGTCAAAGCGGCATCTGCATCTACACAGCATAGCTCAAGAATTGGAATCATATGTAACGATTTAGGAAGGGCTTTACTTTGTGTAAGCAAAATTTAGGGCAAATCCTATAATCTACTTATAATAATAAAATGCTAGACATTGTATCGGAACAATTGTATCTAAGAATGTTCCCAGTTTTTAATGTTTATTGATCTTTAGGCACTGGATGTGATATAAAGGGATACAAAGAGATACCATTTTCATACCTTGTGGCCATACACTGTACCAATTGGCCAATTCTCCGCTCACATTTGACTTTTACAGACTATAAGTCTCTATAAGTCACCTTTTTTCATAGTTTGCCTTGGGGTGCGACTTGTACTCAGGTGCGACTTATGTATCAAAATATTTCATCTCACAATGGTTGTGGGACAGTTTGTTATTTTCACACTGACAGCCGCTAGAGGGCGCTCTAGACTTGTGTACCAGTATACTCCTGTACCACTGAAGATTTAAAAAACGGTAATGGAGCAGCAGAAAGAAAGTTTGGAGTGAGCGAGAAACCTGCGAGGGACTGGCGAAAGCGGAGGTTACTCTTGTTGCAATGAAGAAAACAAAAAAGCTAACTGTGAGTTAAAAGCTAGATGGCCACAGCTAGAGGAACGAGTTCCCAAATGGGTGCATGAACAACATGCTGCCGGGAGAGGCTTGTCAACGGTGCAGGTACGCCCCCATGCCCAGGTAGTTGCCAAGGCTGGTGCAACTTATTCTTCAGAGCGACTTATATATGTTTTTTTCTTCTTCATTATGCTTGTTTGGCTGGTGGACTCCAGAGCAACTTATAGTCCCGAAAATACGGTAACAAATGTTTTTTCAATTTTTTCAACTTTTCTCTGTAAAATAGATCCTTAACTATTTCAAAACTTGGTACTTACCACAAGCATTATTCCATTAAGACTAATTCAAATAAACAAGTTCCCTCACACCAAATGTTTCTATTCAAGACTATGGCCCTTTGTAATGTCCTCTCACCTCAGATGTTTCTTTTGTTAAATCCTTCTACTGTATTATTGTTTAAAGATACTAATGAACAGGAGTATCTTTGGGGGGCAAAATGAGCACCAAAATCACAAAAAGGTTTTTAAATGAATAACTTGCTCATAAAGTGTCTGCGTACATTGGTGTATGAATGAGAGTATGAATGGGTGAGTGGGTCCTTGCTGTAAAGCGCTTTGAGTGCCTAATGTAGGTGGAAAAGCGCTATATAAGTTGAGACCATTTACCATTTACCATTACCATTTACCATAAACATATTTACTTTCTTGGACAACCCAGGATTTGCATATTGCCTTAACTGTATACTATTATTATCATAACTGGTCTGGAGTTTATTAGATAACAGTGCTTTTGACATGTCTGTGCCTGTTGCTAGCATGAGCTAATGTGACCTGCACCCTATAATTTAAACTGCTGTGAAGGCATTCCAACATTTCCCCGAAGCACATGGTAACACTAAAGAGCTGAACGCATTAAATTCAAATCTGTCATGGCACCTGAAAAACCACCGATTACAAGCCAGTTAGAAAGCAACGGCAAGCGACTGTGGTCCAGAGTGGTGTTCTGTGGCGAGACCTGTTTATTTACATACACATACATACCATTACGACTCAGCGATGTTTTGTTGGCGGTGGATGACGAGTCTATCATGCCAGCAGCTCTGACTGTGCCAGACAACACAGGGCCATGCAGACTGTACACAAATACAGTCGGTGTAACATAGCTCAGGATCTGGAGGTGGCACCGTGGTCGGTCACAGTTCCTGACAGGTTCCCCCAGCCTTTTTTATTCATGAGCTAATATAACAAGCGCTGGTGTTTGCGATCCCCTCAGGGCACGGTTTCCTTTAAGTCTACAGAGAAAATATCATATGATCTGGTGACCACCACTTTCTACAGGGATAATTAAATTTACCTAAACTTTACATTAAGTTGTCTGTGTTCAGGTCACTTTAATAAATGCAATATACTGTATCTGAACTGGGCCTATCCACTTAAGTTAAAAATCTTCCCAATTAGTATACCATATCACCAACAGATAATAAGAAAACAATCTGAATTTACTGGCATGTTGTTTAACCTCTTAAATCCGACCTTTACTAGGGATGCACCGATAACACTTTTTCTAAAACCGATACGAGTACTTTGATTTAAGTACTCGCCGATACCGAATACTGATACGAGTACAAGGCATTTTCTTCAATGTTTTTTCACAGCAGATTGGTTTGTAATTACTGTATAATGTACTCATGTACATTTCCTTAAGTAAAGTAGGCTACACATTTAAGATTTAATTTATTGCACTGTCCATCATAGACAGAAAAGGCCATATCCAGAAGTCCCAATGCCTGTGCTTTATTCATTTTTCTCCTTTACTTCAGCTCCGTGTAGATTTTCTCGTGTGTTTGTAGTAACTTACCAAGAAGCTACAGCGTTTTTATTCTTCTGCTGCAGCTCATTTTCACTCAATATGGACATGCTGCATCTCTTTATTTTGGATTTTCTGAGGACTTTTTAGTCGCTGGGTTAGTTTTTCAGATGAATAAACCCCTGGGCTGTAAACGGCGTCAGAATGGCCAAAACTGCTAGCTGCGAGTTAGCAACGTCAGCCTGTATCTTGTAAACACTGCAGACTCCACGCTGCAGCACTAACAACATTAAGCTCTGGTTAAATCCAGCACAGACTCTGACTTAGAGAGCCTGTAATAAAGTCTGCTCTATGTGGATTATTGTATTTCCACTAAAGAATTCTCCAGTTTGTTGCTTCTTCTCTCCTCAGCTGAGAGGTGCGCCTCGTAGGTGCGCTGGCCGCACGTCAAATGGTATCGGTTACTGGTATCGGGACCTCATGAATGAGTGCGAGTATGAGTACAAGCCTGTGGTATCGGCCCGATACCCGATACTGGTATCGGTGCATCCCTAACCTTAACCAAGCACATTTTCTTCAGTTCAGTTTTACCCAAATGTAAATGCTTCTCAATTGGAGCCTACAGCCTATAGGCCAGTGTAACGCCTCATTTGAAAGCTAAGACCTACCAAACTCGTCTCAGCTTCTTCCTCGTTATGATTGTCACATTCTGGTCCTTTTTGGTTGTGTTTGATCAAATTTTTGTGGCCTGATCACAATTACATTACTCTATAAACAAAATAAAACGGAACAAAAATGTGATGACAACAAAAAGGATGAAGCTTAGATCAGTTTTGTAGGTCTTCTTTGTAGCTTTCAAATGAGGTGCTACACTGCCCTATTGGCTGAAAGCTACCATCGAGAAGCTTTTAGATTTTAGTCCAATGCACTCTGTAATTTCTGTGGAGAGTATCAACACTTTATTAAATAAGCAATAAGAAAAATAATGTTTCCAATCAAAAGGTTTGATAATAGCGATAATAACATTTATATGGGGAGTAAATTTGACAGAAAATTCCATTTGGTCGTTTCAATGAAAAAAGTCACTGAAACCCTTGTCATATGTTTCATGGAGTTGCCATAGCAATGACCAGAACTCCCCATTTACTCTAGTGGGAAATTTTATCAAATGACAAGGGAAAATGGAAACATTGTTTTTCTCATTGCTTTTACCATAAGGTTTCCCCCCCCCACCACCATTACCCATATCTAAAAGCTACTCGACTGGAGCTTACAGCCTATAGGGCCATGTAACGCTTCACTTGAAAGACCCACAAAACTGTCACTTTTTTGTTGGGTTTTCGTCTCCTTTTTTTCAAGAAGCTTTTAGATTTGAGTAATGGCAAACTGGATGCGCTCGGTTCAGGTGTGGGGTTAAGAAAGATTATCATTATGTTTTATTCTGCTTCTGTGTCGTAGATTCATGATGCTCAGTGTGGAGTTCCATCAGTCCTGTCATTACGACTACATCGAGGTCCGCGATGGAGACAGCACCCGCTCGCGTGTCATCGCTCGACTCTGTGGGAACACCCGGCCTCCGCCCATCCACAGCACCGGCAACAGTCTGCACATCCTCTTTGTGTCAGACGGCTACAAGAACTTTGACGGCTTCTTTGCTACTTTTCAGGAGACTTCAGGTAAAAAAAAAAAAAAAAAACTTGACCTCAGCCAAGCGCTTTTTCTCGAGTTCGGCTAAAGTTTCTCGACTTGCCTCATTTGAAAGCTAAGACCTACAAAACTGATGGTAACTTTTATGTCGCATTGTTGCCACCTTTTTCAAGTTTTTGTCACTTTTTTGTGAAGTTTTTGTCCTTTTTTGTCATTGTTTTGTCGCTTTTTTGTAATGTTTTTGTCACTTTTTTGTCACATATTTGACGCTTTTTGTCAATTTTTTGTCACGTTGTTGTCCCTTTTTGGTCAAGTTTTTGAATTTTTTTGGTCATTATTTTGTTACTTTTTTGCAGCTTTTTGGTAATGTTTTTGTAATTTTTGTCACAAATGCTTTTTGTCAAATTTTTGTCACATTGTCATTTTTGGTCAAGTTTTTGTCACGTTTTTGTCACAATTTTGTTGCTCTTTTGTTTCTTTTTCATTACTCTTTAGTCGTATTTTAGTCTTATTTTTATTGTGTCATTGTCGCTTTTTCGGCACGTTTTTGTCACTTTTTGGTTGCGTTTTCATCCTGGTTTTCGTCGCTATTTTGACGCTTTTTTCTAAGAAGTTTTTAGATTTGGGTAAAGCTGGAGAACTGGAGAAACTGTGCTTGGTTCAGGTAGGGGTAAAGAGGTTAATTAATGGTAAACGATTACAAAATACAGAGCTATTTTACCCTTTTTTGGAGCATCAAGAAATTGCATACAGTGGAAGAAAGGAGGGTTAGATGTCTTACCCAACAATAAAATCTACCATATTTTCCAGATGTAATTCACACTTTTTTATATAGCGGAGGTTGCTTTTACTGCAATGAAGAAAACAACAAAAGCTTATCGCAGGCTGAATGCTAGATGGCCACAGCTAGAGGAACGAATAATGGGTGCTTGAACAATGTGCTGCCGGGAGAGGCTTGTGCAGTTACGCCTCCGTGCACAGGTAGTTGCCAAGGCTGGTGCGACCTATAGTTCGGAGCAACTTATATATGTTTATTTTCTTTCTTCTTCATTATGCATTTTTTTGGCTGGTGCGACTTATACTCCACAAAATACGGCATATAAATATGTTTTGTTTGTTCCATTTGCAACACGATTACTGAACTAAAACACATTGTGCATCTGTTTTTAAGTATTGAGTTCAACACCTATACCCTCTAAATTATTCACATGCCGGCTCAAAGCAAAATCTAAAGGAAAAAAAAATAACCAGAGAAAATGACCTTTTAAGAACAGATCCTCGGTGGAATCTATTTTAATGAGCTACCAGAGCATGACCTAATGACCGAGTCAGACTTAATGAAAAGTAGTTTTCTCTGGGCCAAAAAAGGAAAACAAGGAAATGTCAAAACCACTTCAGCCCTGAGCGGAGTGAAGAGGCTAATAACAGCAGTGTGTTTATGGGAGCTTTCATCAGTGTCCTGCACCAGCCCGAGTGAGAAGAGGGCAACCGATCAAACTTGTCCAAATACCCACAGTGATGAAGTCATGACAAGGCCACCTGTAGACCAGAGCAACTTTCCAAACAAACGAAATAATGATTTCCGTTTTAGCTGTGTTTTTCTCTCCCACAAACAAGTCATACACCGTCTTCCTCATTAGTAGCAAACGCAGACGCTGTTTGCATATAACTGTGAAATGGAAGCCATTGCTGTCACAGATAATGCCAGTTATTTTCTCTCTCTCATTTGGTGTTTATAGCGTGCAGCTCGTCACCCTGTTTGCACGATGGGACTTGTATCCTGGACAGCTCGCACACCTACCACTGCGCCTGTCTGGCTGGATACACAGGCAAGAGGTGTGAAAACGGTGAGTGATAATCATTCAGCTCTAATAACACCACTTGTGCTGTCGTGATCGCAGAAAAAGATTGTTTGTCAAAGCTCTTCAGCTGTGGCGTGGACGCGACTTACATTTTCCATCAAAAATATTTACACGAATGAAGCAGTTGTGAAATTCATCTGAGCTTGGGCCGGTGAAAGCATTTTTCCTAAAAGCTGTAAGTCACAATGGCAGGGAGAGGCGCTCTGTGATTTGGAGATGGTTCAGGACAGATGCTTTCCCCATTCAATACTTAGGAAGCTTTTGACTCTGAACTGAGACTATGCGCACCTCAAAATTTATTGGGTGTGACTAATTATTTTCCCTGGTTGGTACGACCAGTCCAATCCTAGTCTCACCGGGGTTAAAGTTAATAGGAGCGTTATAGTCTAAAAGAATAAAGCAGGTTTATCCACTCTTTATGTATTCATCTTTATCTATTCAATTCATTGTTGGATGATGTTTATTATTATGTAAAATGGTGTGTCTGTAGAAGATGAGACGAAGACTGAAATATCAAACAGCATAACCAGAAGGTGAATATGGTGAATGTAAGATGGTATACTTTAATTAGTTAAAGTAAGTTTGTCCAGAGCTAAGGTCCGTACAGGTTGTGTATTTACGTAGTATACTGAGCTCCAGCTTTAAAGATGCAGAAATGTAGGCCCAGATCTTGAGCCTGGCAGACGGAGTGCACAAACTCTAACCGACAAGTGGAAGGCGCCATATCTTGTGAGTGGCGCTACATTGTGTTATGTGCCTGAGCCACTTGCGAGAGGGCGTCGCTTATAGGTCGACTGAGGCAGCCTCACATTCATTTCCTCGTTTACATCGCGCTGCCTTGTGTTCGTCCTTAAGCGTGATGACCCCATCATGAGCTAACCAATGTCTGTGTCTTGAAAGATAGAGATGTAGCCTATGCCGGTCCCGCTGCTGCACAGAACAAAACAAATGCACATGTTCACTCCCCCACAACCTCTCTCCCTCAGCCCTCTCCGGCCATGCAGTCTGGTTGGAGGAAAAAGTGTTTCTCCACCCCACGTACTTCCCACTTAAATGCGCTAAGTCTAGGAGCCGCAAGATCACAAAGTGTGCTCCTACTCAGTGCAAAATGTTACGGTATAGTCTGCGTTTAGAAACACAAGATCAGGCCCGTAATCTTAATTGTCTAATGTTTTGTCTTCTTTTTGGGATGAACTAAACAGTGGAAGTTCATTGGAATATCAACCCACTTAGCTTTAAATGTATTCCTTACCCATAATTGGATTTTATATGCTCTGCTTACCAGGTCTACAATATAATATAATAACGCAATACTAATATCAGAGGTTGGCACAGTAGCCATGTACTCCAGTAGAAGTAAAAAGTTGTGGCCCAAATATTTACTCTAGTTATTGTAAAAAAAAGTACAATTTTGCTTGAATACTGTGAGTTACTGTTTGAGCGTAAAAGCTTGATTCATGTTTCAGTGTGACACAAAACAAAACATGAAATAATGTGAACATATGTGTAATGTGTGTGTGTAATATTTTCAAAGAAATAACCATAAATAACACAAACGGAATCATTATGAAGAATTAGGTAAACAAACACAAAATACATGTACTGTATTTTACGCGGCAAAATCAAGACTTGTCGCTTAAAGATTGACGCACAGTGTCCCGGGTTACTTTTTCTTTACTCAAGTAAGAGTACATTTTAATATTTCTCAAGTCGAAGTAAAAAGTACAGTTATTCAAAAAAAAAAGTTACTTAGAATGTACGACCCACCTCTGCCAATAGTAATGTTTTTCTTTCCATTGTAATAATCAAACAATCACGTGTAAGACTAGTATAAATAGGCGTGCCTTGTCATCACAATTGGAAGTGTTTAGGATGCACTCTTTATCCCATGGACATGTTTATTCTTTCAAATGTCAAAGCCCTATTTGTCTTTGGGGCACTGGCCTGTCAGGGTGTGGTTACTTTGTGGCCAAAAACACACATATCCCTTTATTTACTGGAGTCAGGACCCTAACTCATGCTTCTACACAGTCCTTTACAAATCTTACAAAAACAGGACTTTTTTTCTTTCCTTATGGGGCCTTTTTCACTGCTACATTCAAGTCTGTAAAACGACTGGCGAAACAGTTGTGCTTCTATAATCCTATCCAGCCTCTCCACCGTCAGAGGCCCGTGTAAAAAAGGCAGGTTTTGGTTGCACGCAGTTTTCCTCCGCTGGTATTCCCGGGAGGAGACTTCAGCTGCACTAACACTAACGCTGAGGAAATGTCTTTCTCTGCCGCGTGCCACATCTAGAATTATGTACATCCACTGTGCGGCCATTATTTTATGTCTTTAATATGAACTGTCATCGGGCTAAAAGTTATCCCGTTAGAGTTTACAACCGCAAAGAGCTTTAAATTACACTGATTTTCTTTCCAATGCACTTCAGTGGATTGTGAGATCCCTGCTCAAAAGAAAATTAAAATAAATAAATAAATAAAGTTAATGTTCATCTTATTTTCATGTTCATGTCAGAATGATTAGCACTGTTACTGTTCAGCAAGACAGTGTTATCTGAGTTTGCATCTTCTGCCTTTGTACCACTGCCCAAAGCTGTGTGTTTTATTTTTCTTTGCAATTGCTGGAACCCTCAGCCTTTAGATGCAGGGAATGGCTTGAATCGGCTGCAACTCTATAAACAAACCGTTGCTTAGTCTTAAGTGCTTAGACACACCAGGTTCCAGAAGTAACCCTTGTACATTTGATAGCAATACAGTGCTATTTTGAGCAATGTAAACGATGTTATAATAGGTTTTAGTTGATTTTTAGATCTAAAGTCTTATACTAAAACTACACAGATTAGCTCTGCTGTGTTATTATCTTGTTAGAGACACGTTGCCATTGTCTTCTCATCACCCTGAGAATCATGGCATATTTATTCAGCTTCATACTGACAGACAAGCCTCTACATAGAATCATAACAATAGACAATATACGTGTCTATAGGAATGCACAGGAGACATACTTTGCTGTGTGAGAACGTCTGTGGCTGAATAATAACGTTTCTTTTGGCAGGAGCAGGCTCTTACCTAATTTAAAGTCAACAATACTTCCTTGCGGGGCATCTGACATCATCTTTGTATTTGAGGTTTACCACTTCTGGGCTGGACACGGAGTGTGTGCCACAGTTCAGACAGTTTGCAAAGGTTAAACTATTATCTTCATGGAATCCATGCTAACTGGTCACAGAAGCTGTGACCTTATGAAGTGTAGTTTATAGAAACATGGCTTGTCTTTTTCATTCGCTTCTAATTGGGCACAAAGGAAGGCATCTAGGCTCACCACTCTTACATTTAAAGTCAAGTAAACCGTGGTTCATAGTAATCAGTATGAACTATGCAGTAATACATGAAATCCAAAAAAGACATTCTTGGACAAACTATCACAAGTAGTGCCTTTCAAATAGAAGTAAACTTTTGCAACAAAGTTAAGCCTTGCATCTGATAGTTTTGTGATTAAGGTTGAGGCACATATGGCAGAACACTGTTGTGTATCACGATTCATGTTCAATTAGTATTCTCATTTTTGCCTTAGAGGTAACGAAATCTATATGCAGCTTCTGAACGCTCACATGTCACTGTGGTTAAATCCTGTAGTCACACACTCAGAGCATAACAGAGACACTAGAAGTGGGTGGGGAAAAGTGTCTGTACAGTAAAATTAAATTCATATGACATCACCAACATAGTAGATAGTAGTGTTTTGTTAAGCCGCTCACTGTCCCCTTACATGCATTTTAAGCTCTTTCAAGTAATCATTGTAAATAATAAATACAGAATAATTACAAAATCATAATTTCAAGCATTGCAATGTTCATTTACTCTGGCTTCTTGGTGGTGGTCAGCTGCTACATGAGTGCATTGGGCTTATAGCTTAGATTGAGCCACCAACCAAGTGCAGCTGGCTGGTATATTGCCGAGGCAGGTCCTGGAAGGATGGGCCACAGGAAAAGAGGCTGCTAACATTTAGTGCTACTGATAAATACCAAAACAACTTAAGTGCACCATTTGGCTGAACTGCGAAGGCTTTTTTTTTCTTCCTAATGTGTGCTAGGAAAAGGTGTGAGATCTTATTGCGAGATCTTGTTGTGAGCGTGCTGCTGTGGCGTTGTTTTGCTGGTATCTTCCAATGAGTAATGGTTGCCTATCCAGACAAATAAAGCTCCAAAATTAGAAGTAATAGGTCTAGGAGTCTAGCCTGTGTGACCTTGACGGAGTAAAACTTTGTGCGGCCTGTTTGACGCAGGTGGAAAGTACAGGCAGCGTCGGATTCAGATGCTTACCTAATCCTCTTTCTATTGTGCCAGCCATCTGCCCACATTACAGCTTTAATTACTCTTTCTCCAACAGTGGTCGGCTGCCGCAGGCCCCCAGTGCCGTCCCACGGCTCTACAGAGGGGCTGTTTCACCACTCTGGAGCACGCATCACTTTCCGCTGCGACCCTGGCTTTGAACTGCGGGGTTTCCGATCTGCCGTTTGTTTACGTGACGGCACCTGGAGCGCCCTTGCTCCAGAGTGTGGTAGGACAATCACGTTAATTACATTTTATTTTGCTCCAGCCAAACAAATGCACTCACCCATGTGTACACTATTAACGTGTCCTTGAATAACATACGAAACACGGTGGAAAACAACTGGCTTAGGATAATTGAATTTGTTCTGTCTTTCATTCCAGTGCCAGTGGAAAGAGTGTGCTCTCTGCCCCCAAAGCCGACACATGGGGACCACTTTCTGGTTTATGGACCTAACGATGTGCTGGTAGCGCTGCAGTACTTGTGCCATCAGCCCTATGAGCTCAGCGGCAGCTCCCAGAGGACATGTCTGCCCAACAACACCTGGAGTGGGACCCCTCCTGTTTGCGCTACAGGTCAGATACGGTCGCATTTTGACATGCTTATCAGTTAAGGCCGTGTGAAATTCTATTAGCATATTAGAGCTGCATAATATATTATGTTGTATATATACACTACCGTTCCAAAGTTTGGGGTCACCCAGGCCAGTTCTATAGCTTCTCTAATCAGCACAACAGCTTTTAGCAGTGCTAGCATAATTGCACAAGGGTTTTCTAATCATCAGTTACCAATAATCTATTACGTTTCCAGCTAGAATAGGCCTTCACAACATTAACAATGTCTACGTAGACTGTATTTCTGATTAATTTAATGTAGGGCTGACATAACTTGCACTCTGAGATTCTATGAATGAAAAGTGCGTTACAAATAAAATGTATTATTAATATATATCATATATATATATATATATATATATATATTATATATATATATATATATATATATATTATTATAACTTATCTATTAATCGACATCTAATTCATTATTGAAATAGTTGTCAGCTATTTTAGTAATCGATTAAACGTTTTCTAGTAAACACAGACTTAAATAGAGCAAAAATGACATGAACATATCTGTCCGTGTCTGGTTCATTCAGAAATCAGAATTGGCACGAGGAGCCTCCAAAAACACTCACTTTAAGTTTACTCCATCAACACGTCATCAAGCAGCACCACTTTAGTTTTATGTGATTAAAAAAGGATAAAATACAATTTTCCTACACCAGCCATAGGCAAACGATTATTTGTCATAATGACATTTTAAGTGACCCCAAACGTTTGAACAGTAGTGTATATAAGGAGATGAAGGCAGGATTTATTTTAAAAACATTGTTCATTCACTCATTAGACAAGTAAGCATGGCTGGCTTTACTGCCTAAGGTCGGTCTGTCATCAGACGCACTAATACAGTGATAGAGCATGTCTTGTCTAAGTATTGAGCATTTGTTGCCTGTTTCAGGTATTGAACCATCAATCTTTGAGTTTTTGGCAAACCTCTCTATCAGCTGAGTTGCTTTTACTAAATGATTACAAAGCCCCACTGAGTGTGAAACACTGAGTCACTTAATTCACAGAACAAAAAATACTTTGCAATAACTATGTGGTTAAATCACATAAAGTTCTACTTCAAAACCAGCTCATTAGTTTACTTTCTTCAGCTTCTTGAGCCCACAGTGCTGAAGCCAGTTCTAACTAGTTTCATTTTCCTGCTCCTGCAGCACTTTGCTGGAGACATGAGTGGCTTTCCCCTCTAAGTGCACCCTCTTTGGTTTGTGCAGACTGTAGAAAAGAGGTGTGATCACATTGTGAAGTGCTCTCCAGTCTGGCCCTTTCCTTACATCTCTGTGCTTAAATAATTTTCTCTTAACAGTCCCTCCGCACTTGTCACGCCACTCTGCCATTTTAGACAGGTGCCCACATTGTGCCCACGCTCAAAAAACTCAATTATGTTGAGTAATTTTACACTTCAGTGCTGTAGACTCCAAAGGTGTGTTAAAAAGATAGAAATGGCTCATTAGTCTCTTAGCGAAGGCCGTCAGTGGCATGAGTGGAGCCAGACACTGCTTCTACATTTTCATATTCAAAAGAATAGTGAAGTCTTCATGTAAGCCAGACACGGGGAGAACATGTAAACTCCACTCAAGGCCAGAGATCAAACTTCTAGCTGTGATGCAGCGCTAACCACTGTGCCACCGTGCAATCATGATATATATTTTTTAAATATTCTTCATTTTGATTACAACATTTTACCCTATTCAAACTCTTGCATATAACATTTGGTGAAAACTTCCCCCATTTTAATTAGATCATTCATCATTCATCAATTCATTGGTTTGATATTTTGATACAAAAGTATTAGCTGTGACATGTCCAATTCTACCCCAAAATAAACAGGCAGCTGCAGCCAAATAAAAAAGATAGTTTTAGCTGTTAGTATTCACATGCACAAAGTTTTATGTAAAGATTAGTGATACACAATTTTTTTTAGTGACTATTTTTGTCAATTAGTTTGGACCAAGTTGCTTTATCTTTGTTTTTTGTCTTATCTTTATTAGTATTTTCCACATTAACATAAATGTTGTCATGTCTGCGAGTTGGAGGGCATTTGGAATTTATCCTTTGTACAATGTGCATGTTTCACCCCAAAAACAATCTTGCACCAGGCCTCCACAAAGCTAGAAATGGCCCCGGGGAAAGAAAAAAAACAACACTGTATACATCACGCTCCTGATAATACGTTTAGGTGAAGGATGTCCCTGTTTCTCTGATGGATAAACTTCTGCTACTTGATTATCTTGGTCTTAGCTGGTGACCAGGAAAGACGTTTTTAAGAGTGTCAGAGGTCGCGCGGCTCAATACTTCAAAGCTTTTCCACAAATGACGAGTAGTGTGTTATATTTATCCTGCATTGACTTGAAGTAGAGTGAGCCCTTAAAAGAGGCTACGCTAGACACCCCACATGTGATGCATTGGCTGTCAGTAAGCTTTCACAATAATGGACCGGGGCTATTTCCGGCAAACGCTCCCCCCCCCCAACATAGTCATTTGTTTTATGGAAGGGGTTGCTGGATGTAGATATCACACTGCTGTACGGGTAGCAAATACGTTCATACATGCTGTGATTGTGGGTTTCAGCTGTGAGGGAGAGAGAGGAAAGAAGGATCGCATGTCAGAGAAAGTACTGCAAGCAGGACGGCAGAAGAATTATTGTAATAAAAAGTGAAATGCGTACGTTTGCGAGGGAAAGAGACTGAATGTGCGGAGGGAATGGCAAGCGGATAGAGACAGGGGATTAGGGAAAGTGGCAAAGCTATTGGGAAAAGAAGATAGAGGCCTGTGGATGCTTTGTGCGGAGAGACAGGGAATCCAGAGGGACGACTGACAGGGGAACAGAGACTTCAGATGGGGTCAGGAGTGCAGGGGGAAATGTGAAGAAGGCATGAAAACAGTTAATGTGGAAACAGAGGAGAGGTAAACTTTGTCAATAGTTTGTATTGGTATGGTGTCATGAGGGCCTAACACAATGGTTCTAGTTTGCGGAGCCACCGTGGAAAGGAACAGCAGGGATCAGCTGCCAAAATACATATATAAATAAATTTGGTGCCACATACCATGTTTAAACTTCAACATGATGCATGAATTGACTTATTTCATGTCAGGAAATAATCCTCCTGGAAACATCTGAAAAGTGGGAAGCCGTGTTTTCAAGTGAGTTAATTGGTCTTTTCCCCAGACCAGACTCCCCCTACTATGATCCGTTGCCAACTGATACTGTATAACCTTTTCAATCATTCTTGTTATCCAGGAATTTGGCCCTTGGAAAACATCATGAGAATTGAAATGATTACGCAACTCTGGTTTATGGGTAACTTTATATAATGGTTAGTTAACAAAATACATCTGTCACACAGTTTGGTCTTACTGCGAAATTTTGTTTCATATTCATTATCTCATCTAAAATCAGCATTACTTTTTGCAGCTGTGATTCTCAACGTTAATCCAAATGATTACTGCGGATAAACGTCACCAAAATCTCACATTTTACCCCTTCAAATTCAACATTTTCCAGATCTGAGGTGTTACAACCAGGTAAATTGTGGGTTTCTCAAATCCATTGAAATCCGTCGACATTGGGATCGTGTAGGCCCCAACTCTGTCGGCCAGAATCCAGTCGCCGATGTTGAGCTCCGGCATCCACACGTCCATGATCCTGTCTGCGCCGTCACAGGTCGGGCCCCAGATAACAGACTGGTATCTGGGCTCTGTGCTCTCCACAGACTGTTGGAAGAATTAGATAAAACCTTTAGTTGCAAGTGGATGATTATAAATACTATAAACTACAAATACACTCATTACCCTGTGCGGGCGCATATAGCGCACATAGCGTTGGATATCGGGATAAATTTTGACGTCAATGAAAGCACCGTAGATCCCACTTGTCACATAGTACATGATCAATGTGTCCAAACCGTTACCATCTGCAGACACAAGCATAGGTCAGTGTTGGGCTCTGAGTGTCAAGGATATCCGTGTTGTCCTAAGGAATGCTTTAAAGAGAGAAGTCAATATTTGTCTCTCTAAGACGTCAGAAGTTTATTTTCATTCTCATGTTGTGGTAGTATTGACCACTCAAATCTGTCAACTAGGACAGGACCCAAAGTGTCCGGGGAATGACTGGGAATGGAATATTTTCTGTTTTTCCCCTAAAACACAAGACAACAATAGTTCTATGAACCTTTCTGGCTGATTGGAAGACTCCAAACTTTCTTTTTGGCGAAGACATTCATCGCCAGAGTGAAGGCAGAGTCCACGAAGTAGCGCCCAGGTTCAGCGATAACCCTCACTCCTCTGTCAGCGGGGAAGAACTCATCCAGGGCCTCGTTTATTCCTTTTGACATCTCAAACATTAACAAAGTAAATATGAACAGGATGTAGCTAGTTGACTGTACAGTTCTTGCATGGATTGGTGAAGTACAGGTTCAAAGTACTGACAAAAAGTATCAGCAACAAAGACCCAAACTGTAGTTTTTGAGTTCAGTACCATTTCAAATCCAGGTCCAGAGAATCCTCCACCAATGTCCAAAAGATCCAAATGAAATCCAATTAACCTCTGATTGACGAAAAACATATATCAACTATTAGATTTTCAATGTCATATTTTCACAAGGGCATATTGAGGCCTTCTGCAGTATGAACTTACCGCCTGTTCAAAGACATGGTGGGCGTCTTCTATGGCCCTCTTGTACGCGACACTGTCTGTGCACAAACTCCCAACATGGAAGCTGACTCCTTTGACGTCTAAGTGCAGCTCATGAGCTTGTTTCAGGAGGCTTTCCACTGTCACCAGTGTGGCACCAAACTTGGTACTAAGTTTTACATGGGATTTGGAGTCATCCACTGCAATGCGTAAAATTAATCTGTAACAGTAAAAAAGGTCTTTGTGATGTACTGTACGTGGTGCAAGATTTGAAAAGGGGGCAAATTAAATGAAGACAATTGAAATAGTCTTACTTTGCGTTGGGGTGACCTGTGGTTATCTTTAGGAGCTCCTCCTTGTTGTCAAAAGTCATGATGTCCACTCCTTGTGCACAGGCGTATCTGATGTGGGACTGGGGTTTTGTTGTATGTGCATAAATGATTTTGTCTGGTGTCACTCCGATAGACATGACCATCTCTATTTCCCTCTGCCACACAACATAAGTGTTTTTGTATGAAAGTAGAAGGAGCAAGAGAATTTAAAAGCACTTACTTTACTGGCACAGTCAAAACCTGTTCCCAGTGCACTGAGCGTCCTGAGAACGGCCAGTGTGTTGTTGCACTTCACTGCATAGAAAGGAGTCACTCTGGGCAGAAGAGCCTGCCATTTCTGATGCTTTTCGAAGACACTGTCTAAATTCCCCACATAGAAAGGGACTTCACTGCCCTGAAAATAATTCAATTTTATATTGATTTTGTTATGTAACACATACAAGTCAGTCTACCCCAGGACAGCTGTGCCTTCATAAGTACCATTATTTCCGAGCTATAAGCCACTACTTTTTTTTATATGCTTTGAACCTTGTGGCTTATACAACGGTGAACCTAATTTATAGATTCATAGAGTTTGTGGTCATACTGAATATTGTGTCAGGTGTCACGCTATCACTGTCTTCCTCCACCGATGTCTGCAGTGCTTACTTTTCACTGGACCGGGGGCAGCAAATTTGTGAAAGTGGAAGAGAGTTTAGTAAATTGACCAAGAAATGAGATTTGAATTTGATTTTTTTGTGCCAATAAGTGTGGCCTGTGATTACAGAATTACAGTAAATAATCAAATACAACGATGATAAAGTTCCTTTTACTCACCACAAAGTTGCGCTCTTTGATTTTGTCATCAATAAAGGTTTCAATGTTTTTGTTGACTTCCAAGACTTCAATTCTGGAGGTCTCCATGCTCTGTACGTCTATCTGTATGTTGAAGCTATGAATGAGTGGCCTGTAACAGACAGACTTAAGACATTCTTTGGTAAATACATGTTCACAACCAATAGGACCTGACTTTGTTTGACAAACATTACACTGTCACCAGTGATGCCTTCACTCTCCACAATGATAATAGTAAATGTACATACCTTTAGGCCACCGTTCCCTTGGGAAATAAGACTGCACACAAAGAGAAAAGTCCAGGTTTGGAACAGCTGCGGCTTAAAGACCAGTGCAGCCAAAAAAATTAAGAATTTAAGAATATGGCTCCATTTTCCTTCCTAGTCTTGATATTAATAATAAATTGTATTTATAATGCACTTTACATTTGCCAACAAATCCCAGTGCTACAGTAAAAATGACACACAAAAAAATGTGAAAAAAAAATAAAATTAAAGGGGCATTATGCAACTTTTTATGCAGAAAAAAAAGTTGATGTTTCTGTGTATTTGACCTTGTAGTGACCCAGTGGCTGTATTAGTGGTCAGCATGGTGCCTTTACTTTTGAGCAGGGTGGTCCCTGGGACGCTCCAGGATCAATTGTTTGGAAGGTTTTCTGGTGAGAGAAGCAGTGAAAACCTTCCAAACAATTGATCCTGGTTGCGTAATCCACCTTTAAGGACAGTTGGACAAGAAGAAAGAAATTATCACGCACCCTTTATAGATTAAAACAAACATATATGTACATGTCCTTACAGTAACCCTTCTTGTCTGTTAATTCCCAGTGAACAACACTCTCCCAGAGGCCGAAAAGGATAAAGACGTCAGCAGAGAGCCTGAAAAAGGAAAGGAAAGTGATATATACACTGACCAAGATATCTCAAAGGTAAAAGAGAAAGGTCAAGAAAACACAAGTGGAGATAAATCTAGTGGTGAGAGAAAAGAGAACACAGAGTCTGGCCCAGACCAAACGTTCAGCCGGCTAACACCCACTGGAAGCACGAAAACAGAAATCATTGTTATTAAGGACAAAGGCCAAGAAGAGAAGGAACGCAAGGAGGAGCAAGTCAACGGCAAGAAAGAGAAAGACAAAGTTGGACCCAACGACACCAAGGTGCGGACAGTCGTAGCAGAGGCAGACAACACACTGGAGATTTTTGAAGTGGGGATTACCAACGTTACAGCGGCACGTGACGTTAAGGACGCCAGAGATATGCAAAATAATACAATAAGTGCCAATCCGGTGGGGAAAGTCCTCCCCACGAGAATCAACATCACTCTGTACCGGGGTACAGGGGCGGAGGGAAGTGGCCGACCCAAGGAAAATAAAACAGTTAAAGATGAGAAGGATTCTGCAGAGGAGAGGGAGAAGGAGAGAGAAAGAGAGGTCAATCAAAGCATCAACGGTGAGTCAAAACAACAGTCCCTCTTTTTTGTGATATATTATAGTTCTAAGTGGTATGAAAAGTAGTGAATTTACCAATTTGATTGATACATTTTCAGAGATTAATCAAATTCAACATAATATAAAAGAAAAATATACAATTCTACACTAAAATCTCAAAACTATCATCATTGTGGATAGTAAAAACCAATTGGCTAATAACTTTTGAAGACTAGCCACAATAACCAGCCCATTCTTGATTAAGGCTTTTTATCATGACTTTTGACATCGCCTGTATGTCACACCACTTACAGATAAAAGCTGCCCGCCTCTTCCTCGCCTTTACCACGGCTACCAGCAGGTGGTGTCAGGTGCACAGCCGCTCACGGTGGAGTTCAAGTGTAACCACTCATACGCCCTCAGTGGAGATGCTCAGAGGACGTGTCAGGCAGATGGGACCTGGACGGGCATGCAGCCATTCTGTGTCAGAGGTAAAGTATGACCTACTCAAAATAGAGCGTCACCTTTTTGCTGTGTCTTAGATTTTATGACTGCGAAGTGTACTGTCTGATCAAAAAGAATGAATTGAATGAGCTGCTCTGATCTGGTGTTGCTGCAGTCGGTACATTAGGTTCAAACAACACTATGAGCCCAAAGAATGAGAACACCCTGAATGACCAGGTTATTCCATCAATGGATTTCTTCTTCCCTGATGTCACAGGCGTATTCTAAAGCCCTATTCGCGCGGGATAAGCATTATCTAGGGATCCCATATAATAAAACAATCACCCTCTGACGTCTGTTTTTGATGTGGCGCATTCGCACGGGATAACCGTCTCCTGGATATGATGACAAAGCGCTCCTTTCTGAGTTCATTTGTAAAATTAACTTTCACCTGAATGAATTTGTGAAGCCTGCTTTAGTCTCTTACCATGGACAATTCTCCGTAAAAGGTGTTTAACCGTAGTTGCTTGTAAATGTGTAGTTGGAGTGACATAAACTCTGAGCGCACCCTGGCTCTCTCTGAAGCGCACCAACATGCAGAACACCGCGTGGTTTCTCTTTGCGTTTTGCCTTTAAAACAGCCTTTTACTGAAGCTAAAAGGCCAACATGATGCAGCTAAAGTCGTAGCTGAGAGCGCATGGACTTTGGATAAAATACACGAAGCCCAGAGAGAGGAGGGAGAGGGGAGAGGGCCAAAGGTAAGCACCGACTCGGGAGCATCAATGACGCTTGAACCGCTGAATATCGCTCCGTTGTCCCTCCGTCTTTCTTAAACATTAAGTTGAAAATGAGGAAATGCAAATAATAAGCTCTATTATTTCTAATGTTGAAATCTGAGGCTTAATATTGACGAGCAGACGATGCTCTGAGTCACACGTCCTATGAGACTTTTACGCACGAGTTTTAAAACGCGTGTGTTGCAAAATTCGTGTTTTATGATTGCGTTCTGAAATTTGGTTTAGTTTAGCTCAATTTATTCTGCAATCTCTGGTTATTCTTAATTGAAATAACTAAATGTCAACAAAAACGAATGTGATGAGACTTGAATTAATGACAGATAAAAACAGCTCCGTGCGGGTTTTTTTTACAAAGCTGTTTGTCAAAATTATGGAGTAACATTATGCCAAACGAAACCACTGGTTTAAACTCTCTAATGCCGCCTCCATTCTTCATCAAAAGTAAATAAAAATGCGCACAGGAAACAAAAAAAGCCTCATCACGTATCGGATCCTCCCCGTTTCTGTCCAAATCACAGACATGCCTATTCGCATTGGATTAGTTTTATCACAGGACCTCGGAGTTCAGCAAAATATAGTAGGTAATTTGCGGGGGAATTTTTACTTCGCAAATCACTGACATGGCGCACTCGCACAGGTTTAACATCACAGACATTCTCCGTGATTATTACAAATCGCATGTGGTCCCTCGGTAAAACTAATCCTGTGCGAATATCTATCTATCTATCTATCTATCTATCTATCTATCTATCTATCTATCTATCTATCTATCTATCTATCTATCTATCTATCTATCTATCTATCTATCTATCTATCTATCTATTTATCTATCTATCTATCTATCTATCTATCTATCTATCTATCTATCTATCTATCTATCTATCTATCTATCTATCTATCTATCTATCTATCTATCTATCTATCTATCTATCTATCTATCTATCTATCTATCTATCTATCTATCTTTTATTACCAAACAAGCAAAACGCTATCTAGAAATATAACAATGAGACAATACTGCTTTATCCTACCCCTGTATTATAGTGCTATATATTTCATAGTTACTGCTGGACAACGATACCTCAAGTTGTGAACTTACTTCATAAATAAGATTTTGGAAACTAAACACACCTCTAAAGGGAACTTGGAACTTCGCATGATAAATGTACTTCATTTATTTCGTGTTTTACAACTCGGATCCCGTACTAAAGAATATTTAATAGCTTCAATTACTTTTTGTTTTTTGGCTCTCACAGTGTCCAAGCTCTGTGCCAAATGAACTAAACAAAGTTATGACAAAAAATATGCACATTTACATGTTAATGCATTATAATATGGATGTTTTATGCCAATTTTTTCCATCAGTCCTTTTTATAAATTAAGTAATAATCACAACTGTCTCTACCAACAGCGTGTCGAGAGCCCAAAGTATCAGAACTGGTTAAACAGAAGGTTCTGCCACCTCAGGCTCCATTCAGGTAAGTCTCTGTAAAAATATATATGACAAAATAATTGATCAGCATTTCCTCCTCATTACGTTACTCTGTTTTTGTCATCCTTTTCAGAAAGACACCAGTCCATAAGCTGTTAAGCCGGCAGCTCCGCTCTGATGGCCCACTGCTCTCCCAGCTGGCCCCTGGCTTTCATCGGCTCTACACCCACATCGAGTACGAGTGCGCCTCTCCGTTCTACCACCACTCCGGCAGCTCCCGGCGCACATGTCTCAAAACTGGCAAATGGAGCGGCCGTCATGTCTCCTGTTCGCCAGGTGAGGGCAGCAAAGAACCACACTATTTTTCATTATTCCTCTCAAAAATCTATGGCTCTTTGGCTCTTTGGCTTTTGCTGTAATATTTTTCATTGAGGATGTTGCAAAATACCTAGACAGCTTTGTCACCTCACCAATCTAAAACCTCCAGTTATACAGTATCTGAAGGTATAATCATAAAGGGAAAAAGTACCATAGGCTGGACACATAAAAAAGCTACGTTATGGAGACTTGATTAAGCATTATCCTCTTAATATACAGCTGAAATGTCCATGATGTTGAAATGCTTTGGATGATAATAAACTTTAATCCAGTAGGTCCCAAAGTTGGGTCCGGGGCATCCTGGAGGGCCTCAGAGGAACTGCAGGGCGGCACCCAAAATGCGTCTTTTTTACATTGAACTAAATTGATTTCTAAAAGAGCATTACAGTCATTCCTAATTGTTATTTTATCTGTCATTATAGCGAGAATGAAAAACACCAACAAAAAAAGCGACAAAAACACAACAAAGGAGCAATGAAAAAGCAACAAAAGAGCCACAACAAAACGTGATGAAAAACGGACGTAAGCATGATGAAAAAAAAGCATTGAAAAAAAAGATGAAAAAGCAGCAGAAACACGACAAAAAACCTGTCTAAAAAGCGATTAAAAAAAGACGACAAAAATGTGATTTAAAAAAAAGCAGCGACGACGCAACAAAAAAAGTTTCGCAGGTTGTAACCTCCTGTGAAGAAGCTTTTAGATTTGGGTAAAGCTGAACTGGAGAAAATACGCTTGGTTAAGAGTAAGAGTAAGAGGTTATGTAGGGGGAGGAAAAAACATAATTTAAACAGTAAAATGGGGGATTATTGGATCGATAAGGGGGCCACGATGTCCCGGACTGAGGGAATGGCTGTGTTACAAATAATGAAGAAAAGAAATCTCCTAATAGATACAATATTTTTATAATAACTGTCTGTATTGACTTGTCATTATGAAGTCACATTATGAGACCATTAAGCCCTACTTACACCACAGTATTTTCTGAATGTGAATAGCGTTATGTTTGGTCGACTTTATGCCCATAGAAGTTATGTAGATCCAGTTTCTTGCCTCTCCTGGTTGGTGATGAAGTGATGCAAAAGTACTGCGTTCCTATGAATAGTTATTCTAAATTAAGGTGTTTGTGTCTTTCCTAATCATTCAGTTTAATTTGGAGCTTAGTGCCTGCGACTTAAGTAACAGATGAAGGGAAACTTGATTAAAATGGGACTTTGGGGCCCACCGTAGTGCCCTTTGAGTTAATTATATTTGCCTATGTAAGCCACAGCTTTGCATTCTGGCAAACTACCTTCCCAAAATCCTATTGGGACATGTTCGATGGAGGAAGCTCGGCATCTATGATTTAAATGTTGACACAGTCTGTCTTTGAGGGTTCCCCTATATTCTATCCTCTGTCCTCTGTCTCATTCCCTCCTCTTTGACAGTTTGTGGGAAGCATCCAGCCTTTGACCCGGTGAGGCCGGGAGAGGCGCACTGGCCCTGGCTTGCTGCCATCTTCCGCCGCTCCAGCATCGGAAGTGAGAGCCTGGGGTCCAAGGCAGATGGCCAGGCTGGGACCCCAAAGAAACATGGAGGAAGCGGCCACAGTGAGCAGGCTTCCCCGTGGCAGCTGGTGTGCAGTGGGGCTCTGGTGAACCAGCGGACGGTGGTGGTGGCAGCACACTGTGTGACTGAGCTGGGCAAAGGTTTCCCTCTGGATCCGGACAGGGTCAAAGTGGTGGTGGGGATGCACTATCGCCATGACAACAGGGAGAATAAGGCTCTGCAGCACCTAAGGGTAAGTGCAGCAGTTTGACCCGCATACAGCAACTCTTTATCAGGTTAAAAAGGGAGAGATGTCGGATGACTAGACTACTCTACAATACTATGACAGTTGTAGTTCAATTTTGAGTTTGTTAAAGATACAAAGTGTTGAAATATCTACTACTACATACCGTATTATAGCACGTGCTCAGTGTGCTCATTAAGTATGAATAAGCATTAGTAATCATTTTAGGGTTAGGGTAAGGGTTAAGGTCAGGGTTAGGTTTAGGGTTGGCTATGAATAAGCGTATTATTAATGGCTTATTAGTACGTTAACAGATAAAAGTATATTAAGCAGTTTGTTAATGCTTTACAAGCATGTTATTAATGCTTATTAATACCTTATTAATAATTAACGAGCACACTTTAATATAAGGCATTACCCAAGATCATTTTAAAATGGATAATTATGTTCAATCAATAATCCAAATAATCTTTATTCATTTTAATATATATAATTTATTGAACAATTTTTAGTTCAGCTGACCATTCAAACTTTTTGACTGTTCCACCCCTTGAACTCAGACACCAAAAAACATTGCACATCGCACAAATTTGACTTTGATCCTTTCTCGATATGACTCCGCTGAAGATTGCAATATAAAATACCAAATATAACTGTTATTAACTTCAACTTTGAGGTCTGCTTGCTTAAAAAAAGTTACAGTTTGTAATGTGGATTATGTAGGATGATCCACATTGTTGGCTAGAGAGGTCAGCAGGCACAGATTGGTCGCCCGCACTTCCGTCAGTCTAACCCACTGGAACAGCTTGTGACCATGGGGCGTGAATGAACTGTTACTGAAATTGTCCAGAAATTTGTAATGAAAATGATTTAGTTGCAGGAAGGAGTTTTTTTCTTACACCGATTGCATTATAAGTTATTTAATGTAATTTTAGTATTGTACAACCAAGGATAGTTGACATGGAAGGAAAGTGAGCACATCAATTGGGAGATGGATACAACAACAAGAAGTTAGGTGCTCTTTAAAGGGGCTAGATGCAAGTTGGCCATTTTATACTCACTACAGCCACCTCAGGCCATACGTGCAACTGCAACTTCTGTATTAAGCTTGTGCATGATTTTAGAGGCAGTTGTGAAAAGGTCTGGGCTCATTCTACACCTTAGGACATTGCTGGAACATGTAGGGGGAGGAAAATACATAATTTACTTTTTTTACATAATAATAACTATCTTTTCCCTTGTCTTTTCGTGTCCCGATAGGTCGCCTCCGTCATTGTCCATCCAGACTACGACCCTCTTATCCTCGACTCCGACCTGGCAGTGATCAAGCTACTGGACAAAGCGAGGATCGGAGAGAAGGTACTGCCCCTGTGCCTCTCTGACGGACAGGACTCGGAAATAACGTCAGGGAGGGGGTTGGTCACTGGCTGGTCTCCCCTCCCCAACCCCTCCTTCGGTTCTGAGGAAAAGGCCCAGGTGGGACTAGTTCAGCTTGCTGACGTCGTCCCGTGTGAGAACCAGTATGCCCGGAAAGGCGCGCCGGTCAGCGTCACAGACAATATGCTGTGCGGGAGCCAGAGGCCCGACTATGGGGGCTCTAGTATATGCCCCTCAGATACAGGGGGGATCTTGGTGCTGCCCGGACTTGCAGAGTTTCAGTCGGATCACAGGAAAAGGCAAGGGGACAATAGTGAACCCTGGAGGCTGGTGGGGTTGGTGAGTTTTGGCTACGACCAGGGCGAGTGTGATCCTGAACTCTACACGGTCTACACACGAGTGGACAACTTCAAAGACTGGATACAGGCAAACATGAAATAAGACTCTCTTCATCAGACCTCGAAGACCTTAGTGTTTTTTTTTGCCAGTATTTTAAGAAACTGTATCATTTAACACTCCATAAATTAACATGCTTTCTGTTCAATTCTGTAATTGTCGTGGTGCCATGGACAGTAAAATAATGCACTTTAAAAGCAGCTTGTACAGCATGTGTTAACCACAATATAATAGATCGAAAGGGATAGAATAGGGCCGACCGCAGTATACTAACTCCCACCACAAGTGGTCAGTGAGGAGAAATTCTTCGCTTGTGGGTTCCAGTGTTACATAGTTTAAACAGGCTTTTTGGCGTGATTAAAACTATTATCTCCAGTCCATAAAATAGCGAAATAACACATCTTCACGAACACAAAGCATGGATTATACAAAAGCATCGGATAACGGTCTTTAAACTCTGCCGTTGGAATAGTTAGGGCATCAAATGATCAAGGCGTTCTGGTTTATAGAAAAAGTCCTTTATTTAGGCCGGGACTCCATAACTCAACAGTTGTAGTCTTCTTTAACATAGCCGTTGTGAGATAAGGATTGACTTGTTGAGGTATTCGTAAATGCTCCAGATTGTTTTCAAATCACTTATATTTGAAGATACTTGAGGGGAAGCAGTGGCTCACAACAGAAACCTCCACAATCCTAGTTATGGAGAAATACATGTTTCTTAAAATTGTTTATGGATGTAAGAAGTATTAATGACAACAAGCTGCACTGAAACAAATACATGTTATGCAGTTTATGGTACTACTATGGTACTACATCACAGTTACTTCATCAGAAAAGCAGACCATTGCTGCAGTTGAGCAGTTTAAAGACAATGGTCATGCTTCTTGCCCGGCTCAAAAGAAAACAGCACCTTAAAGTTGACAAGTCATTACTGATCAAAGTGATAGTGACTTTGTTATAAAAGTTCTCTTGTCTTGATGTCAACACTTATTAATTATGACGATCATGTTCCCACCTCACACACACACCCAGATCATGTTTCCCGTTATTATTATTGCTAACGTTAAGACATGTGTGTCTTATAAAACGCCATTACTGTGCACAACAGCACCATTAACTCACAGCTTAGCAGCTTCAGACAAGTGTTCCTTTCCTATGCAACACTGGACGACAGTGCCCTAACTGCAGGGGGCGCTAGTACATTAAATGTGCTGTGTAGCTTTCTGTTTTTATGATAACTGTTCAGGTCCCTCAGATCAGAGGAAACTGACTTGAAAACCACCAGAAAACCTCCTCCTGGATAAAGACAATGTTACACATTGGTTTGTAAATATGCTGTAAAGTACTGTATTATTGTATGCTCTGGAGATGTACATAGTGTAAGAAAAGAAAAGGTGTGTTTTAATAAAATAAATGTGGATGTGGAAAATATGTGCTTATTATAACAGAACAAATGAGAGGTTAATTTGATAACCACCAAAAACAGGACATAGTTATAGAGCAATCCTCTGCGCTCAAATCAATTTCATCTGTTTGTAACATTTTTCTATTACTCTGTTTATGTTTTAAAGAGTAATATCTATCCATGATCAAAGGTTGGTCATTTGGCCTTTGCACTTTATCTAAAATATTTCAAAACTCAGAAATAAAGCAGCTGTACCTACGAGTCAGCGCATCAATACTAACAGGACCTTTTTGTGTCGACAGTTGCCAACACACCCAATACATTACACTGCCCCGATATTAAAATGATAAACACAATCTCTTTCACTGTAGCCTATAGTAAATTACCCACCACAGTCAGTGTTCCCATTTATCACACCCACAGGCTTATTATTCTGCATGAGGTGCACGGTTGCCAGGGCCGACAGAGGCATGCACTCACAGACAAACAACAATTCACTGTTTTCTTCTCTTTCAACAGGAGCTAACCACTCTGCCACCCTATAATGTGTGTTTTAAGATGGTTTATCGACCCTGCAAGATGCATGGTGGAGCATCGTCCCTGTAGCATTACTGCCCCCTTCACCCTCGTGTATCCAGCTAAACATGTCTATATGAGGCTTTAGAAATCGTTCAGCAGCAATCAGGGAGCTTTTGCTGCCAGGCCTCAGTGGGCGTGTCAACATGCTTTAATGCATCAAGTAATTATGGGACTTATGGCTTTTTGATTGAGGGTGAATCTTTTGCAAAGAGCAGTTAAAAAAAACAGGCTGATTTTTTTTGTCCATTTTTTTTATTCAGGTAGTCAGACAATAGGTACAACTTAGGGTGTCAAGTGCATGTTAGACATTTTAATATGGCTTTGTATGTTGCACCTGATTAACCATTTGAAATAACCGGTGCTTATGTTAAAAGTATGAACCCCTAACCACCCGCCTTAAACAAGTGCATTTTCTCAAGTGCATTTTCTCAAGTTTCTCTTCTCGACTAGAGCTTACAGACTTTAGGCTGCAGTGTAACGCCACATTTGAAAGCTGATCCTCACATTTTTCCCCCTCATTTTTATTGCACTTTCATCGCTTTTTCGTCACTTTTTTTTCAAGAAGCTTTTAGATTTGGGTAAAGCCAAACTGGAGAAAATGTGCTCTGTTCAGGTGAAGGTTAAGAGGTTACTGCCACAAGTCAGATAGGCTATGTAAATGAGATAATGCTGTGTGAGGAAATCTTTAAAAAAAAGCACAAATAATTCTACTACTACAACTATCAGTGTTAGGCAAGTGACTTTAAAACTGTAATATATTATATATTTGTAGTTACAGCTTTAAACATGTATGTTTGTATTACATATTACTGTTTCAAACGTACATGTAGCTGAGTTACACTGCTGAGTTACTTCTGAGTTACTATTGGCAAAATCTAAACTGAAAATAGTAATAAATAGTAATAATGCCACTGAGCAAAAGTGCAGTCAAAGATTTCCTTTTCCTTCTCTTTCCCCATTCTCTCGCATTAGCTACACATAGCTGCAGATATTATACACCAGTGTGCAACTTGATGAGGGGCTGCATTTTAAAGGGCAGAGTTTGGCATTTTTTCATTCAGTTACTTGAATTCTAATGACTGATATACAGTATTGCCATATTTTGTGAAGTAATGTGTGTGTTATACCACGGTCAGTCAGTTAGAATTCCAAGGCTACCTGGCGTGCATTATTCTCGTACGTAACACACGTAAGTAGAAGCTCCGTTGATTTGCTTCGCGTCGGGGTCCGGTTCGCCCTGTCGGTGCTTATTTTCCCGATAATGACCAGCGTTCTATACATTATCCCTTACATAACACGTAGTCCGGTAGTTAATTCACTGGGATATCGCTCCGCTGTTGGCATCGCCATAGCAACGTTTAACACAGATAAACGAGCCAGCTGACTTGACGAATGACTGACAGAAACGAATGAGATGGATTTTGTTTTTTCATTTTAAAAAAATTTGGCCAAAACAAAACTTTTGATTAATGGGAAGTAGAGGAGAGCGAGCAGCTATGTTAGCCTACTCTTAATAAAATATGAGCTTTCCATTTCTATTGAAAACGCTTAAGGCACTATTCATTATTTTCAGACCTACATTAAACTGATCCCTGCGCTTAAGCATATTTGGATGGATAAGTAAAAGTTCATGGGATCAATGTATAAGCGACTCCACCGCACATGAGCAAACACTTGGTAAATGACCCCCATAGTGTTGCTGGACCTAGATCTAAACACCTATAGGTGCGGGCATGGTGGCGCAGTGGTTGGTGCTTGTGCCACACAGCAAGAAGGTCTCGAGTTTGATCTCCGGGCGGGGCCTTTCTGTTTGGATTTGGCATGTTCTGCATTGGTTTCCCCCAGCTACTCTGGTTTCTCCTACCACTAAAACATGTACGATAGGCCAGGATGAATGAATGGTGGTGGTCAGAGGGACCCATGGGTCATTAGTGGAGGTAAGGGGTTTGGTGCTAATTGGTCGTCATGTGTCGGTCAGTCGGTTAAAGGAAAGCTGAGGCTTGTTACCAATGACTGAGGTGAAAATTGTATAATATCGTACAAAGACTTTCACTGAGTTACTGTTTTTTTTGTTTTTTTTACATCAAGTTAGGACAAAAGGCTAACCCTTCCTCTCATCTCCAGAACCATCTTCTTAAAAGCCTTTTGTTCTCCCTCCCCCCGTTCCCCCCCCCCGGCACACAACAGCCACAGTCATAGCGCCGTATTTTTCAGATGAGAATCCCCTCACCGGGCCAGTTCACAGGCCCTGGCCCACTCTCAGGGCATCTCCACTCAAAAACACGGGCTACGCTTTACTGAACCTGACTGGCCAAAAGATGTCCCGAGTGAGTGAGAAAATACCAGTGTGAGAACCACTAGTGTGTAGTGTAGGAAATACTTAACACCGCGCTACCCATTTGGAGTGGTGATAGTAAGAGTCTGTGTGAAGAGAGCTTAGTATTCCAGTCTGGTGCAATCATCGGCTATTGTGGACAACGGAGGAGTGAGGAGCAGTGGATTTCTCCCACTAAGTGTAGAATAAAAGGGTTTGCCATAGATGTATTTATGGTGGTTTTTGAGGTTTGTAAAGGGGGCAAAATGGTAAGCACAAATGGCATTGTACATTCTTTTTTCCCTTCAGAGCTATATTAGAGCTAGCACAGAAAATGACCAGCCTCAACCTTCCCCAATCCAATGTAATGCTTTTAAATGCCCAAATGCTACATTTTCATACCACAATTTCTTAGGATTTGCAAACATTTCATCAAATAGACGAAAGGATGGGAAACTTTTGAGGAAAAAAAATAAATAAATAAAGTTTTATTTTAGCCAAAACTGCAACTGAATATGTGTAAACCAAAATGTTGGTATTTTCAATGAACTCATACAGTAAAAATGGTTGAGCAATGTCATGATTTTCAAAAAAATGTAGATTTAATGCCAGTTTGAATCAATTTTAAAGGAACAGCCCACAGTTCTTCCATTCTGAGATATGTTCTTACCTGAGCTTAGATGAGTTGATGCGTACCTGTCTGGTCTTTGTGCGTGTCCTCAGTCGCTCAAAACGACCAAAGATGTTGTTAGCATTTGGCCTCTCCCAGCATATTCCTATAGCTCCAAACGGGGGTGAAGTTAGAAGCAACCAAGCTCCTCCATGGGCACTCACAAGGACCAGACAGGTACGTATCAACTCGTCTAAGCTCAGGTAAGAACATATCTCAGTATGGGAAAAAACGGTGGCCTGTTCCTTTAATGTTTTTTTCATGACAGTGAAGGTCTTGATTTTGGCACAATTCATTCAATGACTTTGAATACTCTTTAATGCCCCTCGGAAACCCTGTTTAATATTCTCCGACATAGCTTTCCATCAGGTCATTGATGAAAAGTGGTGCTTTACTTTGGGAAACAATTGGGAGGTTCGGCCGCTCGTGTTTTGATGATGAATGCCCATTTCTTGATCATAGTTCAGTCTTTTGAAAATGCGTTATGGCGTTATTTTCCAGATTCTGACTAAGACAAGTAGAAGGTTCCGTGCTGCGTTGACTGGCTCCTCCTGCTGAGTCACCACTGCGGCATCGGAGGACAGGTAAATGCAGAGATTTACAGGAGTTCAAGTCTACTGTATAGTATTGCAAATCTTCTATGTGCTTCAATGGCCTATTTGATAAGGCTTCTGCACATGTACGCTGTTTTTTTTATTTGAATCTAAAAAAAAAAAAAACCTACCCGTAATAACCCAAGTGAGCATTTGAAACAAAAACAAAAAAATGTCTATTGGTCTTATGATTAGTATTATTTATAATGAAAGATCACAGTCTCGTTTGACTGCGTGGCCAACCATTTTTTTGTGAGAGTAAGTCATGTTTTTAAGTCTAATATGAACATTTTTCCTTACATTGTTTATAGTAGCTCCATCCCTGTGCTAATGATTATTTTGTTTAATGAATAGGCCTTGTCTGTTTTCATTTATATCTTTTTGCCGAGACAGATCTAAGTCGATTAGCAAAACAAAGCATTATGTATCATCATTTAACAGCCCACATCATAAACGGACCTAATCGTGCCAAAGCATTTCAACAAGCAAGAGCTGAACTGGAGATTGTAGATTTTTGTCTAGTTTAACGGCACAGGTGGATTTGGAATAGGCATGGAGAGACTGTTTGCCATGTTTTGAAGAGCGGTATGAAACAAGAGCAAATGGGTTTTAGAAGAGATTTGTGTTAATGTGATTGAAGAGGATGCAAGGGAGGTTTTGTGCGCTCCTGATTGACCTTTCCTTTGAAATCATAGCAATAACATGTGACACGCTTGATACTAATGATGGTCAGGTAAAATTGGCCTTGCAAGAGCCTGACTGGAAAAAGGTCACAAAGAAACACTGTAATAATAATAATAATAATAATGTGCTATTGGATGGATAGAGATCTTTTGATCCCACGTTGTAATGGGGGACTTGGATTTCTTTCAGTTAGTTGATGGGGCAGTGTTCCAGTAATGATAATAAAACACTCACACAAATTATACCTGAAGACGAGACATGACAGCTGCTACTTCACATCTATAGTCCCAAGGCAGGTCAAGCTCATAGCATATTAAACGTTTCTCTATCATTATAAAATGTGTTTAGTTTGTGAGGAAAAAACATCTTTGTGTGCTGTACATTTAATTATAAAGCCTTTTTATTGTAGCAGCTAGTGACTTATGAAACGTGCTTAATTATATCTATTAACAAATGTGTCCGGACAAACAATTAAAGATTCATGTTCACTCTCTTTTCTTGTTTGTAAGCAAAGGAAAAAAAAAGCTGAAGCTGTTTTCTAGCTGAAGATTATATCTGTAGCAAGGCTCAATCCAAAATTCGAGTTATTTGCCAAAGTTCTCTCCCTGTGATCTGCAATACAGCCTCATTACAGTAACAATGCCCTAACGCTACACCATTACCCAGCAGGAATAGCTTCATCTAAACATTCCTTTACCAACATCACCCTTAACGCGTTTGCTCGTTGTATTTATTGCCCTTTTCTGTTATTTTCACCCCCTCTCCCTCCCTACCCACGATGCCCCGGGGCACTCATCACTACTTCCCATAGAAACACATCCAACGGAACCTATCAGTAGTTCTTTGCATTATTCATTTATTGCGTACTGACACCCTCGGTTCGATAGAGGAAATATACAGCGTGTTCTACACAAAGGCACCATGCTGGATTAATGGTTGGGTTTCCATCTGTATGCGTCTCCATAGTGCACATGTGGCATTATGATTTATTAGAGCTGGGATCATCCAGCAGCAGCTGCAGCAGAGAATAGGCTGAAATGTAGCGGCATGAGCCACTGGAGTGAGGAATGGAAGACATTCATGCAACAAGAAAAGCCTCCATAGTTTGTTTGTTTGTGGTTTTGGCTTATAAACATCATTTGGGGCAATTTTGTGTTTTAAAAATGAAAATAATGTCAGTGTAAAAGATGGTAAGGAGTGAGAAACTGGACTGTTCCAGGAATGGCACACTGAAGAGTGAGAACAGGCTTTCACTTCCAACTGAGGGCAAATCGATGTCGATGATGAACAGCACTTGGGGGTCATTTATTAAAACAGGTGCTTCACATACAGCTGTTTGTGGGCATGTTAGACCTAATTTTAACACACTTTTACGGCCCCAAATATGAATGAGAAAAGATCCGGTGAGTAAAAAATAACTGCCATGTCTGACTTTGGACTTTGGAAAGCCTTAGGGGAGCGAGGAGGTGCCTGTGTTGAGCTAATGACGGTTGATTTCACAATAGAGGTAAATTACTTTGAGAAAATTAAATGTTACATAATGGGACTGAAAATGTAATGCAAAATGTGGATAGAGAGGGTCTGCAAAGACTTGTGGTAATAGTGTGCAAATGTTAAAACTCAATGGCAAATTCAATAGCAACATTGGGTCTACACTTTTTTTCTCTCTAAAAATCAAGAAATGAACTTGTGTGCCTAACATGGATAGACATGTGGCATTGGGTCAGCAACACATACTGTACTTATGTGTGGTTTCATTGTTATTGTAGTTATTGTATTGCAGAGGGAAGCTTCAGTTCAATTCATTCAAACCAGACATTTCATTGAACTATACCCTCAGGAATCGCTTTTCCTTTTTTTGCAATATGACCATTGGCACTGAGAAGGAAGGGTTTTTACCATCTTAATTGATTACAGCCAATGGGTGAGGAACGTGCTTCTCTTTGGGCCTCGTGGCAGGAAGCAGACACTGCTGTAGTATATCAGCCCTAAAACGTGGAAGCATTTTCAGTACATTGCCTGCCTCCAGAGCCTGTCAATCAAGCTCTGGAGCTCTGTGGAGGCTCCGCCCGCCCGGGTTCCCGCCTTTTTGCCCTTTTAAGGAACAGGCTTTGTAGGAGAAGATTGAGCAGCCATGTAGGTTTCAGACGACTTGACCATTACAATGAATGGGGCTGAATGGAACACAGGCTATCTCTTGTGTTTACCATATTCCGCCCCGCCCACTTTTGCCTCTTTTTGCTTTGTCTCAGCACTTCCGTTGTATTGACACTTCTGGTAGAGCGGGAAGCACGTTCATTTAAACGCAGAACGAGGGAAAATGTTAAAATCTGATATTCAGTAGATTGATTTGTGTAAAATGTCCAATGTTCATTTGCACCAACAAGTCAACACTGCGCCGTTTCTCGGCACATCCTAAAAGCAGCTTTGTTTTTGTGTAGTAACTGATTTTTACTGGACTCCAGTCCTATGTTAACTGATAGGAGAAAAGGGGCGGGCACAATTCATGCGAACTTCCGGAATAAGGTGAATATTCTATCCAGGTTTACAACTCATCAAAGATCCCATCCCACACAACAAAAATAAGATGTACATGTAGTCCACATCAGGCATTCAATTACATTACTCCTAATCCCTTGGTGCAACCAGCATAAAGAAAAATCTCAAAATATGTACACAATATATACACTATTGTAGCGTCAGTCTACCCCAGGGCAGCTGTGGCTACAATAGTAGCTTACCACCACCGGGTATGGAGTGAATGAATAATGCAATGTAAAGCGTCTTTGAGTGTCCAGAAAAGCGCTATATAAAACCGATTATTATTATTATTATCACCATTGGGCTGTGGAAGGCAGAGTTCAATGTCCTTGAAGAAGCTGTCCATCAGTCGGCTGGACCTGACCTTAACTCCTCAGTGTCCTCCCTCAAGGCGTTGAAGAGTCTGTGTGATGGGTGCGTGAGATCAAGTGGGATTTGCGGAAAAAACAGGTTGTAAATGCACTCGATGGAGGGTGGAGGGGCGCAGTTGATCTTCTCAGCTGCTCTCTCTGTGCGCTGGATGCTTCAACGACAGGATGCAACGCTGACACTGTGCCGCAGTTCAGGATGCTCTAGTCTAGTCTCTCCGTAGAAGGACTAGAAGACAAGAAGTGATGGACACTCTGGCTCTTCTCAGTAAGGAAAAAGTATTTGGTGAATATATAAAAATCACTTGACACCAGCAATTTGCCCATCACACATTTGGTCTATTCAAATCACTGCACTATGTATAAAACCTGACTTCTGGTTTCCAACGTTTTCCTTCATTAGCGGATCGTCCCATGTTTACATCCAGCTGTCCTCTCAGTTCCCTCCCAGGGGTCTTTGGGCCATGGCTGCTTTATGACCCCCCTTCACACTCATAACACCTTTAGCACCCTGATAACTGCTCCGCACTCTCCAGGCGAACACACATGTGGCTAACCAGTAACCTTGCATATCTCAGACATTTCTCACGTTTATTGCTTGTTGTTGCACCTTTGAAGGACAAGCTTTGACCTGGTGCGTCTTGTTTTTTTCCAGTTCAGATTGAGTTGAACTTATAGAAGCGTGTTTTTTTGTGGTTACAGTTTTATGGGTCCAATATAGAAAACAGAAATATCACATGCTTTTGTTTTAGACAAAGTTACATATAGAGAAGACAGCGAGAAAAATCTGCTGTCAGATTGTCCAGAGATGTGAGGACTTCCACATATACAGTGCACAATGATTGGACATAAATGTTTATGAGCGACGTGAGCTTGTAACCCGATAGCAAAATACAAGTACTGTATTTGGCTCATCTTTAATCTGGAGCAACCTGCGTCAGGCACAGTTGGTGAAAAAAAGTGCAAAGCTTAAAGTCTGTTCATGTAGTGAGTGCTAAACACTTTCCCATGTGTGTATAAAGTGTGCAGAGATTATAGGCCAAAGGAACACCAACAAATTTCGTTTTTCTTTAAAACAGTATCATGTGCAAATAAGTTGTCTGATGTCAAGAATGTGAGCAGCCCATGAAATGAACTAGCTCCACCCATTGGCCACAGGGTATTTCGCGATACACAGTATTGTCATTTTCATGTATTTAAACCACTGTCATGTTCATTTCTTAAAATTGTGAAATGTGAAGGCTGGGGTTTGATTTATTAAAAGTCAGTTTTAAAACTGTATCAATAAAGAGGCCTGGCCTCTTTGAACCACAGATGGGGCCTGTTGGGATGTGAGCGTGCACACCAAACATCTTCATTACATGCGTTACTGCAACTTAAAACTTAGTAAGGAAAAAAATATTTCTATAATAGAAAAAGAAAAAAAGTTCTGTGATTGATTGTGTGCATGCTGTAAATAACGAAGTGCCTCAGTTGATAGAAGTGCGCATATGTAAATGACCTGCCGTGGAATCTATCTTTAATTCCCTTGGAAATGGACAAGTTCTTATGTAACAGAGGTCCAGCAGCGCACGCCACACATGGACAGACCGGGTTCCCAGAAGAGGTTGTGTGAAAAACACAAAGAGGTGATGGCGAGAGAATGGCAGAGTAAAATGCGAGGGAGAGGTGATGTTACAGGCAGCATCTTCGACCAACGGGAGCTGGATTCCCATGCATAGAGAGACAAAGAGGGGGAAACGGGCGGAGGCGTGTGAGAGTGGGGTGGGGGCAGAAAAGCGGCGGAACGGTGAGGTGAGGCACAGCTCATTCAGTGGGATCGTTGAGCTGCGGAGCTCCTCGGATTGTACAGGCAGAGAACCGTTGGGTTTGGTGCGTAAAGACGCGCTCCGTGACTGTGTGCTGTGCGAACCGCGGTGCAACCTGCAGCTCGCTGTGGCACGTGAGACCAGACCCTGTGAGGGGACCACACCAAAAACTTTTTACTTCACCGTGCTTTTGATCAAAGGTAAGATGCACTGATTTTTTATAACATTTCTTAAGTCAATAATATAGGATCTCTGCAGCTCTGACACGGAAAGCTTAGGGTAATAGCCCGATATACACATTATTTATAAACATTTATGCAAACACGGGTATTCATATTCTTATTGAGCAATGAAATAAAACATAAGAGTGACCTGCTGCGATGACTGGGGCGCAAGCAAACAATAACACAAGCTAATAGTCGATCAGTACTCTCTCTCCGTTCACCCTGTGCGTAAATTGCCGAATAATTGATTCGCTGCAGATAAAAAGATATAATTACCCTCGAGGTCAACAACATTTCAATTATGTTTTACACTTGAAGTGGGAGACCTTCAGGGATGCACATGGGATTGTGGCTGTGGAACCAGAGAAAAGAACCAGGGGGATGCGTACTGCGCCTCACAGCTGCAGGACAGGATGAGACAGTCCGATCTTAAAGTTTGAATAAGAGTTCATTTTATTTTATACTACAGATAGTTCAAGCAGCTTGAAAACAAAGCTGTTTTAGCCAATACGGACTATTCATGCAATAATGCCTTTACTCTCTATGTAGCGCACTGATTGTCACAGGCTTTTAACTCCAGTTTGTTGGAGTATTGTGTTTATAGAGCACTGGTATTTCAAGTGTCGACTTACTCCACAAGTTGCCTTGCATTTCAAAGTTGAGGAAGGAATAGCCCTAATGTTGTAATGTTCTCAGCTCATGCATCCTTCATCGAGCTCTGCACCCTCACATTTTCTTCTGATCAAAGGTATGCACCGTGTCACACACAGCCCGCGCGCCTCACTATCGCCACCCACCTCTGGAGCCAATCAGCCCTTTCTCCTCCTTCATATTAACGTCCGTGCGCGAGAGTCACACGCGCACGCACGGACGCGCCCGTTTACAGACGCGCACTCCCCCCCCCCCCCCCCCCCCCAACAGCACCATCGTCAACGTCTCCATGGAAACCTGCTCCCTCGCACCCATGGCTGGTCGTCTTTGGAAAACATACATTATGCTGTAGGCCCAGTGTATTCTTTTGCACGGAGGAGACCCTGGCCCCGTATAAACGCTGGGGAGATTGTCTAAAGCAGAAGTGTCCATGCACGTAATGCGTTTCGTCCTGTTCCGTGGCATTTGCTGTTGTACATGAATGAACACATAAGCAGACAGCGCGGCGCACACGTGCTTAAAGGCAAGATGACTCATTTAACATAGAAATGCATGGCCTAAATCTGTGGCATCGGGCTCTCAACTGTAGAGCCTGTTATCCCCATGGGAGTTTTAGCAGAGAGAGGGGTTCAGTCTGGGCAAATCGTGAACATGTTTGTTTACGAGATCATAGTGAGAAGAAAATGAGATCTGCAACCGTTTTCAATAATAAATAGCAACATTTCATCCACCTCAAATGTTGTCGTGATTTGCTTCCAAACCGTAAGTTGGATTTCTTCTATAAAACAACAGAGTAATGTAGACACTTTCCCGCTCTTGTCAAATGAAATTTCAACAAATCATAATCAAGGTACTTCGCCCATTTTGCTGTTTGTCTGTGCACGTTCATCATCCCTGACGTAATTCTTGAAACCTAGGCCACAGAGCTTGCATGTCCAGACAAGGCCCCCATAGCATTGCCCCAAGTCCACAAACAATCAAAAGCATGTCTCTCCCTATGCTTCCTGTTAGCCATCTGTGAACGTGTTTAATTAGGATAAACTCCGCTGTGGGTCGTCAGGGAGATCCAACATCCAACCATCCATGTTTGTGTGGCCTTGTGCTTAACAGACTGTGAGAGATGCTCCCACATGGGGGTAGGGGGAGTCATTTCAGCGCTCATATCCACATCCAAGTAATAGTACATTGGGTTAACCAGAATCAATAAGCCCTAAGTGATGGCCTCTTCATTGACTCCGAAGTTGGAGGCGAAAATTAAATTTGGACGATCGATCTTGAAGCGCTTGCGCGTCGTATGGGATCGCAGTACTATTCCAGCCGAGGTGCAGCAGCCAAGCGATATCGTTTGAGGAAAAACGGTAAATAGGAGGCACCGGGAATCGCAGCAGAGCGCAGGATTTTGCGCCGCTAGAAGTGTGAGGGAGAGTCGTGAATGTTGCACCCACAGGGGAGTGAAAGAGGGAGCACTTATGGTGATGTATAGGACGAGGTCTATAATGGCCGACAGAATTATGGTCCCAGAATGGAGTGAGTTCGGAAGCAGACTACATAGGCACTGGGGTACGTTTTTCCTCACTGGCATTTATTGTGCTTGAGGAGGTGGAAGCTACTTGACAAAGGAGTGACAATGTACAGTAGTGGTGTGCAAATCTTACAATGGGATTTTATAGGGATTGAGATCAGTTATCAGTTATAGGACATTCTTGACTGACATTGACAGAAAAAAAGATGATTTGCATTGCGGAATGAGACCATTGCCTTGGTGGTGGTCAGTGCTTTTTGTCTTGTTATGGACACTGAGATCCCTCTCTTTCTTTGCCTTCAGCTAAGAAAAAACCCATCTATAGAAATGCGTAAAACCTTATATGATGATTTCAAGGCAGGCATGAACTGAATCGTAGTTAATTTATATGTGATTAAGGCCGTGGCTCCAATGGGGTGTCAATGTCTTTCCAACTGTGACTGCTTCTATGCGCCCTTTCACTGCTCTCCTCTCTATGAGGCTCCTAGTACTTGAGTAATCCTCCTGGGAACGTGTTGACGCTGCCAAAGTGCCATCCAAAACCTCCTTTTTTTTTAATACATATTCCCCACTTAGCCATTCTCTTTCACTTTAATATGTAATGACAGGATTTATGGCTCGTTACAGGGAGACAAATCTTTGGGATTTGTTCATGTCAAAGAGCCGTTTAAAAGGCAGTTTCTTTTTTATGTGTAATTATCTAGACTAATGATTCATATGATTTTTAAATTGATCATTTAAAGCAGTGGTCATCAATCACGCACACTTGCACACAAGTTTTTCGAGACACTCTGAGGACCAGCAGCTCTCATGACACAAAATGAACATGGAAGACTGTTTCACATGTTTATTTTCTGCTTGGCTTCAGTATGATAAATATAGACATAACCTTGGTACACGTTTATCAAGGAACAAATGATAAGCTTTTCGTTAAAGTCGAGATGGCCTGCTTGGGCATGTGTAGGGGCCAGATGAAGGCTTTGAGGGGGACTGGTTCAACCCCTGGACCACCCATTGGCGATGACCGATTTAGCAACATCTTTTCATCAAAACCAACCAAACTTACTGTCCTTGTGAGACTGCCGAGTTTCCCCCCCTTGAAATGTGTGTATGTTGGTAATGGACTTCACATCAGTGCACTATATCATTTGGACATATACGCATTGTCGCTGAATGCGGTATATACTATGAGGTAGCGTGTTTCTCAGAGGGTTGAACGGGCGAACAGTTTGGGGGGCCTTTCCCATGGGCTGACCAAACAAAAGCCGGGCCAGGCCTTCGCTTCTGTATGACTGCACAGGAACAGAAACACAGGCATTTAACCAGTGTGAGCGCGGCTGCCGAGGAGGCCAGTCCATTTTCACTACGAGGGCGCAATGCAGTCAATTGTACTATAGAATGTGTGGGAAATTAATGATATGAAGATCTTTTTATTGCCATGATTGTAGGTTAGAATTAGACACATCTGATTGATCTTCATGGGGAACTGCTTGGTCACTAATGTCCACAATATAATAATAATCCAATAACACTAACACTTAGTGAATACAGAAAGAATGTCAAATACAAATACAGCATAATTGGCACCACCAGATTAGTCATTGAACAGCTACAATACAAAGTAATGAAGCGTGTCGATAGAGGCTAAATCTACACAAAGACAAATGCAAAAATGTTTTATCAAGCAGGCATAATGCATACAGATCCAGCACTTTGGGGTCTGGAAACAATACTTTTGAGACCAGCTCCCAACATGTAGTTAATGTAGCTTTAAAGATTCAGCCTCTCCATGATTTTCCTAAAACAATGTCAACCCAAGTGTTGTGTACAAACTCCACTGACCTTAGTATGGCTTTTGCCTGCATAATCTTTGGCTCCTATAGGCTCCACCGTGACAGACAGGTCACAGAAAAAAGCATAGTTCCACTGGGGAGATAACCTTCTTTGTGACTGATAAGGGCAGGCATGGGGGGGAATGATTCTGTTATACCCAGGTCCATGGGTCCTCAACAAGTAAATAGTGATATGTGCAACATAAATCATACAAAGAATGGATAGAGTTGACAGGAACAGTCTGTTCAGCTCCACCTTCCTGTATCATCTGTGGATTATAAATCCATAGAGCAGTCTCACTTATTAAACCTCAAAAAAACGTCTGGACACAGCCCATATACTCTTTTCCTGTGGTTCCTGTCCGTGATAGAAAAACAGTGCCGAACCACAGGCAGGCCACTGCCCGGTTAGACATGTGTGAACTTGCCTGGCCTGCCAAACGACATGCTTTTTCATAGATATTTCAAAGACATATAGTCTGGGAGTCTGGGAGCAAGCATGATCTCAACAATTTCCCAGTGGGCGTGATTGACAGACGGCATCAACCAATTAGAGCAATGCTACATACGTCACAGTAATGCAGGAAGCCTTTCCAAAAACGTCCTGTTTTACGAGGAACGCTTCAAACACTATTTCTTGCTCCCGTTTTAGGGATTTAATATTTTCCAAATGATTTGAAACAGATGAAAGAGCAGAAGACAACAGTGTATCGGTCGACGCGCCGCCATCTTTAATGTTTTGGAAGAGTGTGTGGTGGTGACAGGTGACGGCTCTTGGTGCGTGATTGGACCAATGTGGGTAAAATCGTGAAATGATTGGCTGCTTGCAGCCGCCCAGACGGTTCTTCTTTTGAACAGAAAGGAGGAGTGTCTGGCAGGCCAGGCAACTGTATATCCCTGTGGAAACACACTTTCTGAAATGAATGTGTGTTCATTATCAAAATGATAATCATGTCCAAGGATGTCGCCCAAGTTAATGCACTGCAATGTCAAGGGGTTTTGTAAAGTTCATAGTTGAAATGATCCATATCCATGTCCTGGCAAGTATTGTCTGAGTAACAGAGCCTTTTGACAAATAAGCGAAACACTCTCAGTAAAAAGTTACTGTGAGGAAAAAGTTTAAATATTAGACATTTTACATGGTTGCATTCAATTGCACAGGAAACCTTTTCTTTTGAGGCATTTTTTGGTCAGATAACACAAGTCAGACCTCAAATCAAAGTACAGTAGGTCACACTCTCACCTATATACTTGTAAGTGAACTAAAGTTTACATAGAATGGGTTGGGCAAGCATGTCACATGTTCTTGTACTGATTTGAACATGTATACAACTTGTTTTGCAAGCTACAGACATTAGGATTCTTAAAAAGTGAATTCATTATTTATTTTGCACACTTCCCATTTCACATTGTCCAACATTTTACTTTAATTGTATCATATTTACTGTAGCAGGATCCATAGTATGTTCTTGCTGATAACAGCATATTCCATATCCTTATCACAGCCCCCTTGTGCCCCTCTGTTACCACCCACAGCACACTGGCACCTGCTCCATTGGAATTCAGGTCAGCGGGGGATTCAGGGAAGATGCCCGTCCTCTCGCTGAACAATCTGTCTATTGTACAACCACAAAGCGTTCCTAATTAAAGCATATGAAGGGAATCACTCACAAACAAATGCAAGAGCTGCTCCGAACAATGGCTTCAAGACCCATCGTGACAGAAACATGATGGTGGTCCCATGAAGACTCTTATGACTCCTGCCACAGCAACGTATTAACAAAGATGTATGCAATTTCAAAAGGCAAATAATCATTTTAAAATTAAATGATAGAAGAGCACACATAAAACACAGCTACTCGCTTTCAGGCAGGGTTCCAGATATTAGCTTTAAATAATGAAACGCAGCGTAACCATGTTGAATCCTGACTCTGGGCCCAGCAGGAGACCACTCCCTGAGGTTTTCACAGTTTGAAACTTATGGCACACGTCAGAGATGTACTTCGGTGCTATGCCATAGAGAGACTTTTTGTCCCACAGGCAAGTTTCAAAAGCAAGTTGAGCAACAAGACAATAGAAATAGATGAATGAAGCACGGTAAGTGCTCGTGCTTCACAGCTATTAGGCTTGTCTGCGTAGGTTTCCTCCAGGTGCTTCGGTTTCCCCAACCACTAAAAAAATCCCGTACATTAGGGTGCATGTGTGTATAAGAGAGGAGTGAATGTAAAGAGCGTTGTGACCATGTCTGTGAAAGGCGCTGTACACATACAGTATTTTCCTTTCCTTCCTTAGTGTATGGTGCTGGAGAGTTTGAGGGAAGAGCTTAAAATACAGTGTGAACCACTACATGAACACAAGAATCACACATTTTGGAACATATTTGTAGAGATCTATAGGTTTAGCTTTCATACATACAACCACAGAGGCATTTCGTTATTTACAATGCCTTTATTATCTCCGATTTGCGAGATTGTCAGAAATTTGCCCCCTTGTCTCATCCACAATCAGCCATTAGTGCCATTAAAATCCAATTGTGATTAAACACTGAAGTGGCTATGCTAACTTTCCCCATGCGACTGCAATTACTTATTTATACTTGCGAAATGAATCCCATCCGTCAGCTGTCTGTCTATAGCTCCTGATTATCGTCTCGCAGCAGAGCTTTTATGGTTGCGGCATAATGATAATAATGGCGGCTCAGTCAGTAAGAGGATGAATAAAACATAAAGGATTTGATGAAGCCTAGAGTTTCCATATGGTTAGAAATGGGTTAATCTGAATTCTATTAGTCGACATGTGCGTAAGTGGTAGAAACGCATATATGCCTTGTTGAGAGTTGACAATAAACATTTAGAAAGTTTGAAAGTCCTTAAAGGCCTTATACGGAGTTTAAAAATGTTAAAATTACATATTTTCATCCCCCTACATGTTCCAGCAATGTCCTAATGTGTAGAATGCACATCCTGCCCTGTTGCTCAAAAAGGGGTTCATTCGGGTCCGAAGTCTCGTCATGCACGAGCTTAATATAGAAGGTGCAGTTACACACATAACCTGAGGTGGCAGTAGTGAGTATAAAATAGCAAACTTGCATCTAGCCCCTTTAAAGTACAATATGCATTATTCTAAAAATGTAAACACTCATTTTAGACCATAGGGATGAGATTTATACATGGGTCTCTGGGATCCATTTATTTCATCTATTTTTTTCATGACACCGCTGGCACACCTTTTGATTCAACTTTACAACAGGACTGATTTTTACCCTTTGAAATGCATTTGTATGTAAAACCTTGTGCCACGATTAATGAAAAGCCACAGTGTCTGCCAAATATTTTTTCAGAGCAACACTTGCGTTGACTTGAGCTGCTTCTTGTCCCAATGAAACTGTGTTAAAAAAAAAAAGAGCAGATTCCGTCGTGAACTTCACACCACCAGTCGACTTGTGGACAAAGACTTTCACGCTGTCATCTCACCTTCATCAGCAACTAATGATTATTTAGCACCAGGCTGTATTCATACCGGATTCAGCTAAATGATGATAAAAAATAATAATTATCAATACCTCAGTGCGAAAATCACTTAAAAATCATATTGTTGGCAGCAGAGTGTGCCTGGACTGTAGGGAGGCCGATTAAATTAGGCTAAATGCACCGTTTTTTAGCAATTAGCATGACATTCTTTGTTAAGCGAAAAGTGCTGTGTCTGTTTTCAAAATGAGACAAATGGACGTAATTTAGTTCGAAACAGTCAAGCCTAAACCTTTTCCTCAGTTTCGCCTCACAAACGTCCCGATTTCGCATGGGGATGAGTTTAGAAGCACATTTCGCCAGTTAGCGGGCTAGCTCGGCTCCCGCTGTCACGGTTTGAAAACAGGAACCGATCTGTCGAATAGAGCACTGAAATAATCAGATGGCAAATGAAAACACTGGAGAAGGGCACTTTCTGGAAAAGGAGTGCATCTAACCTCACGATCATCAGCTGCTTGAATAGTTTTTTTGAGTTCTCGATGAGCTGGATATTCAAGTGCGAATGAATAAAAGCATTATAATGGTAAAATAAAGTGAATTCAGTGCAGTGTGTTCTCTGTAAACAATTCCTTTGAACTCCCACCTTCCCAGCGCGCCGTCTTCCTTTTCCTTTTGAGTCCCCCCCTTTTTTTTTTGGTAACCATTCCACAAATCTTCCATTAAGTGCGTAATGGTTGTGTGAGGCGCTCTTTGTTCATCTCTGGGTCGGAATAGGCCGCTGTTAATGCCCCTCTTGAGCATGTAAATGGGCCGAGCTGTGGGAGCGCGGGGCTGAGCTGCCACTTGTCCGCTTAATCGTGGAGAGCTCCATCACTTTCGGACACTTTCGGGGGGCCGCCAGGGAAAGAGGCATGCATGAGAAAGACACATTAGAAGGGGTAACCCTAGTTGCATGCCGTTACCCCGAGTTCTTCCGGAATAAGCGTGCGCGCTACCCCTAGAACCCTCACAATGCCCTTTACCCTCGTGGCCTTAATACCTCCCCAGGTCCCGTATACCCTTCCATCTCCTCAGGACTTCGAGCTGATATGCCACACAGCGTCACTTTATTTACACGTACCTCGCCCACTTGTCTAGCGAACACACAACAATCCCCTTCATCGGTTGTTTGTCGTGGGCCCTTTTCAGAACGAAACACTAGAGGAAAAGGAGGGGGGAGTTACAAAGACAAAACAAAAACTTAGGAAACAATTAAAGCCCCCCCCCCCCTCCTCTCCATGAACCCTGCACTAGCGGGTTCCCAGCTCGAGATGCTGTGAACTCACTTGGAGGCCTGTACAGCGGACCATTATTCTTGTCAGGGTGGCGTGTTCCAAGAGCGGCTCCCCTCAATGGGCCCTGAACACAGAGAGGGGTTTGTTAGCGAGTTTTGGCTCACTGCGTTATGCACTGTTTAATTAGTATCTATCTATCTATCTATCTATCTATCTATCTATCTATCTATCTATCTATCTATCTATCTATCTATCTATCTATCTATCTATCTATCTATCTATCTATCTATCTATCTATCTATCTATCTATCTATCTATCTATCTATCTATCTATCTATCTATCTATCTATCTATCTATCTATCTATCTATCTATTTTTCTGGCATTTCAATTGGAAGGACATGGATTTTTACGTAGACTAAAGACTAAATCGTAAATCAGACATTTTACGCTCAAACAGTTACTCACCATACTCATTTTCCTCTTTTTTTTTCACTTTTCCTTAAGTAACTTGTTAACCTTAATAAATCCTTTCCGTTGTCCCTCTGGGGGTAATACAAGTGTTAATTGGATGATTGGGGGGCCTTTCATCTCCCCCTGGTGTCTCTGACCAGAAAACCACAATTGCAACTTTCCTGCCTCCGAGTCGGAGCCATATACCAATACACACTAATGGAATCATTAAAAAATGAGCTAACAGGCGAACGGGCAAAGCTAACTGTGTGCTAGCGCCACTTAAACAGTATTTACAGCCACGTTTGAGTGAAAAAAATGATCTCCATTGTGTAATTGGATGTACAATGTCATGTCAGTGTAGTATTTACTCTCACGGGCAATTAATGAGTAAAAAAAAAACGCAGCATGCTACGACACCTGCAGTGGCGCTTATGGCCTCTGGGGGCATGAGTTACGGTTCTTTGTTCTGCTTTGAGTCATTATTTTGGTCGCTTCTTTTTACCTCTACTTGAATAAACATTATTTCAAAGTAAAGTTAATTTTACTTGAGAAAATATTTTGGCGACTCTGCAAATAATGGAATGTTTTAATAAACTTTACCACCAAATCTCATTTTTTAAGTGGTTAATGGGTAATAGATTAGTGTTTCTGTTGATAAGATTAAGATTCTATCGGTCAAGAATATTCATTTCTGCATGTGGCTAGAAAAAGTCCATTCATTTATTTAGCCCTTGTGAGTATGAGTTAAGTTACTTCCACGCCTAATGCAGTAGGTCCATGAGCGTATGGTTTGCTTGCTGTGCAGATTCCTTTTGTGGGGACTACATTGTTACTGTGAATGTAATAGTGACTGATATCAACAGTACCCTTTTGTTTCTAGTTATTGGTCGGTTGATATTCCTCAAATAATTCATACTAGCGATGATATAATATTGCGCTGCTGACATTTCTGAAAAATGCCTGTTGTGCCACTTACCCAGGAGCCTATGTGAAACTGTCACAACAATAAAACAAATGTAGCCTAAATGTGTTTTCAGGCGTGTCCCTTGAGCTATGTTCCAGTTTTATGAGATCTACAAATTACTGCACAGTTGTGGTTATTCTCGCCTGCTTTATTTAGGGCATATGTGTGGGATTTTGATTGACAGGAATAATGGTTGCCTTTCAGCTCCATTGTTTATATTAATGTTTGATTAGAGAGGACATTTTCTCTCCATGGTGCTAATTTTGCTTTCATTTTCAGTCATGTACTGATTACTGCGCACGGTTTTGGCGAAACAAACTGACTGACTTCATGGCAGGGACTTTTTTTCTTCTAACCTTCAAATGTATAAAAGATCTTGCATAAATCGTTGAATAGTCCTTTAAAAGGGAAGAGGCCTAAAGGCTGAATCCACTGTAGTATTGAGGCTTTCACTGATCCCTTTTCTTTGACGATCATAGTAGACTTTAGCAAACCCGTTTCTCTTACAAATCCATTTTGACATAAGTGGGGATCCCCTTTGCTTCTGCAGCAACATAAAGCGGGATTTCAGGGAATTTGTGTCGTATGCGTCATGCGCCGTGCCTGTAAGGGTTTCTCAGAAGCTGTGAGCGAATATCCCCGAAGGGTTTGTCAAGGACTGGGTGCTGTTGAGCGATGTTTTTGCCCAGAGGTTGTGATGCAGACGTGATTGGCTGGGACTTACAGGCGTGCTGTCAAAAGCTTAAGCGAGCACATAAGCTCTCAATGGCATTCCACCGGTGCCAGACAGGGGAAATATTTACATAGTTTGACAAAGTGTGTAGTGTGTAATGATGGAGGAAGAAGAAAAACAAGTGGAAGTTTGGGGGAAACAGAGGTGCCCCCCAGTGATGTTTGGATACAAGCTGCAGACAGTAATAGGGTATGAAATGTTCATGCTTTGTAGCTTTTAAGTCAGATATGGGAAGAGGCATGATAGGGAAATGGGATGTTGTAGTAATTCAAAGATGTAAAAGCAAAGGCCCTTTTACCACATGTAAGTGTAAATAGTAAAATACTGCAAATACTCCTACTCCTAGTACTGTACATTGTTAGATTATTGTAGGGATGCACCGATCTGATAGTGGTATCAGATATCGGAGCCATTACTGGAAAAAATGCGATATCGGGTATTGGCTGCAAATATCCGATACTGAACCGATACTAGTTTTGGCTCTCAACCCCTTAAAAACACAACTTTTACCACCTAAATCTAAGCGAATATGGGCATGTTGTACATCATTGTAAAGCTAAGAACATGGAGAATTCAATCGCAAATGTATTTTTGATTTGCGCACAAAATTCTGCGGTTAGCAATAGCATGCTAAAGCTAGCGGGAGTATGCTAAAGATAGCAAAAACGAATGAAGGCTTGGTCAGAAACTATGAGAGAAATACCTAAAGTAGCCAGATAAAATAAAATCGGTCACAGTTGAAGCCGAGTGTTTGTATTTTAGTTAAAGAAATATCTGGAGATATTTGTAATGATCAGATCACTTAAAGCCTGTCAAGGATATTTAGTGTAGAAAAGACATTCTTGTTAAATGTTTATCCAAGAGTTTATCAATAGGTATAATTGATAATTGATCTGTAACATGACAATAAAATGACTTTATTGATCTTACAATGAAGAAGAGTCAATACAATTTTTCACTCGGAGAATGCACTTTTAAGAAAGTCTCTTGGTATCAGTAAATATCGTATATCGGCAGATACTCAAACCCCAGTATCGGTATCGGTAGCCTATCGGTAGCATTAAAGCTGGACTGGTGCATCTCTAAAATATTATAGGGGAACAACCGCTGGGACAAACTCTCACTACTTCTATTGCGATTGTTCTCATTGCTTGCTCGTTTTTATGGCTGTGCAATAATAATACTGCTGAAAAACAATACTCAAAACTACCACTACTACCACCATCACAAATATTTCTAGTCTAGTGCTTTCGTTCTATGATAATTGAGGATTATTTTTTCTTCTTCCCACTCACGTAATTGGAACTATTCTTGCATGTGTCTCCTGTTAAGTGCCATTGGTTGAAAATAAATGCATAAAATGAATACACTCACTTCTGTTACTTCCACCACATGCAGTAGCCTACCACTTTAATACAACTGTTAATAATAATAATGATGATGACACTATGCTACTACTCTGTTGCTGCTTCCACCCCTGCCACTGCGCATTTGTTACAACTGCATCTCAGCCACGCGTTCAGTAAAAGTTGTCACACCCCACCTCTAAAAGTAAGCGATTGCACAACCTCAAACGGTCTCTGCACAAAAGCATCAAGCTAAACAAGTCTCTATGGAATGTGTCCGTTAAACAGTTGGCGGAGAAACACAAGAGCAGCAGAGGAGGAGGAGGAGTGGAACGAGTCAAGATGCTTAAAATATCAGCCCCCTCGCAAAACACAAAACACGGGGACTGTTGGTACTGTCATGCTTCCATAGTTCTGCCGTCACCCTTCAGATGTTTGCTCTAGAAAAGGATGAGCGTAGAGAGAGGGAGAGAGAGGAGTCCAAATGGATAAAGAAGTGCTTCTTTGTGCAGTAGTTTGAGAACTAGCAGTGGATCATTGGGATTATTGGGACATTACTGTATGTGTAATTTACCACTTCATCCTGCATCCCTATATGTGCATTGTACTTCAGAGGTCTGGATCCTGGAAGTCAGTTGTGGACATATCATGAATTTATTCACTTTAACTGGAAGCGGTGTGTCATCGTCACGTTCCCAGAATATCCACAAGCTCCAGTAAAACACACAGTCTTTCCAGTTTAATTGTGCATATGTTTCCCTAATAGCGAGCCGCATGTGATGGAATGGCCTTGCCGTCAGCACTGAGGGGTGGTGTGAGGAGACTGGGTCATAGTCACTGCTGCTGGCTGAGTTGAGTTTCTTCCTTTAATTAGTTGGAGAGCATCAGTCATCTTATTGGACTACCCTTAGCAAGAAGCTCTCCTTTCCTTTGCTTTAGCTCGATTATGGACACAAACAGCTATGCATTTTCCATTGAAAAAGCTGTTCTGTAGAGTGTCACATTTCCTCTTTATGAAGTCGAATAACTCATGTTGTCTAAGAGCTAATTTGATGTTTGACGAACATTTAAAATTAAACCATCTAAGCTTTGAATAAGACTATTTTCCTCCTTTTAACAACCGCTCAGCTGGACATTTGTGTGTGCAAGAAACCTATGTTGTCTGCTCCGTGTTTATGTCTTGTGCGTGTGTTCTCGGTTTATCTGGATGCAATTGAATAACAAAACGGAAAGAAAAAGGTCGAGGCGTTTTTCCACAACTGAGATGTGCTTCAGGAAACCGTCTACCATCACGTCACTAGTGTTTGGTTATTTGGGCCACTATGAGGGGATGCACGATAGACCTATATTTGCGTTGGTGATTGTGGCAGGTGAGTCTAGCCATGTATGAAATGTGATTTGCTCAGTAATCCCATTTCCGGGCCCAGCAGCTGCCTCGACACAGATGTCAGCTTTTCATGTAGCCAATACCTGATAGTAAAGCCTTTATATAGTGTTTGCACATGCACCATCTCATCGCTTTGATCTGACCTTGCTCCTCTAGCGCCGCTATTATACCCACTGCTCACCATTCAAGAGCCCTTTGTCTTCATCCAATCTTTATTGGCCACACCTCACACCGTTTTTTACAGTTTGATGCCCTTCCCCCCTCAACCAATGTCACACATCTGTCTTTATGTAAGGTGCTGCACAACCCCTCCCATGCACCTTATCGGTGACTATCAGGCTTTCCCTGGCGCTGGGAGTACTATGAGGAAGTGATTGTAGTGGGGGGTGGGGTGGTCCTGCCTTACTGCCTGATTTAATGAGCTCCTGTGGGGATTGGACAGAAGTCATCAAAAGATGCATGCCGTTGGATCGGCGGCTCTGTTAAGCAGATGTGGTCGTAGCGGCACGTTACATCCATTAAAGATGGATAAAATGCAAAACACTGAACTGAGAATGGAGGTTTTGAAATCTGTGTTATTACTATGAGATAAGGGTTTTTGGTTCCTTTGCAGTACTTTAATGTATGTATTTATGTATCTAAATGTGGAAATGTTTGTTTAAAGTACATGAAAGTAAGACAAGCTTTAATTGGCACAGGTTAAACTCAGGTTTCCTTGTGTAACATCTTTCTGTTTAACTTCTATAGACATGTAGGTATCCAAACTTTTTGTTTTATATCTATTAAGGCAGGGCAGCATACTGACTTTACATATACTGTTTGTAAAGTATATAGTTCCAATATTACAGTTTGGACCAAGTCAGCAAGAAATTTGAGGGTCAACAAAAATCACTTGTTTTAATTGTTTTAATTTGGAGATTGGGTTGAATGGGCAAACAAACTGGTTGATCCTAAGATATGATCTTGTATTTAGAAGTGATCCAGTTGCAAACAGTGTAGTTACCTCAGCCTCAGTGTTGAAATACTACTCGCAGTGCTGCGGGTGGTTCCTGCACTCACACCAGTCACTGGTGACTGGATTCCATTCAGTTCAGCGCCATGTCAACAACTCCCTGGCATAATAGGCTGTTAGCACGCAATTACAGTGGGACTGGTCACATCTGAGAGACCTATGCAAACTACAGTAAAAGCCGAGGATTCCTCCCCTAATGACTGCCTCATTAAAGCACGAGCAGTTTTTCCTAACAATAGGACAGCCCTAGAGAATGCTGGGATAGGAGATAGGAATCTTGTATTGACATGATACAGGCAAACAATAGATGTACAACATAATAGGGATAATAGATGTAGCCTTGATAATCTGTGCTCACACTGGACAATCAACATGGGCAGCAATGATAATATATTGCTATGAATATGTCATATTTGTTTCTTAATAAATATATGTATGTGCCAGTGCTTTGTTGATTAATTTGTAATTAGATTGTGAATAACCAATGTAAATGATATGTTTGCAAGACACATACAAGGCACAACGGCTCAGCAAATGTAATTCTTACATCTGTAAGAAGAGTTTGTCTGATATAAAAGAGCACATAACAGTGAAGTAAGTAGACGACAAAATGAACAGGATTCTAGTGGTGGGTATAGAGCATTTGTAGACCAGGTGGCTTGAACTTTGCTGCCTGAATACTGTTATTCGTCCCTTTGTGCAAGACACTTCACTCACCTTGAATGTGTAAATGTGTTGGTTAATTCAAATAAGTCTGTGTCAAATGAGTGTTATTTAAGGCAATTCTGAGGCTACAGGTTTGGACGTCAATCATGCCAAGAAAGATGACCTTGGTGATGGTCTGTTCTTGAGTGTCTTTTTGACACGGAACACGAGCAGCAGGTCCTTACAATGAGCGGTTGTAGTGGTTTCCTCACTTCTGTAGGTGTAGTGTAGTGTAGTGTAGTAGAGAGAGAGAAAAAAAGGTCTAGACTGATAGTGCTGCTGCTACGGTGGTGTTACGTAAGTCTTGTGTGGGCCCCTTTGAGCTCAGATTTACAGTGCAGCTGGCGGAAATGTGGAAACAGTGGCACAAACTGAGGCCAGTGGCTGTGGCTCTGGCCGTGGTCCTGAAATATCCCTGAGCCAATACGCTGCTGCATACTTACTTTCCAGCACCCTATAGCGACGGATATTTGAAATGCAAACATAGATCACATTTGCTAGTACCTTTATCAGTTCTGCAGCTAGACCTGTTCCCGCGGGGGTAAATATTGTCAGTGTAGATTATATAATGAGGGTGTACGGAATGGGCCTGAGGGCTGGGACAAACTCTATCTTTCCACAAATTCAAAACATGTTGTAACATATGGGGAGCATTTCTTCAGGCCCTGATATCTCTTAAACTTAAACTAAAGAGTCCATATCCATAGTTCAAATTCAGGGTGACCACACAACCAGCATAAAGATTGCTTTCCTCCGCTGCCAGGCATTATTCTGTATAGATTTCCAATTACCTAAGTTTAATCAATCAAAATGTTATCGTTTCAAACAGACTTTATTTGCCCTTTGACTGACTGGTTAGTGCTCTTACCTCACAGCAAGAATGTCCTGTTCCTGGACAGCCTTTTGTGTGGCGCTTTCTTATTCTCCCTGTGTCTGGGTGGGTTTCCTCCTGGTGCTATGTTTCTCCCATCAAGCTGAGCTGGAGGACAACCGGCAGTAACTATGGTAACTGTGGTAACTGTTGAACTGCTGATTTTTTTTGTCTTAGTTTTTGGTTAATATCTCAGTCATTACTGGACGAATCCGCATGGAACAAAAAACGTTTCAAAGTTCACTGTCTCAGAACTCATGAACTAATTGTGGAGACAATATTCGAAAACATGAGTGTGATGCCGGCCAATAGGAAGGACTTTCAGACACATTAATAATATGTCAGGTTTGTGAATTCAATAACTGTCAAATACTGATGAGGAAAATCATTTGTTATTTTTCATTTTGGAGATTTCTTACAAAAACTGTATTTCTCCCATAGAGTCGTATTGGCCCCTGCCCTCCACCTGACATTATGACACAAAATTATGAACGCTATGTATTAGGTTATCCTCCAGGCAGGGTCAGCAATGTCCTCAGGTATAGAATGAGCTCAGACCTGTTCACCACGACTGACTCTGAAATCCTGCACTGTCACTCAAATAGGTGTTACTTCGGGTCCGAAGTGCCGTCATGCATGAGTTTGAAATAGAAGATGCAGTTACACGTATGACCTGAAGGTGGCAGTAGTGAGTATAAAATGGCCAACTTGCATCTTGCCCCTGTAAGTTAAAAGTGTAAAATGATAGCAATTATGCAAAGTCTCCCCTCCTCAGTTGCCAGGCATTGTTCTGTAAGGACTCCCAAGAGGCAAGTTTGATTCAAAAGTTGGATACATTTTTGTTGTGTTGATTTTGAACCAGTCAAATATTTCTGTACCCTTGTTTTCTTGACGTAACAGCTTCGATGCAGTGAGTCACATGGTTTGATATGATGCTCACTCTATTTATGCCTGTTTGGAACAATCAAGTTGTTTTATTAAAAATCAGTAGAATGTTTTTGCATCCGATGGGGAAAATGTTTCAGGCTCTAGTCAAAGAACCTTCTGAAAAAGAGGCCATACTTGCAACAGGGCTCTTTATCTTTTGTTGTGCCGTACGGTTGAACTGCAGGTTAAACTGCCGTTGGAATCTTGCACATTTGCATGATAGTCGGCGCATCTCTGTATCACTATCTGTCTCCATTCATCCCGACAACTTTTCCTGGGATACGAAAAGGAGAGGCGTCCAGTGACAAAGCTGCTCTTTCTTCCGACGGTGGAATTTATCTCTCGCTTCCTATGCACGGCACAACCTGGAGTGTTTGCTGAACGCTGCATTTGGGGGGGGGACTTTTTTTACCGCAGTTCCTAGGCAGCCGAGAAGTGTGAGCGCGATTCTTCCCACTGCATGGTAAGTGGGTTGCTGAGGCCCTGGGAGGCGCAGATATATCCGGAGCCTGGCCCGGATCCAGTTTGTCTTTACCTCAGAGTAGATTGTGATGCTCCAGTCATGAGAACGGCCAGTGTGGGCCCCTCCGCAGAGCAGTGGGAAACTGGTCTGCTCATTTACATCACGGACTCCAGTGAGGAACCTATAGTACTCACAGTGAGGCATGAGAACATTAGTTTGACTGTACCACTGCAGGTTGTTACTGTTTTGTCAGGATTCATATTTCCTATGCACTGAAGCATTAGGAAGAATACAATCTGTCAAATCAGTGGATCTCAAACAGTTCCCACCAAGTAGCACCTTATATATATATAAAAAAAAAGACATTCCAAGTACCATGGATCAAGATCAAATAGGGACTGAACCAAACCAAATGGTCTCGCTATGGCCTAATTTTGTCTAAACCGTAGTAAAACCAATCCATTAAAAAAATATCTAACTTAAAGAGACTAGATTCAAGTTGGTAATTTTATACTCAATACTGCCATCTCAGGTCTTACACGTAACTGCAATCTCTATATTAAATTCGTGCATGACGGCAATTCGGACCCGAACAACTTTTTGAGTGACAGTGCAGGATTTTAGAGGCAGTTGTGGTGAAAAGGTCTGAGCTCATTCTACGTAGGACATGGCTGGAACATGTATGGGGAGGAAAATACTTAGTTTTAACATTTTTAAATTAAATTAAATCTAGGTTCAAATCATCTTTAACACCCGTGTTATAGAGATAATAGATGATATATTAAATAATGGATAATTTGGGGTTGGCCTTCAGGCTTCCTACACATCTCCCGAGATGGTACTTTTTACTGCACATTTTTTATTTAACTTTTATTTATCCAGGAAAGTCCCACAGAGATTAGGAATCTCATTTCCAGGGGAGTCCTGACCCCAGAGGTGAACCTACTGTACATGTTTTAGTGGTAGGGGTAACCGGAGTATCTGGAGGAAACCTGCAAAGACCCAGGGAGAACAAACGCCACACAGAAATGACCCAGTCCATGTGGGAATCGAACCCGGGACCTTGCTGTGAGGCATGAGCCCTAACCACTGCACCACCACAATAAAAACCTTAAAATCGAATACTTTGTTGTGAGACAGAGCTGGCATTATGGTTCCAAGTCTGGGGCATGGTTTGAACCTCTCTTAAATACAAGGGTCATCTTTGGCCCTCCACGTTATATACACTTCAATATGTGGCCCCTAATGAAAGAAGTTTGGACACCCCAGGTCAATAACCTTGTACTGCCTTCACCTGAATGTTTATTATAAAAGTAAGGCTTACAGCAGGGCAATAGCACAGCACTTGGAAGTGTAATAACATGGCAATTTACATGGAAACAGGACATGGACCTAATTTATTTATTAACATGACAAATCCTAATCATATCCCTTACCCTACCTAAAATAAAGACCTTCAATCCAGGATATATTTATTATTTGTCTTCCAAAGGAGAACTGAGTTGTAAAGTTAATTGCAACTAGATCATTTACTTGATTTGAGGCTGCTCGGACAGTTCTCCCGCTTCGATTTCCTCATTCAGTGTCATATAATGTGCAAATGAAGGTAACAGCATATAATGGTGTCCATCCATTTACTCCTTGAACATCTTTAAAGAGTGTTTAGTGTGGGGTGTGTGGCTCTGAGCTTCCTCTTCATCCCCTTCTTCTCCTTCTCTAAGAGGCTAACTGTTGCTACGACAACCCCTGGCGCTCCGCGGTACATCACGGCCGCCCTCAATACCGCCGCTCCGGGAACCTCCTCGCACTGGGAAAGCGGCATAAAATTGGGATAATCGCTGTCGTTTATTAGACACAATGGGCTGCCGCTTGTGAAAGATTCATTCATCCTGGAAAAAGGGGTTTGGTGGTGGAGGCGGGAGGGGTCTTTTGGGGGCCCACTGCTCTCCCACGGTGGGCACAGGCATGACATCAGTGGCCTGAAAGGACTGGCATTCTGGACACTGCCTCTTGCTCCCCCTCTGCTCACTACAGCCCTCGTACCCACAGTCCGGACCCCGTTACCCCTCCCCTCTGCCTTTCACTCATGCCAGTTTGGATGTGGCGCTTGGCCGGCTGAGTTGGGGCCACTGCCACTGTTTGCGTGTGGAACAAAGCGGCTCTGAAGGAGCGAGAGGAAGCAGAGAGCTTCACATGGAGCCAGCCAAGAGGAGGGACAGAAGCCTCAGTGGCTCTCCCCTCTCGGGGCCCTCTTTTGGCTCTGGGGGACCGCTGTGACCCCAGTACCCCTTCTCCTCTCATCCCCCTGCTGTAACCCCTTCTTCTCCAAATCTAACTTTTCTCTTAAAAAGCCCTTTTGAGTGATGTGGGATTTAGGATGAGTGATTTCTCATGACACCACCTCTGCGGTCTGCTGTGGCATTCCTCTGGCTTTTGTTGAGGAGGTGGCTCTTTGTGGAGAGGAGGAAATAGCTTTCCAACACATTTGCTTAATTGGAATAATGTGATGTAGTTGAATGAGACGTAGAGTTCCATGCTGCTGGGAGTCTACAGCAAAATCGGCGTGACACCATGGTCAATCACAGGCCATTTGGGTTTGATGGCATTCACTACCTATAGGTCGGAGCTTATTCAGGATTTAGAGTTATGTAACCTGACCTTTGTCCTTATGTGACATGTGTCATCTCTGATGGTATTATTGCAATACAAAAGCTCAGGGACACGTTTAAAAGATCACATGATGCAACCTATTATAATCAAGAAATTCATATACAAAAACAATCTTGTTTAGGCAATTGGCAAGTTGAGTTTATGTCCATCAATGTAGTCAGAAGGCAGTGGCTTGTTCATTGTTTTCCACTTTATGTTTGGTACTTGAATCTTCTAAATGGCCAACAGGGTGTTTGGGATCTATTTCTAATTTTTAATTTTTGAGTGGATATGTTTCCAGAGTGTAAATCAGAGCAATACAACTAGTTATTGTGGTGGTCATTTGTTTCGCTTGTAATGTTCTCCATATTTTGTAGGATAAAATCCCACTCATGAAGCTTCAGTTTAGTGTCGTACTGCTCCTCGATAAAAGCTCTCTTCACCAGTGACATAACACGCACTGTACAATGCATCTGCTGCTGTCCACGCTGTAAATCTGCTCCGCCAAAGGGTCACTCCTAAAGCTGTATTGTAGTGCCATTAGCATCATTCTCATCCTTATACCAGCCCTACTGTACAGCATGGATGGGGGATTACTGCACAGCTGCACACGCCCCTCCCTCGCTTTCCTGAATTTATGTATTTATTTGAAGGATGGAGGATGTCTGGTGGGCTTGGGGTGGGGGCAGAGGAGGATGGGGAGGGGGGTGGACTCTAGACCAGGGCAATTCAGGTTGTAGTGGCTGCGACCGGCTGGACTGGCATTGCTTGCACTGCTGTGGATACTTGGGCAAAGCTGGATGGTTGGCAACGTCCCCTGGATTTAGGATATATGGTCCGGGATCTTATCTGCATGACATCTGCTATTTTCCTGAATGGAGTAATTGTGTTCCTGATAGTTTTGCGCTGATTCCTGAATACCAAAGGCTGGTGACGGGGGACAGTTCATGTATATTGCACTTACCTCAACTCCACCAGAAATGAAGTAAGTGAATAAATATCAGATACATCAATAATAATGAGGACTTATTTTCAAAACTTTGTACTATCAGAAATAGAGAAACTAAATGCCATCTTTACAATCCATACTTTCCCAATTTTACTTCTATTCCTTCTTTGGATTTGTTTGAAGTTCTACTTTGGAGGTACATTAGGTTTTTGCCTGTATGGCCAGGTTGCAAATATATATATATTTTAGAACTGTCACAGTTAATTCTTTCACTAATCAATGATGTGATCATACGCTATACTGTATGTATCTCAAGCACATGTTACCTGAAAGACAAAGCACTTGTGTTACACATCACATACTGTTCACATAGATTTATGAAATGGTTATTAGTTTGTAAATAAAATGTCAGCAAATGCTTTCGATTTTTTCGAAGTCCACAAACTTTACCATCATAACTTTCCGCATGTAAAAATGTGCAAAACATTAGCACAGGTTGACAATTTACATATGAGCTGATCAAAGAATCAAAAAATCTGCATTTCAATTGAATGTGCTCTTTATATTCTTCATTTAGTAGTATATCCCACCAGATATTAAGTATATTGAGATGATGAAAAGGATTTGGGGTCCGAAATATATCCTCTGGAGGACCAGATCTGGACCCAGGAGCATTTTATGTATTGGTGGTAATGTTTCATGTATTGTAGTATTTATAATGACTATAATAATTACATTGAAATGAATGTGATTAATTGTGATTAATGAAATACTGATTCTAACAATTAACCGATTGACTCCAATAGATTATATATTTTATTTTAGAAAAGTGCAAATTTCCTTTAGCTTATTTATTTAGTTGTTTAAATCTCACAGAACATCCATGAATGGATGTGCTTTTAGTGGTTTTACTCCTATATTTCTTAACTGAATCTTATTCTTCCAGTTGTTTATGTTTCTACATTTTCCTTCTCTTTATAGCATTACCATTTCTATGGGTTATAGTCTGCTGTGCGGCGAATCTGCTAATCATCAGAAATCCTATTAGACACTATTATAGGATTATGTAGTGTGAGGATTTTCCATTGCAGAATTAAGTCTGAGGAAATTGCTTTTTCAGATTTAACAGCAGCTTTAGGTAATTAACCACTTTTTATTTGTATTTCCATTTCCACCACTACCCTTCACTAAATGCACCGTCCCTCCCTCTCATCCGTCTCTGCCGCGTTTCCAAGCAGAAGATCATGACAGTGTAATATCCGACCTGCGTGACGTCCACTGTCTGCTCCATCTTCTTCCCGAGCTAAAAATAATGAAACGGGAGCTAAGAATTAATTAACACCACCACCATCACTCTTCTTCTTCTGGGCCTTGGAATATATTGTGAGGGTGAAAAAAAAGTCTGGCTTATATTTAGCGCTGAATCCCAATGCAATGAAAACTGCTCTGTTTTTCACACTTCACTTTGAAATTAATAAGAGGCCTGGCACACGCCTCCATCTGTGCGCCTGGAAGCTGACCAGGTGGTCTTCCTCCTATAGCCATGCCAGCGTGTGTTCGGGGTCGCTCATGTGGAATGTGGAAAAGAGAAAAAAAAAGCACACAAAAACAACATCAAAAAGCCTTTACTGTTATCGGAGGCTCAGTTAGACCACAGTCTATTGATGCTGAAGAGTTTGTGGATGCCTGGACTTCATCATAAACTTTAGGGGGGAGTGGACAGGGACAAATGCCTGGGTGACATCAGAGTTCCTTTCAAATAGATGAATACCTAAGATACCAAACATGGTGAAGTGATCTGAAAATCCGCCACAGGTTGTTCATGTGTGAGTTTTTCCATTTATGATTCACTAAGAAGTTTTACTAAAGCAGGCACAGCTGGTTTCTCTCTGCCCGATAACAATCTCATTGACACCTCCAAGTGACAGCAGGAAACCGTGCCGCGTGGCTCGTACAGGAAGTGCTTTACTGTAGTAATTAATTAGGCAGCATGACTGAGTTCTCCTCTGTGTGCGTTTCAGTGTGTCATGAGAAAATAGAGTATGAATGGAGTAAATATGCAAGGGAAAGTAGTGGCACGGACGATCATAACACAGTAAATTTGGAAAATGAGTCATGTGGGGAGCTCTTATGGGGAGCTCTTTAGATTTATATTCATTGACTTTTCACAAAAGTCCAGCCCAGTCAAATAGTGGTGGTATGGCACTGTAATTTATTTATTTGAGCACACAAAGCTAACTACAAAGGGGAAAAAAATACATTGTTGAAATTCAACCCAAATATGGGTTGAAATTCCAATTGATTTGTGTTATATTAAAGGTACACTGTGTAACATTTTCGACTATATTGTTGCGGCAAAACAAAACACGCTCCTAATGACACAGAAAATGCTGTTACTGCAGTGCGTAATAAAAGAATGGACTTGGATGAGAAACTGACCTGTTTAAATCTCAAATTTTACTGCCTTTCGTCACATCTCCATGGAGACGAGCTGGAGACGTACCCACTCCCAGTAAAGGTTACAGTAATATCTTAGCAAGGGCGAGCCTCATAAATGTTTGTTTGTACATTTATGAGGTATTTTTCAATGATGAAAATATCTGTCATAAAATAAATGCTTGTATTTCAATTTTATTTACTGGGTAAAATTCTACGCGGTGTGGCTTTAAGTACTGGGTCTGGAAAGAATGAATATGTTCTTTTAAGGATTTTCATACAAAAACAGTTGGTTGATCAAAGCACAACAGCTGCCATAGAAAGTGACTTTTAACTTTATTTTCTGGCATGTCTTCACTTGGCAGAAACTGTATGAGCTCATCCTCTCAGCCAATAAATCCCACAGGACATTCAACACTTCTGTTAGTAGATTGTTTAGTTGGTCTGAAAATTAAACTTTCTGAAGAAAAAAGTAGAATCCATGGATGGCAGGGTAGTAAGATGTGCAGTGTTTTTGCATGTGACTCAGTGTTGACGCAAATGTGGTACCTTTCGGCGCATACATGCAAATATGAATCATTATTTATATGTTTGCAAGTTGTTTTCTCATGGGTGCGGACGTCCTCATTAAGCCCTGAGCATCTATAGCATGTTTGCTGTGTTTTCCCTGAAGACTGTGTTCACTTCTTCGAGCACCATCTTGTCATCAGCCCCCACTTGTTGGCAGCTATAATCAGCACAGACAGTCAGAGACAGCCTGACAACCCACAGAAACACTTCGCTGATAAAAAAAAAAAAAAAAAAAAAAAATCCAAAATGTTCCAACCTAACATTTTAAAACGCTGTTACTAAATTTAATCCAATCACGGTTTTACAGTTTTACGATATTTCCAAGTCTAAACAGTTGCCATTCCGATCATCTGAACTGGACAGAAATGTGACTTTGTTGTCTTCTTTTGCAGTGCCAACAGTATGCCTAAACAAGTGGAGGTGAGGATGCACGAGAGCCACCTGGAGCCCATCGAGGCCAGGCCGCAGTCCAAATGTGGCCAGCTATGTTCCAAGTTGGCCAAGAACCTTTTGCTCACTCTCACAGTGCTCGGTAAGTGCCTTAGCTTCTTTTTTTTTTTCATTCAGTACTATTGCAGGATAGAGTCATGATCAAATTCGGTCACGGAATTCGCAATGGGCTTTAAAGGAAATAAAATATCAAGGTTCATGTTGAATTAAAGCATCTTAAGACACACAAATCTCTGTAGAATTTGGTGCGTTTATTCAATTTAGTTACTGTACATTCAGTAATCATCACGGCAAAGAGCAAACTGACAGAAATGCCAATCTTCCATCAAACACACAAAGAAGAGAAGCGGTAGGCAAGGCTGCATGATGGCAATACAATTCTAGTCAACAGGGGGCGGACCGGGCTTCTCTATGGTGCCCCAAACTCAGGGCCCATGTTGACAAAGACTAGTGTTGTAACTATAAGGGTCCGGGGAACCTCCCACAGGGAAAATGTTATTGACAGTTCCTGTAGTATTTTTCAAATACTTTGACAGGTTTGTTTGTTGTTTGTTCTCTGTTGTGTGAAATCATACTTGGACTTGGACCCTGGGCCTGACAGTGAAGACACTTCTGAACAATGCTTATGCTTATTTTACCTGACAGAAATCATTGGAAGGAAGGAGAGAACATTATTGCGGCGTTTCCAGTTATGCACATAGGTGGTACTGTATTAGCTCCGAAGGGATAGGGTGCACGAGAGAGCCACCCTGCACCACAGGAAGGGACTTTAATGACAAGCAGAAAAGGCTGGATATTGAGTTTATATCAAACAGCATTAATTATATATATGGAGACGGTTCTGGCAGCTTCAGCATATGGTGTACAGAATCGTACCAGCCAATGAGCAGTCCAATCCAGTCTGTCTATAATTGTGTGCGAAGCGTCTCTCCCCAATTGGCAGTCCAAACCGGCACCATAATTGATCATCTGTCGCTTGGCAAATTGGGATCTGAATTGCTAATAAGCCAAAATCAAGCCTGGGAAGGGGTCTGAAATTGTGGGATGTGAAAATTGCTTGAAGACAAGAGGAGAGATCGAGCCCCATAGGACAATTCAGACAGTAATTTCACTGTAAGTTGTTTCACATTGATTTGCAGGCTGTGTGGTATTTGGCTGGCGTGAGCAGTAGCAAAGGAAGTTCAGCCCTCGGGGGGGGGGGGGGGACAAAATGGAGTTTGATCTGGCATCTTATTGGCAATGTCATAGAAGCTGACCACTGGGACTTGAGCAAAAAGGGATAGACCACAAAGAGGCCAACGCTTCCTTTGGAGACTATAAAGGAGTGATCTTCACTGTCAGATTTCAGACGAGGATAAGAGGGGCAGACAGTGCTTCAGAGATGGACAAAGTGTGGCCTTGATCACAGCTGAGAGGGACTGTGAAGAAAAAATACTATTAGAAGCTGTTTCAAATGACACAAACGCAACCACGTGGAATTGTGACATGCCGCCACCCCACCGCTTCAAAAGATCATCCTAATCCCTCATCAGATTTACTCTGTCGCAGCAGGTTGTTCTCCTTTTATCTCTCCGATCTCTCCACACTCCTCCAGTGTGCAACAGACTGCTCCTTTATAGGTATGGTGGAGAGAATTCAATGAGGAGACAATGCAAGCAAATATAAGCCATTTTAAATTGTGTAGGTTTTGGGCCATTTCGCTCTCCCTTAACATATAACTTGAAAATGTTATAATCTACACAAGAAGGAATTTGAGTTTTGATCTGATTAAATGTTTCTCAGAAGAGTTCTTTTTTTTTGTAAATTCAAAGGCCATTTCCTCGAAACATTTAACTTTTCCCATTGTGATAACATCAACTTGCAGAATTTAAACCACAATTAGGAAATTAAGGGACCAATATGTGCCAATAGACAGACTCTAATTATCCAGGTCACATGGGGTTTAGAAAATATCTAAACACCAAACATCAAAATGACCAGGGGATCCTTCATTACATCACATCTCAGCCAAGTTTGTGGATATTTAACAAAATGTCTTCTGTCATTTCTCCTCTCCATTCTAGGTGTGATTTTGGGAGCTGTATCAGGGATGATGCTCCGAGTTGCCTCCCCTATTCACCCGGACATCATCATGGTGATTTCGTTTCCCGGTGACATCCTGATGAGGATGCTGAAGATGTTGATCCTACCCCTTATCATTTCTAGTTTAATCACAGGTACAGAGCGGCTGTTTTATTCACATGATTACTCAAGACAGGTTGCTTTCTTCTTTTATGTTTTGAGAAAGAGATTAAATGTCATGTTGTCACGTTGAAGTTTGGTTTGAGTTTCATCTTCGACAATATTTGCGGACTGTAAGTGCCATTGGATATTCCACCACCATTTACTGGAGAATAGAGACAAACAACTTGATTTGAAGGATTGATAACTTGAGAAATTAAACTGAAATTAGGTATTGCTAAACATTTTCAGCCTTAGCTTCTGCCTGGCACAACAGCGTTGCTCAAGATGAGGCTGGTGTCTTGCGTACGAATAACAGTGCGACAGTGCTTGCGGCTGAAGCGCGGTGCCCCTTCGCACTCAGCCTTGTCCTCATCCTCCTTAAGCTCTCACAGGACAAACTACAAACTATTTCTGCCACTGTGAGTAAAACACAGTCCCTGTCCCAAGAGAAAGAGAAAATATCAATGGTCCTGCTCTTCCGATAGTATCGAAGAGCGCGGGGCTATCTTCCGCCTCAAAAACGTGCTCCAGACACCAGCACATGCGCCCACCACCAGCCACAGTAGCTGGTATGAGAGAAAAGCTTGGGGAGAGACCACACTATTCTACAACTTAAGTTTAGATACGCAAGATCGGGCCCTCTGTCGTTTCCCAAAATATATATATTCATTGATTGTGATAAAATGGAGAAGGCATAGGATAAAATGGCCTCTTTAAATCATATAATAGTTTTCCAAAGTTGTCAGACTGGACTGGCTGGTTTGAGTTGAGGACTTTTTTGCCTCTCTTTCAGTGGCTGAGGGAAAAAGAAACCTCTGAGAAGAGACGTTAAACATCCTCAAGTCATACAAAACAGTCCAGTTGATGACCTTGAAAACCTCTAATACGATGAGCAGATTGAGAGCTTCCACAAACAAATCCAATAATGTTTTACTAGATTTTTGACATTCCGCAGCCTTAAACTCTCTCTCTTATTCCTTCAGATTTACAAAGATAGCGGTGCACCGTAGATACTTATTGTTCATCACATCAAATATAAAATGGCTTATCTTTGGTCACAGGTCTGGCTGGTCTGGATGCCAAATCTAGCGGTCGCCTTGGCACACGAGCTATGGTGTACTACATGTCCACCACTATCATTGCTGCTATCCTGGGTGTCATCCTCGTGCTGGTGATCCACCCCGGTAACCCCAAACTCAAGGAGGGCCTGGGTGAGGGCGAGAAGAACGACGACGTGTCAAGTTTGGACGCCTTCTTTGACCTCATCAGAAACTTGTTCCCTGAAAATCTCGTGCAGGCTTGCTTCGAGCAGGTAATTGCAAAGGGCGACTGATGCAATTTCGTCGCAAGGAACGTGAATTATATTGACTCCTCTGGTACTTTTTGTCCCATCACAGGTCCAGACAGTCACCAAGAAGATAGAGGTTGTGGCAGAGGAGGTCAATGCAACCACAATGGACTCAATGTTGGCAAATGTCACTAAAGAACCGCAGTTCATTGTCAAAAAGTCGCTGCAGTTCAAGAGAGGAATGAACGTCCTTGGTACATACTATTACATTTAGATTTTTTTGGCAAACACAACTGTTCCAGATGTGAGCTTGCCATTTTACCCAATAGTAAAACCTCCCATGCTCGGCTTGGCTTGGTTCATTCCACGACTTATTCACCTATTTCATTCTATGTCACAGGGCTGATTGGTTTCTTTATTGCATTTGGCATCTGCATGGGCAAGATGGGAGAGAAGGCCAGACTCATGATTGAGTTCTTCAACATCCTCAATGAGATTGTGATGAAAATTGTCATCATGATCATGTGGTTAGTATCACAAAGCTAAATCTCATTGATGCCATTTCTTGAAACTCATTCAGGTGGAAATAACTATTAAGCTAAGTTATTTCTGTAAGAAATCATGAGTAAATAATGTGTGAAACTTTTATCGCGTTCACAAGGGGCATGACCAAATAGGATCAAGATTCTGAGCTTGTTCTGAATGTTTTGATTGATTGAATAATGAGTCTTCTGGTGTGTCTGAGATTACTAAAGTATGTTTTATTAAAATTACTTATTTTTTATCTAATGTGCATTTTCTGTTTTAATTTTCAAAAACTTATTTTTTGAGGAAATCACAACTCAAATTTCAACATCCTGATCTAATGATAAAGTTTTCCTCCTTGTTGTCACATTCCTTATCCTCGGTTGTTGAATAAGACTGGCAGTACCTAAACTTGACCAACTCTTTTGCCAGGTATTCTCCATTCGGTATCGCCTGCCTGATCTGTGGTAAGATCATCTCCATCAAAGACTTGGAGGTGGTGGCCAGACAGCTGGGCATGTACATGATCACTGTCATCATCGGACTCATCATCCACGGAGCCATCTTCCTGCCCAGCATCTACTTTGTTATTGTCAGGAAAAACCCCTTCACCTTTTTCCTGGGAATCTTCCAAGCCTGGATCACTGCTCTGGGCACAGCTTCCAGGTCAGCATGAGGATAATTAAGTACTAATGAGAATTGCCTCCTCCAAAATTTTCACGGGTAATCAGGTGATGTCATACTACTGTGGTCCTCAAAATGTCCAAAGCTTTGCTGTTTTCTTCTTCAGAAAAACATTGCAGAACAAAACACCATTTTCAGTGTCCATTGCTGTTTAGAAATGCTTGAGGCTCTGATATTCATTTATTATTGAGTGGTTGCTATGGCTAATGCTAACTCCTCAGTTGGACATACATTGGGGCCAATCTTCCACATAGAAAGCTGTAACTGTCTTTCTTGTGTCGCCTGTAGTGCTGGTACGCTACCTGTGACCTTCCGTTGCCTGGAGGAGAACCTGGGCATCGACAAAAGAGTAACGCGATTCGTGTTGCCTGTGGGCGCTACCATCAACATGGACGGCACTGCTCTGTATGAAGCTGTGGCAGCCATCTTCATTGCTCAGATGAATGGAATTCACCTGGATCCGGGTCAGATTGTAACTGTCAGGTAAAATAAGCCCTTTGGACGTGTTTGCTCTTGATTTGTCACATCCCACACACTGGAAGGAGGGTGTGTCAAACGTCTCACCCAAACACACAGTATGATTTTGGCAAATCAGGGGGTTAGCTCCCAGATCTCTGTGACCTAAGGTTTCCATAGGGGTGGTAGGGACCGAGCAGTTTGGGGGTGTTTCCACTATCTGGCTCTCTGCTGTTATGGCAGTCCTGTTCCCTCCTTAAATAGGTCTCTAGCACTTGTGTGTAATGGGTCTTACTCCTTAGAGGCCCTATAACTGATTTTTTTTTATTTTATTTTTTTTGCAAACAATGCAATAAGCCACTATCTTAAAATGTAAGTGTTGGTCCAAACTCATTCCTAACATTCCTATATTTGTAGCATCTACATTTGTCACAAGAGCGAGAAGAAGTTTATAAGGCACATTTCACAAGTTGCAGGGTTACTTTTCAGAGTCACTTTCAGACAAAATGCAAGAAAAGTCACCTGAAAGTTCATGAAATTGATTAAAAAAAAAAAAAAAAAAAAAAAAAGGTTTTAGAATTTGATGCACAGTGTTTTTTCCCAAATGTTTGACTTGTGTTTGACTCAACTCAATGCTCCAGAGCCTCATGAGTCATCCACAATCAATGACGGTGTCAAGTGGTCACTTTCAGCTGAAGCATGGGGGTGTGCAGTGTAGTGGCTGATTGCTTGTGTATCTCCACAGTCTGACAGCTACGTTGGCCAGTGTGGGAGCTGCCAGTATCCCCAGTGCCGGCCTGGTGACTATGCTGCTGATCCTGACTGCTGTGGGACTGCCAACTCAGGACATCAGTCTCCTCGTGGCTGTCGACTGGCTGCTGTAAGTTCAATCATTATCGTCACGCTTTCTGTCCCATATACAGTATTTTTAGTGTCTTCGGGGGTCTTTATAGTGACAGTGGTGATAACAAGGAGAGGCTAAGGTGGGAGATGATTCTGCTGCTGCAGTGGATATAGAGAGTGCATTTAAATGAATAGCTTGAGATGATGATTTAGACTGAGGAGAAGGCAGCAGACGGTGATTTAGATGACAGCAAATGAGAGGAATACTTTAGAACTTAATTTTGGACATCATAATTGAATTTTTGAATTTGCATTTATTCTTTATTCTCCTTACGTCCAATCTCGTAGGGATCGGTTTAGGACCTCGGTGAACGTGGTGGGCGACTCCTACGGTGCAGGCATCGTGTACCACATGTCCAAGGCCGAGCTGGAGGAACTGGATGCGCACACGGCCAAATCGGACGACATCGAGATGATGACAAAGACCCAGTCCTACTACGACGACATGAAGAACCATCATGAAAACAATTCCAACCAGTGCGTCTTAACCGCTACCACTAGCACAACTGCACAATCTTCTGCTGCTAACAATGCCGTAGTAGTAGATGAATGCAAGGTACAATTAACGCTTTCGGACATAGAGACTTCTATGTAACACCCTTTTTCTACCACTGCATGCTCACTCTGCACCTTTGCTTCATTGTCTTAATATTTTACAGTTTTGATGCATCACTTTCGTTCAGTGACATGAGAATCTGTGCAACACCAGACGCATGTACTGTATGTATATTTGGAAAAGCAGCTTTTGTGTCAAGTTAATGTTAATAAGGTAAAGCCGATACCAAAATCAATTGCTATGTATTAGGAAGAATTGAACTTCACAGGCTTAGGCAAAGCTAATCTGCATCCTGTTGGGAATTGGCTTTTGACTAAAAGGCAAAGCGCGATAATCCCCTTTATGACTGTGAGGAATTATTTAGCAGCGCACCATTCATGTGGAGTCTGCAACAATATGGAAATAGTTGTTTATATTCATATCAGCTACTAAATTTTCTTACCTAGGGGTCTCAGAGTACCACCAGAACTGTACCAGGGCTGAATCCGATCTGTACTAGGGATGAAGCAGGTCTAAAATAGGACTAACTTAAACAGTTCTAAACACGGACTTACCCAAAGGAGAATAAAAGCATAACAAAGTCTTTCAGATCGTTCAAAAAGAGGATTGTTCCTTGAGGTTTAATGACAAAGCTCTGGATCTTCGATCTACTCGAGCTGGTAGTTTATCCAGAGTTCTGTCATGAAACTTCTGAATAGTTTTCTGTGTCTTTGCCTTCTTTTTTAACAATGATCTCAAAGTCCTAACAGCAGCTAACAAAGGCAAGAACTAAAAAGGAGCATAAGTAACACCTGAACTACGTATGTGAAGTTGAAGACAGATATAGCAGCGTGTGACCAGTCGTTAGCAGTTTATTATGCGTCCCACAAGCACAGTCCCGTCCTATCAGTGCTTTGACGTTTCCACACCAGCTATTTATGCACATTGTGTGAAGCCGCTTGTGAAATGGAAAGCCGTGAAATACGGGGGCTTCCGTAATGTAAAAACATCATGCTCTTTGAATCCAAACCCTTTGACTGTCTTCAGCACTATACAGGCCTGAGTGCTTCAAAGTCTTAGTGCCCTCTCTTACATCCCACTAGAAATGTCTAACGATGAGCCTTTTCACTTATTAAAGGGTGAAAGGTGTCTCCATGGCAACAGCGGCAAACCTGTCACCCAGGCGGGAAAAAGTTATATCCCTCTTTTCTTCTTGCGTTTATTAATGGAATGGTATTTCCATATAAATGCGACACAAAGGCTTGCTATTTCCATTCTGAGCATGACTAATGAACTTTTGCCTGTAAATAGGACATTTCTAACCCCCTGCATGCAAAGTAGACCATACGATGTATTCATCTTTTTTTTGTTTAAATATGTGCATGATAATAAGTTGTTGTATATTATGGATTTTTATTTTTATACTTTCTGCATTTTGTACATTGTATTCATGCCACTGTTTGTGATTTGCTACCTAAATTGATGTAGGCTTGAATAGGTTTCCTAAGTTTGCCAGACCAAAAAAGTGTTTAGACTGGATGAAGGTGAAGTTTCTCTCCAACATTTTTATGTTTTATTTCCGTTGCCAGTGAACATTTTGCAATGCAATGTGTAGCCAACAGAAAAACATCAGTGTAGAATGAACAAAACCCTTATCCTAACCCTAATGAAAGATGTTAGCAGCATTAAAGCAGTACTAAGTAACTTATGCCCCTAGAGGCCATAAGCGCCACTGTAGGTGTCGTAGCATGTTGCGGGTTTTTACTCATTAATTGTCTGTGAGAGTAAATACTACACTGATAGAAAAGACAAAGGGAGAGAGGGATATTGTACATCCAATTACACAATCGAGATCAAATTTTCACTCAAACTTGGCTGTAAATACTGCTCGCTTTGCTCGTTAGCCTGTTAGCTTCTTATTGGTGATTCCATTAGTGTGTATTGGGGCCTCCGACCCGGAGGCAGCAAAGTTGCAATTGTGGTTTTCTGGGAGAGACCCCCCAATCATCCCATTAACACTAGTATTATCCCAGAGGGGCTACGGAAACGTAAAGAAGTTACTAAGTACTGTTTTAACAGCTCCAAATAGACTGCAGTGCAGGAGCTGCACAACAATGTAGGTAAGAATAGGCCATATTTTCAAGGAAACCAGCTTGTTAAGTGGCAGAACAATTACATAAAAGGTAACTAAGTTTTTTAATGTAATTTTGTAATGTGCTTAGTTTAGCAAAGCTAGTTTAGAAACAAATGGGAGTTATCTTCTGTGGTAAAAATGGTGCTCTCTTTTCCTTGGCTGCGATGTTCAGCTGTAAATGCTAACTGCTTGCAGGTAACCTCAGCCACAAACGGCTCTGCTGCGGAGTGCACGATCATCGAGGAGGAACCATGGAAACATGAATAATGGCAGCACAGAGATCCCCTGCTCCCGCTGGGCCCCACGACTTTTCTTAACTGGTGAAAAATTGCAAGTGAATGACAAAAGTCACATGAACAGAACTACTACTAATTATGTTTTTTATGTAGCAATGTTTACCTTCTTTTGTATTAGTCCCTTTAAAGGATATTTTGTAACTGTCTTTCTGACTGATGATACTAACTTGCACCAGAGGTTACCTGTTTTAGCACACCTGTCATTCATATAGTTGACACTTGCACAGCAGACTTCCTGGTAAGGCAGACAGGATCAGATGGATAAGCTAGACCTAGCAATACATTCCGCTTTGGCATGTGCACGTTGAGAGAGTAGTCGTTGAGCATGTCAGACACTTTATAGATATGATTCATTTTCTTTTGGCAGATGATAAGTGGGAGGCAAAGAATTAATCATGGCAAGTTGTTGCAGATTGTCTGTCAAAATCTACGCCACTGCCTCCAGCTTCTAACACCTCAATGCATGACTAACTGCCATAATAATGTTGTTTACACAGATGACTGCTATCTATAAAGAAAAGGGAGCACATAATGAAGTAAATAATATGAAGTTCATATAGCACAAATGGTGGCATGGGGCCCATCCACGTTAGATGATTTGCTTTAGTTTTCCAAAAGGGACAATGTGTTTTTTTTGTATAAAATAAGTGGCATGCTGTTTAAGAGCTTGGCTAATATTATTGTAAGGACCAAACAATGGAAGGAAGGAATTTACTTATACTTTTGCAATGCCTGCATTACATTTTATAGAAAAGAACACTGAATTTGTCTAATTGTTGGCATTGCACTGAATCAAAAGTAAGCCTCAAACCTCAAAAGAAAAGAATCGCCCAAAAGCAAAGTCACAAAATGCACAATAATTTCAAGTACAAATTTAAACCAATGATTTTGGAATTGGATGTTTGTGCACATATTCATGTGTAAGTACAATACTGAGCACAAAAAAGCCACTGAGCTAATTTCCAACTCAATGGCACAATCACCCTCATGCAAACCATGTTTCCCATGATAGGAACGCATTGACATTCCCAGCAGGAGATACTCAGGCTTCTACATGTTTACTCCAATACAGTGTATTCCTCGAGTGTTTACTGGCTCGGCTGAGCAAAAATACCTATATGAGCACAAGTAATTCAGACTAGTGACAATAGTTTACAAGGAACATGGAAAATGTGCCAATTGTCTGGCAATAAACTCTTCTATCAGCCAGTAACTGATACATTCCAGTGGTTGAATGACCAACTTTTGAATCTAAAGCACAAAACGAACAATAATGGAAGAGCACCCAAGCAGAAAGCACAGGGGAGATTGTTTCAGACAGATCACAAACAAAACAATTTGCCACAAGAGCTCTGTGCTAAGAAGCTAGAAACCTATATGAGATGTATCATGAAGCTGGTTACATACTTGTGCAGCTGTAAATGCAAATGACCAAGCACAGCTATGTGAACATATGGCAATCACTGATGGCTCTGCAGTAATGTTGTTTATGGGCATTCTATGGCATCATTACTTGTGCAAACCAGAAATGACGTGGCTTTAATGATAAAAATCATTCCATTTTGTAGCCATTAATCGGAAAGCCATTTATCCAGTTTCATCATTTTGCTTGTGTGTTCAGCTGATTGATCAGTCTCGATTCTAGACTCTAGAACATCCCTGTAGTTATAAATGGAGATCTACCTCGATAGAAAGTAAACCAGCTTCAAGATACTGAAAACCAGTGTTAATCCTAAAGTTACCTCACTAGCCCCTTAGCTCTGTAGTGCAGGGCCCAGAGCTCCAGACTGTTTGACCAACCCTAGATGCTGCACTTTTGTGTCCATTTTAACACACACCAAGGGGCACTACCATTCTGCCAGAATGTTGCCAACTGTTTATCAGGTAATGCTCCTCATCTCTCGCCACCAAACGGCTCGAACAGATCTGCAAACACACTGGACTAATGCTGTTTTTGTTTTATCTTGTGTGAGTGGATTACAGTGTACTCTGTCCTCTTTGGTCATGTGTTGTTTCTTCTTTTGCCTAATGACAGGCCTGCCTTGAATATGTTCAGACTACGCACTCAGATTGCCAATTACAATAACACTAGATGACTTACAGTAACGCACACAAACACTTAGTAAAGCACTGTATTGTGTTGCCCTTTTTATACAGACCTGAATTATGGCTCTGGCAGTCAATTCTAAAATCACAAGAAGATCAATATTTTCACCAGCTGCAGAGCACAGAAATGTCATCATCATAAGACATCTTCAGGATGAAGATCTCCCGAAGGAGGCTGGCCCCAGTGTTTCTGATGGGGATTAAGTGTTGAACCACTATTATGTTCAAACACAAAGTTTTAGAAGCATGAAAAAGTTATTTTTTTGCACCACTATCTTAAAAGCATGATATTTTGAAGTGCCTCCTTGCACTTTGTGTATATATTGTAGGTAACATTTTTTGTTTATTTTGTTCTTTTTTTTTCTTTGGAGGGAGGTGAAATTATATTAGACAAACTTTAGTTTCACTGATGTGACATTTCATGTAATCCTCTAGAGAACATTCATCTCAAGTAAGTCCTGAGTAAAGCTAGAGTAGATGCAATGTATAGAGATGAAAGTGTGAAATAAATTGCTTGTTTTTTATTCTTTAATAGCTGTTGACTAGTCGTTTTACTTACCTGTCACACATCAATATATAAATATATACTTTTTTGTATCTAATGTATGCGTTTGAATGTTTGTTCCATGGAGATATAATCAGTGTGCAATGTGCATTCATTTTCATTGTACATACATAAATATATAAATGTTCTGTTCAGTGGTTGCAGAGTTTACTGGAGGCGTTACAGTGAAGCAAACTATGTTTGCATGATGCTATATTGTCTGAACGTGTGGAGAACGAGGGGAAGGTTTACAAAAAGGGGAGGTTTATGTCTTGACAAAGAGGGCCTTGAGTGAAAAGATCAGAGGAGGCAAACACAGCTTATCAAAGAGCCATTTCATTCACAAATTAGACTTCCTCAGGTGATTCATCTGATCATCGTTTCACCAATGAACCCAGGCTTTAGTCTCAGGCAGCATTGTGCCATTGATGTGTCTGACGCGTATCCCGTAATATCAAACTGCCTTCCTCCTCTTGCCTTTGACTCACTAGAAATATGCACAAAGCCTGGGCTAAATGCTAACGCTTCACTGAAATCTCAGAGGGAGGCAGTCTCTCCTTAGACCAGGCAGAAGCTGCCATGTGTGTGTCTTCTAGGCCTCTTTGTGAAGCTGGTGTCGTCATTTAGATGTTGATGCGCAGCGTATGTTGGGGGTGAAAAAAGAAATAAAAAAGACAAAAAAATCATGAATCTTTCCTCTGTCTATGTTATACATAAATCTGTTTCTACATATCAATATGTGCTGTACCTTTGGTGTACATATATACAAATAAAACTAATAAATGTCAATTCATAACAAAATTTTGGCTTTGTGACCAATTTTGTGGCTGTTTTTTTATTTATTATACATAAAAAACAACTTTGGTATCGAACTCGGGAAGTAAATTGGCTCTCACTATGTATGTAACTTTATGTATGTAGGCTATTTTGACTTCTTGGATCCTTCGTTCAGTGCCACTGGGAGAACTAATCAGGAACAATGTATGACCGCGATGTCGTAGAATGACTGGGATCTTGGAAAAGGCCACCCATAAGTCACATGACATTGGGAGAGCGCAGCACTTATTCACTGCAACATGTCTCCTATGACTGAAAGATTTCATGTAATGGCAAGTTTGTTAGTCTCAGTTTCTTCCAACAACCTGAAACATGCGCCGTCACTGTCAGTCGATACCCTAAGATTGGACTTGAAATCGGGAAAATGGCCACCGGCACTATGTATCGCCGAACAGGCTGTCCAAGCACTGAATGATATTTATATGATATTTATTTATTTAAAAGGAACAGTACTCCCCAAACCCTGGGCTGATGACTGAACTGAAAACCTTGCTGAATCAAGATCTTTAATAAAAAATTATCTAGTTTGATGTTGATGATCATGTAGTAGGATAACTTTGCCTGAGCAGTGGGTGAGGTGGTTTTTGGATGAGGAATCTGGTAAGAATTTGGACGTGACACATCTTTAACACAAAGAGGGGCTTTGGTATTAACACGCCTCTGCAAAGTGACATAATGTATTCAAATGGGGCATTAGTTCTGGGAATCGCATGCACGCAGTCAAAGAAAGACAGCTCGACTGAAGTCTCGGTTAAATATTGCATGGAAGAGTGCCATTTTTTATCTTTCAAAATGGCCGCCTTTACATACTCTTGCATCACCAATCGAGCTCCATGGTAACCCCACTTCCGCCAGTGTGTGCCAAGTGCATCCATCCACAATACCCCCACGTCCCCTCCTCGCCATTCACACCACTGTCCACCCTTTGTGCCCAAATGATCCACAACCCGGCAATGTCCATTAAACATTTATTTCATGGGAATCTTTACAAATCTTTTTTTTTGTTGTTGTTTCTTTTTTCAGCGACACATCCTTAGTATTAGCGACCTATAAAAGCTGCCCGCGCTAAAACATCTGCTACTTCATCATTATGGTCAAATGCAAAAGCTTTAACAAACAAACTGATGGGATATTCATATGACACAATGTATGGCAAAGTCAGTAGAAATGTTTTGTGTTCGCAAAGTGATTGGCACATCGTCGGGCGAGCGAGTATACAAGCTTTTCATGAGAGAGAGAGAGAGAGAGAGAGAATCTGCGGGGAGGGAGCACACATAGACACGATCAGTCTTTCTTTTGAAGCAGCCCATTGCTCACATGGGTACAATGTAGGGGCCCCTCATTATCATTGGGGCCGGTTACTTGCATCCAAAGCCAGCAACTACTGTCACTCGCTGCTGTAGAAATACCTTAAAGGGATAGTCCAGTGTTTGGGGCAAGTGTAACTATAGTAGAAAACAAGTCAGAAAGAGATTGATTTGGAGAGGCAGACAGGAGGTGTGACACATGATTAAGTTAGAGGGGAGGGGTGAAGAAGTGACCGCGATAAGGTGGTCTGAACACAAGCAACAGGGGGAAGCATTTCAGCATAACCAACTGCATCTTACTCCAAGGTTTAGAGGGTGGTTATGTTAAAGCAGAACTAAGCAAGTAACTCATCCCCCTACAGGCCATAAGCGCCACTGCAAGTGACGTAGCATGTTGCAGTTTTTTTTTACCCATTAATTGTCCATGAGAGTAAATACTACGCTGACAGAAAATACGAACCCAATTACACAATGGAGATAATTGTTGTCATTCAAACGTGGCTGTAAACACTGCTAAAGTGGGGCTAGCCCACAGTTAGCCTGATAGCTTCTTCTTCGTGATTCCATCAGTGTGCATTGCGCCTCCGGGTCGGAGCAGGGAAAGTTGCAAGTGTGGTTTTCTAGCCTGAGACACTAGGGGGAGATGAAAGACCCCCCAATCACCCCATTAACACTTGTAGTACCCCCAGAGGAACTACGAAAATAATTTAATTACATTTTATTAGAGGGGCTAGTTGGAGCAAGCTGGTCATTTTATACTCACTACTGCCACCTCAGGTCTTACGCATGACTGCAGCTTTTATATTAAGCTCATGCATGACGGCACTGCGGACCCGAAGTAACAACTTTTGAGTGACAGTGCAGGGTTTTAGAGGCAGTTGTGGTGAACAGGTCTGGGCTCATTCTACACATTAGGACATTGCTGGAACATGTAGGGGGAAGAAAATGCTTACATTAATTATTTTTTTTAACTCTTTAACCTTTAAGGTAAACAAGTTACTTAGTTCTGCTTTAAGTTTTCGGTACAATATTTCTATGGGTGAAGAGGGTGACAATAAATAGTGAAAGAGCTCAAAATAACACTGCTGCCCAATTTATGGTCGTCTCACTTGGAACAACATTCTCTTCATCTTTCAAAAATGAATTTCACATTCAGGTTCTGAAGGCCACATTTAGATGATTGTACTCTGATTGACCTAATATTTTAAAAAGATCAAATAGAAAATGAGTCCTATCATCTGCTCCTCCAAACCAAAGAATTCCTGACCACTGCATGGAATAAAGTATGGACACTACCTATCTTTACATTATGTTACCCCTCCAAAATACAAGACTAGGCCATTTACATATGATAAGTTAACAATAAAACGATTCTAACATGCTTTCTTTTGACTTTGTACAGACGGATTGTTCTACCGTGATCATCACCATCGGATCACATTTGGGGACGACGGCAAATCTTTGTTTTAAATAATACTACATTTTCATGCCACGGACTGGACTTTTGAAGGTGCTTCAGTTGCACATATTTGGATGCTATACAAAACATGATTGCTATTCACTTCAACTATTGCAGAATCCGACCTCCGCTTCTACTTCTAATTAAATAAGTTTACCAAAGTGACACATTCCTTTGTTTGAAAGGGATTCTCTACCAAACAAAAGCACAGCTGGCGGTTATTGCTAAGGCATTTTTCTCATTTACATTTCACTTTATATACAAACAAAATGGGGGAAAAAGGGGTGGGGGATCAGAAGACTGCATAAATTAAGATATAGAGGGTTCAAATCCACAGGTCAAGTCAGGGCACACAAGCTACAAAATATGCACACACAAAAAAAAAAAAAAAATGTTAAAAGTCTGATTATTTGGTCCCATATTAGATTTTTCTTCCCCGAATAATCCTAATTCGCGATCCTTTTTTTTTACATTATAGCATTCATTGTAACAACACATAGAAACACACTACACATTCATTGTCCACCTTGCCACAGATTCATAAGATTAAAAAAACAAAAAAAACAAGGCATGACACGTTTTTCATATCCCCACTCCGATCAGCCGTTCCAAAAAAAAGCCAGGCTTTTGAAACAATGTACACACACCATCTTGTCATTCAGTCATTCGGTGCGGATCACCAAACGCCACCCTTTACAGTGTAATCCCCCCCACCCCCCCACCCCCCCATCAAACTACCCCCCTTCCTGGTATCCGGTTTAGTTGAAGTTGCGGGACATTTCTTTTTCAGGCGGTTTGGTCCTTGTCAGGAGACTCCTCTAGCGTGATGACGGTGAATTCCTCCGTGTTGCCGTTCTCCTGGATCTTCTCCTTGTTCATGAGCGTGACCATCTCCTGCTCTCGCTCCTGGGCCTGCGAGCTGGAGGCGGACATGGCCATGCCGTTGCCCTCGCCGCCGTCTTTGGGGGTGATCATGAGGGTCTGCTGTTTCCCGCACAAGCTGGGGGAGGGGGGGGATATAGCAGAAGATAAGGCTGTGCTCAGAAATACATATGTTTGCTTTTTTTCCCCCATTGACTGATCTCCGTCTTGCATACTGCTTACACTTGTATTTTTATCAGGCTTAAAGGTGCAAAATGCAACTTTTTTGCGGAAAAAAAAAAGTTTATATTTTTGCGTACTTACCTTGCAGCTGCCTTGCGTGCTGTATGAGTGGTCAGCATGGTGCCTTTACTTTCCATCAAAGTGGTTTCTTGTACACTCCAGGATCATTTGTCTTGGTCCGTCAGCAGTGAAACAATTGATCCTGGAGCGTTCCTAAAGACCACTGTGATGGAAAGTAAAGGCGGCATGCTTGACCACTCATTCAGCCACTGGGTCACTACAAGGTCAAATACGCACAGATATCAACTTTTGTTTGCCACATTAAAAGTTGCATAATGCACCTTTAACAAGCTCTAGTCATTATTTACTCATGTGTACACTCCAAAAAAAAAAAGGCTATATAGATATGTTTAAATGTCTTAAATTGGGCATAATATTTAAATTTGAGTAGTTCTGACTAATTTGACCTGGATGTTTTCACTTAATTAAGATGCTTCAGACTCATTTCAATACATTTTGTCTTTATTTCAGGTTATTTTATTGGCCAATGGAGTACGGAAATTGGATTTGTTCCATCGGCAGGTACACTGTGACCTCAGAACTAGAGAGAAATGTCTTGAAACTATCAAAATTAACTTGGTCCAATCCGGAACAAAGTCTTAATGAGTGAAATCCGCTCAAAACAAGATTCATTTTCAAACCCATTCATTTTTTAATGTAGCAGTGTCGCGAGCGGGGCTGCTAAGCTCACACACAGGCAAAGCAGGTGACTACTATAATACTGTAATGAGTAGAAATACATTTGTGAGTGCGTTATTCATTTTGTTGATTCTCGGTTGACAGAGACGAGGCGGCTATTTTGTTCCCTCTCTTTCAAAACTTTATCAATAGCCCATTTTGCTCCTTCTCTTAAAGATGTATCCTATTGACCAACCCTGTCCTGAGCCCTGGATTTAGTGTCTTCACATTGATTTGTTAATAACACACACGGCCCGGTCCGGATGAGCGTCTATGACAGCTAACAATGGAAGGTGACAGCACAGTTCGCTCTTACGTGTTTCGCTTGGCCACGGCTGCGCACACAAGAAGAATGGCAGCAACGGCGACAACCACGCACAATATGACCAGCCAGTCTGTAGAGAAAACAAACTCAGAGTTAGCTGTGACCAGTGTGGGGGAGCGCAGGGAGGTGGTCGTCATGATGCGGAGCACTTACTGGATGAACCTCCGCTCTCCGCTGAGTCAGACTGGAGACCGTCGTCCTGCACCGAGTTCCTTGTGTCTTTCCCAGGATGGGGAACAACTGAAATGGAAATAGTAAATGTTTGTCGGATATCCACACCTGTTATTGAGCACCCCTGCTGTGACCCTATGCAAGACTTGACCCCGACTTGACAAGCTTACTGCCTCTGATGTGCCGGGTTGCTTAGTTGACCTGGACTTTATCTGATAAATACATTTAATCTCATATATTAATGCCCCTCTGTTTAATAGAAAGCCCATTATTTCTAAATCCTAGCATTTTTTTTTTTTTAAATGAGGTCAGATAAACCTCACAGTGTTCATCTAATCACTATTTCCTCTTTCCTAAAATGTGTGCCTCCGAGACCAACACAAGAGGGCGTCTTCTGTCCTCCCAAAACCTGTTGCGTCGCCGTCCAGCTGCGTTATACAGCTTTGTTTTTTTATAAGCCAAGCAAACTCACCAGCTTGACATCTTTTGCATTCCTGTTCAACCACAGCCCCTGTCTTTTAGTCTCTGTAAGTCTATGGGTTGTTTGGAATCACCATGATGTGTGCCTTAATGCTCATCCAATTCTATTTCACTTTTAATGGAATATTTACAGAAAGAAAACTAGTTTACACAATAATTGTTGCTACAAGAGGAAATAAGCTGACCACCACCAATACATTACAAGTGGGTTTACATAGGTATTGGTTCCACTTATCTTTATTCTAAAAAAGACCTTATGTGTGTCTTAGACGTTTAGTTCCTCCACACCTCTCTCAATCCATCTCAGCTAAAGGTTTTGAGTGTGTACTATATTAGCGTCTTACTCTCAGTCGTCTCCCCTATGGCCTCTGCCTGGGTCTCCCCCTCCTTGTCATGTGTGTCCACGCTCCCCTGCTCCTCCTTCTCCTCCACATGGGCGGTGGTGAAGGCCTCCCCCTCCTCCGTGGGCAGCATCCCGGAGCCCCCGTCCGGAGTCAGCGTGGCATTCTCCGTCGGGAACACCTCCGTGGCCTCTCCCGAATGAGCCGGTGCCGACGTGTGGACCTCCTCATCTTCCTCCCCTGCCCCAGCCGTGGGGTCTTTGCCGTCAGTAGAAACGTCTAGCTGGGGCATGGTTGTGCTTTCCAAGGCGTCTTCCGCAGGAGTTGGCATTTCTGTCTCGGGAAGAGTGGCTAGTTCTCCTGCGTGGGAAGATAATAAAACTTAATTGCATTCATTATATTGAATTAAATTGTTAAAAGAGCAATTTTCTTTCATACAGGGATGTGTTAGAGACCATTGTTAGTCAGAAAATGATGGGAATAGTGAGTCATAAAAACTGCACAGAATCAGTTATTTTCTGTCTTCAGGGGGTGAGAGTGAGTTCATGTTTGAATGGCTTTTTATTTTATTATTGAAATGAAAGTATGATTGCAACAAGAGTAATGTATGTACTTTATGCTCTGTAAAGGGGCTTTGTAAAGATTGTTCACATGACATTAAGAGCCTGTGATTTAGAAATCTGAATTCATGTTTCACCCCGGGAATAAACAAAGGTGGCATGATTGAAAAACAAAAGCAAAATGTAAGACTTAAATCATGAATTATTATCATTATTATTATTGTTATGATTATTATTCCAAAGATCTGGATGGTGCACTGGCCCCTCAGTAGAGCTTTGATGAAATAATACAGCGACATTGTGCATTTTAGAATTATATGATCAATTCTCACAGCATGGACTGTTTCTCCTTCAACATCCTTAAGTTGTCTAAAAAAAAATGTATCTGCACTCAGGCTCTGTACATGGGAAGTTACAGTTATTTTTCTGTTTCCGGTTCCTGTTTTAACATAGGCGCCAGATTGTTTTCAAGCAAATTAGTTCAGATTGTGGTGCATTGTTTTTCTTTTTTCCACATTTTACTTATTTTAACGGAAGAGACAATACTCTAAAGCTGAAATTAGGGCTGGAGTGTGCATTTTTAATAGTATCTATTACCTCACACGGACCAAATGCTATCTTATCAGAAAAAAATACTTTAAAAGTGCTTGAATTATTGGATTTTTTTTGTTTGTTTTTTTGAGAATGTTATTGTCTTATTGCCAATGGAATGATTTTTTTTTGTTTTGACATTTTTGGGTCTAATTTTAAAGGTGCATTATGCGACTTTTTATGCGAGAGAAAAAAGTTGATATTTGACCTTGTAGTGACCCAGCGGCTGTATTTGTGGTCAACACGCTCCTGGATCAATTGTTTTGTAGGTTTTCTGTTGAGAGGCTCCGTCAGCAGTGAAAACCTTCCAAACAATTGATCCTGGAGAGTTTTTGAGACCACTGTGATGGAAAGTAAAGGTGCCATTTTGAGCACTCATACAGCTGCTGGGTTGCTACAAGGTCAAATACGCACAAATATCAACCTTTTTTCCCCACACAAAAGTTACGTAATGCACCTTTAAGTAATCAAGTTAATTTCTTTGATTTTAAGCAAGTTAATGCTAGTTCCATTGGCAATCTTATTTCAAGACAGTCGGGACATGCTCAAATGTCTTAATTTAAGCACTTTTCAGATCAGATTGCCGTATTTTTCCAGTACAAGATACAAGATTGATATAGATTGTTTTTCAAAGCCAATGAGATATGTATGGCCTTGCTCTCCAGTTAAAATGACAACATATAGCACGGAAAACATACTGACCTGGTTCACTAGGGTTTTCAATTCCCGCAAATTGTTGTGAACAGTCCCGTTCTGGACCAGCTGCACAGTAAAGCACAATATAATGCATGGGATCATACAGAGATTCAAACAATTGTACAAATCACCTGTTAAAGATGTCATACCTGTTTGGTTGTAGCAGTAGGTGTCATACTGCTCATCTGTGCTGACATGTGAGTTTATTATTAGTCCTGTCAGGTTCTTGGCACAGTTTCCATGAGATGTGTGCCTGAGGATGGCCACTGTCTCATTGTTCATCCAGCCGTTTCTAAACACACACATTTATTCTTGGTCAGTAACACATGAAGTTGCTCTGTGAAGGATGAAATTATCTCAAACTATGGAGAAATGTATCGTTTACAGTTTGCATTTGAATATACAGTGATTTGGCTTTTTGTACAGCTGACCTCAGAACATAATGTGCTCAGTCATTTTCCCAAGAATGAAACAAATATGACACTAAGGAAAAAGAATGTTATCTGATGATTACAAATGTTTTTCACGTCATCCATATTGGTCTGTGTGTGCGTGTTTTACATAACTCACCTGCATGTTTCCATGTTTTTGTTGTAGGCCTCATCCACCTGCTCTGGGCTGGCCATGACTGCGCCCAGCTGCTCGCAGACCGCCACAGCTGTCTCAAAGTTGAGAGAGTGACGGCTCTCGCCCTCGATCAAGAACACCCCGGCATAACTGCAGCTGCGAGAGTTCACTGTGGGAGAGGGAAACACGGGCTATCAGTTGTGCAAATGACAACGTAGCAGCGAAGTTAAGCACAGAAGGATCACACGAATTAACTGGTCCGGTGGCATCACTGCGGTGTGTCAGCATGAACCCATGTACATCCAGCCTAAATCATACTTCAGGAAAACAGCAACAACAAAAAAACACTTCGGATTTAGACAGATGATGCCTTTTGGCCTTGAACTGTATAAATCGTCCGTTTTGCAAAAGCTCTCACCATTGCTGTTGAAGTCCATAGACATTTTAAGGGGGTGACCTTTCTGTTTGTGACAGTATGAATGTTTTAGCAGGGTTTAGTATCTCTTACCCACACAGTGCTCGTTTTTTAGCCACTTGCACTCCTTGTTTTTTGTCCTATGAGTGGTGCTATGAGAGCTGCTAAAGATACCCCTCTGTTCATCAGTTCTGATCAAAGCTATCCCTTGTAGGATTGCTTGTTAGTTCAGGATATCTTCAGAATTCTGTATGAAGTTCATTGCATTCTATCCCTGTAGCGGTTATAGTATTGGCAATCAAATGTCACAAATTACACTGAAGTGATGTTAAAACCTGATGAAAAATAAGGAATGAGTGATGATGATGTTTTTAATGACCTCGCCTTCATAAACATCAGTAATGTGCAGTGTACAGTAATCTGTATCTGGACTTTATTATAGATCTCTGGTCTAAGCAAACAGTTCTGCTCTATGTACAGCTCACACTTGACTGCTCGCATGTGCCGAAAATAGCGGAAGTAAAAAACAGTGATTGACTACATAGTGTTTGAAAAGTGTAAACACCAATTTGACTATCCCCCGCAAAAAAAGAAAAAGTAAAAAAGATTTGGTAATTATGCCAGGAGGCTATACAACTGCATTGCTTGAAGCCACTGTAAACAACAAAGGTACGGGGGAGGAAAATGTATGCAAACACTTTGGAATTTCTCACATTTCTGCCTAAATTGGTCATAAACTGTGGTTTGATCTTCATCAAAATCATAAGAATGAGTAAACAGTGTCTGTTTAATACCACCCAAACAATTGCATGTTATAGTTGAAAAAACTAGGAGGCTGGAGTGCTACTTGGATATAAAAAAGTGTTATAAAACTTGGTCTTTTGGGTGCTCTTCAGTGCAGGGATCAGTTTCAGCAAAAAAAATCAAACTGAGGCACTCCAAAAGTAGAGATACTAAAAAGCCTTTACTTGCATGTTATCATATTTTTATGTAAACATTCACAGGACAGTGAGGAAAAAGTAAGTGAACCCAGGAATCTCGATGAACTGCAACAAGTCCAATTTTATGATCAATTTAGGCAAAAATATCAGAAATTCCAAAGTGTTCACATACATTGTATATATAATTATATATAAGTATAGAGTTCAGGAATGTGTCGTCATATCGCTAAGCATTATGGGCTTAGCAGCAATTGTAAACTAATGGAGATTTTAAAAGTTAAAGTACTGGAGTTATTGTTCACATTAAAACACTTGGACACCACAGTGTGTCAGATGTATTTACCTGAAGTAACTGGGAGTTGTTCCACGGCGATTTTCTCCACTTTTTATACTGCTTTTAGCTAATGTCAGTCAATGGAAATGTATGCTAACAGCTGCAAAGATGGCGGATCTCCATGAATTTCCCGAACTCTTTCGCTCCATTTAGAGCTGGATTTCATTTTAAGACAAATATTATCATAAACCACACTCAGGAATCCACGAGATATAAATAGATTTTGAAGAGAAGGTGGTCAACTACAATTTGTCCCCCGGCAAAAGACAAGCTGTCATTCTCACTGTAGGCTGAACACATCATTTCTGCCCACTCACTGGCCACGTTATACAGTCATTTGGATGTTGCAGTCTTTGATCAAAATCAAGAAACAAGAACAAGTGAAACCCATGAGTTTGGACCCATAAGTAAGAACCTAGAAAAAAAATCTTGAGCGAAAAAGTACTCCAAACATTATTACATCACTACCATGGCTCGGATCAGTTCAGACGCATCATGTAATCTTTGTTTGACGTTAGTGCTTGTCATCAAGACAAGCACAGCTATATTTCATTATTTAATGCCTCCCACTTTTATTTCCAATGATACAAAAGTTCTTTCTAATGAATTATAAGTCCATGACCACATAAAAGGGAACGCTGTTGATGGCTGAACGTACATGAGTCATGGGGTTAGCTGTTTGTTTGGATGAGCTCTGAAGAAGCATCATGAGACACTGTTAATCCCTTAGGCTCTGCTATAGTCTTATGTTTGTTAATACATCAAAGACATTAGTTTCATGGATTTCCAAACACATAATAAAAAATCTTGTCTGTGTTAGTATCAACAAGGAATTCCAGAGAGCTTGCCAGACATAGATTTGTGATTAAGGGTCAAGAGAGTGTTTTTTTGAGTCTTAAAAACCTCAAATAAAAATAAATAAAGCAAATACAGAAAGTATTTAGTTTATTCAGAGTAGTTCCCTGCGCGACTACCATAGATGGAGTGAGAGATGTGGAATGTGAACCTGAAATTTCCATACGCGGTGCTGCCAAAATCTACACTTTGAGACGTAAATTCGACCTGGCAGTTAAAACTTGCATTGCATTGCCAATCACAACTTTTCAAGAAAAAACAAAAAGTTATGATTTTGCAGTTAGGATAAAGTGACACTCCAGATTTCTACTTCTTTGTCAAGAACTTGAAAACAGTTAAAAAAAATAAAAATAAATAAATCATGATATACTTTAAAATGTATGTTCCAGGACAGCATGCAGGTCTTTTATGCATGGGTATGTACAACATTGTGTATAATTTTTGTTTATTTCCTTTCGAGGAAAAAACTGGTCATATATAACTAAGATAAGGTCAGCGATGTGTTTCTCCCGCAGTTTGCAGAACAGATAAAAGCCCAAAGCTGGTGCGCCGCAACATTTCGAGCAGCCGATAACAGGAGCAGCGTCACTTGACTGTGGTAAACATTCTCATATCCTGCCACGGTCAAACCCACCAACCTCCTGCGACGAGGCGGGCCACTTCACCACAACCGCACACGTGTCATATAAGTGTCTGTTTGTGCGTGTTTACTCCTGTTGCCATGGGAACGTGATGAGGTATTATGGGTTTCGAAGAGATATGAAAGAGAGGATGTAGATGGGCAAGTAAGCCTATGTATTAACGGAGAAGTTTACAAACAAAATTGACCTTGTGTTACTGAAAATGGATCATGATTTTGCCAAAGGGATTCCAATTATACACTCAGGTGTTCGATGAATGTGACTTTGTTTCTTTTTTAGCGATTATTTTTTTGTTACTGTGAACCTCAGCACATTACAAGATCACATTACTTTGTTCCAGCTTAGTCCCATTAGGTCTCACGTTATAGTAAATAAAAAAGGCAAGAATAACCATATCATTTTTTATTTCATTTTCAATGGGCAGACCCAGCTCTCCTGACAAATTTTGTGTTCGCATCACATTTTTGTTTTCTTTTGTTTTTTCTTTGGTAAAAAAAAATGTTGAAATTTGTCCTCTGCATTTAACCCATCCTTTGATGCCACTGAGGCAACCCGTAAGGAGCAGTGATCGACGGCAGTGCCGCACCCGGGGACCCATCTCCATGATGTGGAGCCAGGCTGGAGGTCAGAATCACCTGGTTGGAGGATTCACCTATCGCACATGTTTTTAGTTGTAGAGGAAACCGGAGTACCTGGAGGAAACCTACGCAGACACGGGGAGAACATGCAAACTCCACACAGAAAGACCCTGGGACCTTCTAGCTGGGGTTAGGGTTAGAGTTATAGTAGTAGTAATATCTTCAGAATTCTTTAGGAGTGAAGATATTACTGCGCGGACGTTGAAGTGCTCCTAAAGTGTTATTACAATATAGCACCCCTTTTTATCTCCTTAGAAAATCGACGTGTTTAATGTCGTGTAACTATACTTGGAACGTGTAACTACTCACGTAATCGTATTTAAAAAGGAAAACGTGGAAGAGCTTGGTCGCTTCTAACTCCGCCCCCGTTTGGCCCCATAGAGGAGAGAAGGAGAGGCTAAATGCTAATAACATCTTTGGTCTTTTTGCGTGACTGAGCGCAAGACCAGACAGGTACGCATCAACTCGTCTAAGCTCAGGTAAGAACATATCTCAGGATGGAAAAACGGTGGCCTGTTCCTTTAAGTGTCCTGCAAATGGAGTGTAGGCTTATGTGATGGGAAGCAGAAGTTCTCCAGACCTGAGGAGAACATACATGTAGTCCACACTGACAGGCCCTCTGTTTTGGCAACATCTTCCCTTTCATATGATATTTTCTTCTCATACTAAACTTGCAACACATTCAATAGGTTAGTTTCTGTATGCTCTTACATAAGTGTAGCCTGGATGTGGTTAGTAAATGTGAAGAGGAAGCTAAGCAAGCATGTAAAGAGATTTTGAGATTTCTCTGTGACATTTTGACCTGGAATGTTCTCAAAACTGACCTAACCGCATCAGATGAAAACAACATTATATGCCTTTATCTTAATCTCTGCAAGCCTGATACAAATAGCATTAATACACGAACATCAAAACTCCCCATTTCCACAGGCTCTAATGAGTAAACATTGAGGTTGCAGCAACAGGAAGTGAATCTCTGGGTTGTTGAGTAACCAGGGTGGTTGCCAGTTCTTGTTTAGACTTTCTCCATTTTAATCACACAAACCCGCACCTTTAGGCCGACACCTGAAAGCCTCATGGCGTGTCCCCCTGAATGCAACACGGTGGGCAAAAAAAAAAACAGCAGTGGTCCTTCCAAAGCAGGAGAGATCAAAGCCAGTCCCAGCTCAGCATCAATAAGCGCCACGTCGGAGCGCTGACATGCATCTGAGGCTTCTTCATTAGTATGCACAGGAAACGCCATGTCTTTATACAGTCCCACAGAGGAGCTATGAGCCAGGCTAGTGACTCCACAAAAGCCCCCTTTGTCACCTGAATGGAGATGAAACCAAGGAGACTGTGCTGCACGGACTGTGACCAAAATGCAAACGAGCGCGGATTCAATACGTAATTCTTGTGAAAGTTATGACTGCTTCACAGGGAACAACAGGACAAGTCCAAATGATCTACGCTTGAAATGCTCGAAACTTTGTCAACAGAATACCATCTCAGAAGTTTTTTTGTTCTTCAACCACGGCCACAGCAACTCTGAAGAGTCCGTGTTTAAGAATGTATTCTCCTACTGTACACTTTGTTCGGTGTGCACTGCAAGAAAAGTCAAAGCTAGTCCATACAACAACGGTCTGCAAAACACACCAGTGGTCACCAAATATTCACCCTTATTGTAGAGCTGTATGAAGAATGAATGACTATTAATATATGTAGAGAAATAAAACATAATGACCACATGACCATCATTAGATAAGAATAAACATGCAGCTTCATTTTATGTCTAGTTACTCCTTGAGTCATTCATTCATACTCCGAGTACCCCCTGAATAGAGGATGCTTCCGATATTTTTTACTAAAGTGATCAACTAAGCATAGATTAGTCAGTATAAAAAATTATGCTAAAAATCGGAGGTAATTCCAAGTGCGCCCTGGTTGGGAAGCACTGAAGTACACATGCTACAGCCATGAAATATCTCAAAAGCACAAATTAAATAGAGCTAGTGTTTAATAACTTGCATGCTTCTGGAAGAGCATCAGATATAAAAAGAATAAAGTATAATTCCAGGGCAGAGAATGTGATCCTTCAGTAACTGAGAAGATGAACGCAGTTATATGTACTGTATGCTTGTGTCATTATAGTGAACTCTCTCCATACAGTTTCATGGTTTATGATCAACCTGCAGAAATAAGACTGACAGATTTACCTACAGAAACTCCTGAACTGAAAGCATTTTTGGTGCAGCCGAGTTATGGTTTCCTGTGTTGTCGTTTTTTTGTTTCAGATTTCAAGTGAACCGCCATTATATAGTACAGTTTGACAACAACCTCAGAATAACCCTGTAGATCCGTGTCAGTCTTGCCAAAAACATCTGGTTGACAAGCATCGAACTATTTAAACGTATAAATACAAGATTAAGCCAGTAACATGAAATCAGTTTATTTAATAAAATAGTAACTTTGCATGTAACTTTGGTTCTGTGAGTCAACGTTCTAGCAAGCAATCTTCACCTTGGTCCTGACACACATCCAAAAGCCTTGCACACAAACAACTTCAGATGAGTCTTTAGAGAGGTTTCAGACCTCCATGTGATTACTTTCTGAAGCCACTGCACGTTCTCTTTCCAATTCATTGTCAATGTTGGATGAATCACAAACCAGTTGGACATCCGTTGACATACTAAACAAAATAAAGCTTTGGGACAAACCTAGAGACTGAAACATCAGCCGTTTGATTCGTTGAAGCCCGATTTTGCGTCTACCTGGATGTTAGGGCAATGCAATTAAAATGACATAACTTCTTATCCATTGCGGCATACTGTATTAGTTTTTCTCATGCACATGACTAAAAATATTCCCATGTTTTCCCCCCTACATTAGGAATGCAGGACCCAGGTCTGAACAGAGTGTGCATTGTGAGTGTTCCCATGGCCCTTGACGACTGTAACATCCTCTTAGCCACAGCACATCAGCTGCCCAAGCATAATACAGTACTTCCCTCATGCTGTGGAGGTGCCATGTCAGCAGCAGCAGCGGCTTCTCCAAAACAATGGTGGGTCAGACTGGTAAGACAGGTGAAACTGGAGATCACGTGACCACACAACATTTACCTGAAGGTCAGAGGAAGGATTGCCTTTGTGTACTACCATACTTTCTATAGGGTCCGTTCTTTGTGGAGAGGTGCACCTGGGCGAGATTCTGCGGGTGCACTGCGGGTTCAGCAAATGTTCATACCGCTCTGTATATTCCTTTTTTATTGCATTATTTAGCTGTTTGTAAGAAAGCACTAGCTATACTTTTTGCACCTTTCTGTAACATGAGCAATACATTAAATTACAAGAACATACCTCAACAAAAATGAATGTTCAAAGACTGCATAGCCATGAATGAGAGCAATGGTCTGAATATTCTCTAGTGTGCAGAATTTGTACCAACAGAAGATGGGTCTGAAGACTTTCTGAACCCACTGTAACTATAAGTGTGAATGTTGAAAGAAACATTTTCGTGAACTGAGCTCCTATAATATCCTCTGGTCAAGAGCACGCACATTTGTGTTTTGCATCCTTCACAAATCTTCAGCTTCAAAACCTCAACTCTCCTAAAACAACATGCATACCTGAAAATTGTTTGTTGCTTTATTTGTCATTAGACGTGAACTGTACAATGAATTTTGTCCTCTGCATTTAACCCATCCCTCGACGCCACTGGACGTCCCATAGGGAGCAGTGGGCAGTGGCAGAAGCTGTGCCCGGCGACCCATCTCCAGGCTGCTGGTCAGAAACACCTGGCTGGAGGATTCACCTATTGCACATGTTTTTAGTGGTAAAGGAAACCGGAGTTCCTGGAGGAAACCTACGCAGACACGGGGAGAACATTCAAACTTCACACAAGAAGACCCCGTCCTGGATTGGGAATCGAACCCGGGACCTTCTAGGGGCAGTTCTCGGGAGGCTAGTGACAGAGTTCAGTTTGGAGAGGCAAAGTGTTTTTTTTAACATTTTGTTGTAATACGGAAAATTTATGGGATAAAACTAATGCGGCGGGAAAAAGGGGAAAAACACTGTAGTTTCTCGGCCAAACCGGGACACTTGACAGCTATGAACCTGCCAATTTCAAGACGTGCTGACGAGTTTCGCATCTGCTCCTAAACCTTTATCCAAAAAACATGTTTTGATAGATTCCTCACAACTTAATTCCATCCTGGTAAATCTCCATCTCTTCTGACCCAGTGCAAACTGCTGTTGGGTCCTTAGGCAAAGCACTTCACTCACATAAAGCAATGTTACTAAAGACATCTCGATCTCTTTTGAAGGATGAGTGATGCATATTGAGACAGGTGAGCTAGTGGTTTACTCCTCATTTGACCCGGTTCATACATTTGTTCTACCACTGTACCCAATGCAATCTTGCACAAAAAAGAGGATCCAGTAAAGAAACCTGGTGTAGTCATACTAGTTCAAAAGCTTTGGTTCCTATATTTATAATGCATACCTGACAAAAACTTCCAAACCTCACTTTTAACACTCTAACATAGCCTAAATCTGTCTATAATCCTCACAAAACAAGCCTGCGGGTACAAAGGGCTAACACACTATTTGAGTTAAGCTAATGACTAATCCACTTGTCTGTTCCTCCATAATTAATGTCCAATGATATCATCTATTTGCCCTAAATTGCGCATGTGTGTAGCTGCAGGAGAGCTGATCTGATCTAATTCTCGCTAATGGAAGAGTGTGCGCTGCTCATGTCTCACAACAGGTCTGTCCTCAACACAAAGATTTCACTGAATGGACCAGGAGAAGAGAGAGAAAACCACAAGATGCACAATACAGCAGAACTTTTGTGGTGACAAATACAGGCAGACAGTGAGTAATCATTTTTTTCTTTTACTTCCACTTCTCTTAGAGCGTGGTAGAGTGAATAAACATTTACTGTAATGAAACTGTGAATGGACTTCAGTTGTTAGAGATGTTCCCACAGTGACATACAGCCCTTTTGTCCAATGGCAGAAGTTCCCAACCATTTTTCTTTGAAGCCCACCCAGCTTGTGCCAAAGACCTTGAATTTGAATTCATGAGTTAAACATTTTACAGCTCAGCCCTATATATATATCTAATAACAGAGAATCACAGCAAATCAACATCTTTTTGGGGAATGTCCCATGTCCCACTGAAAATGGTTTTGCGACCCAGATTAGGGCCCGGGCCCCTCGTAAAAGTACTTCAAAAAGTTACTTGGGCAGTTACTTTCCACCTCTTGCCCACAGGTTGGTTGATAGGAGTGCAGAGACTTGAACACGTGTCTGGTAGCGACTCCAGTGGCACAGGCCCAGTGCAGCACAAGCGCTCTTTGTGAGGGCCCATGTGTACGTCTGAGGGGCCCTCCGGAGCAGGCTCACCTTGAAACCTGAGTCCCGGGACACACAGGAGGGGTGTAGTCCCAACAAGGAGCCGAATGTCAGAGCGCTATAGCAGGAAGTGCAGCGGTCTGACTTCATGAGCGTGTACACAAGAAGGGAAAGGGGATCACCATTCGAAAGTCCATTCAAGTGTCCCAAAAGGTTGCGTTCAGGTGACACTGTAGCATTTTTAAGAGCCGATATGGGTTTCAGTGGGCTTTTTCCCCATTCAGAAGACAGTATATTTATATACTGCATAAGCTTAACCTTTAAGCTATTCAAATGTATTTGTTTTGACCTGCCTTATGGTCAATATCTCTCAAAACTGAACTAAGGTGACCCCTCCCCCCATTGTTGAAACACAGTCATTGCTAATACAATACAATAAACAAAACTTCAAAACATATATCCTTGCCCAATTGTCATTTCTTATTGCCATTGCTTATCTTTGGATAGTAATAACATGTCAGTGGTTGCAGTTTCCTCTTATCAGTTGAGCGATATGTGTTCTAATCTTAATAGTCGGCATTTGCTTTAAACTAGAGTCTTAAAGAGCTTTTGTGACAGTTTGGTGGAGTAAAATTCATTCATACAAGGGTGAGGTGGCAACTGGGAGAATGTCTACCAACTGAGCGAATGACTCCACATTTATCTGGAGACGCTTAAGTCAATATTGGTAATCAGGGGAGTGTATATTTTGAGCTGGGCCCAAGCAATTTTTATAAATAGCACATTTCCAAAATGGATGCTCACATGCCATAGTAAAAGAAGCTGCACCAATGCTCTCTTAAGGTAAACTTGTCGACATTTACCGGATTACAATGAGAGGATTATCTCATACTTTTGTTCCAAGCTAGTAAAAGGGAAAGTAAACTGCAGGACTCATAAAAGCTGTGCAATGCTTAGTTTAAATGATTAACAGCTTAGCAAGCAATTTATGGATGTCTGATGTTTTCTTTCTTTCTTTCTTTCTTTCTTTCTTTCTTTCTTTCTTTCTTTCTTTCTTTCTTTCTTTCTTTCTTTCTTTCTTTCTTTCTTTCTTTCTTTCTTTCTTTCTTTCTTTCTTTCTTTCTTTCTTTCTTTTCCTCCTCAAAATGGTGTCCATAACAGGAATAAGTCATTTTGTTACCAATACCAATCTTTGTTACTGAAAGGGGCACATAAAAACCAAAGAAAGCTCCATCTTTTCCGGGTTTATTTACTTCTCCAAACTACATAAACCTACATGATCAGAGAATAGCAAACCACACACATTTACCAGGCATAGACTGCTACTCTGTTTAGTCTCTGTACCCTGTCTGCTTCACTGAATTTATAACAACAGCAGTCTAGTGCATGGTCTAATATTGCTGTATCCAAATTTTGAAATCCCACAATTTTTTAATGAATTCTAGCCGAAACTTCACAGGTTTTGTAACCCCAGTCTGCCACCGTACAGTAGCCAGCAGCACATATCGCCCTTCTCCCCAGCAGACACCAATTACTCCCAGCCATAAACAAGCAAACAGACAGTGGCACAAAGCTATCCAACTCCTCCATGCCAAGTGCGCCTTTGGGGAGAAACACATGCCAAATCACTGGGGGGTTATACTGTAGATCCACCCTTTCCTTAGCCCCCAATGGACTCACTTTCAGTCTCCCTCTAAATGAAGGTCACATTTTAATTGTTCTTTTAAACAGCGCCTCTGGGTATCTTTCTTTGTTTTTTTTTCCTTTTACCCTTTTAGGAACCTGTTTGATTCTGTTCCGAGCTTATTGGCGGAACACTTCAGAGGAACAAAGGGAAAAAAAATGGAAATTGGATATATTGTGGATGCCGTAGACCGCGCAATCCAGCTTCCCACTCCTGCAAAACGTGTATGAATAAGCCCGCGTGCTCCGAAGCGTGAGACAGCCAGTGAGTAAGAGCCGCTACTCCTTTGTGTCTATGAGCTGTCTGCCAGACGTCTGAGCCAGAGAGCATGGTATACCGGCATCCGCGCGAGTAGCCACCCCCCCCTTCCAACCCCATTCAATCACTAAGAACGTAAATCTTATATCTTACCATGAAATTCTGCCAGGGATGAACCCAGGAATCCAAAAAAGGTGACCCCAAGTATAAGATTCCACATCCTTGCGAGGGAAAAAAGAAGAGTTGATTCGCTCTGGTCTGGAGGGAAGTGCGTTGGTAGACAGTCAAAGGAAGGAAGAGCAACCTGTGGGAAGTGAGTTGCCCTGACGGCTGCGAGAACTGACTGACTGACTTTTTAAGAAATTAATTTCAAGGCTAACTTTACTATCCTCTGCTTCCCTCGCCTAGCAATGGCACAGCGCATGGCAGTTTACAGAAGCGGACACACACTCCTGTGCACACACTCACCCATAGACATGCCACACCCCCACCACCCATAGCCCCACCTCACAACTGTGCCTTTCCCCCCCCCTCTATGCACACTTGAAATACACGGATAAGAAGGTGATCTCTCCCTTTTTTTTTTTTTCTTTTTTTTTTAATGTTGCCTGCAGTTACCGAGAGCCCATCTGGTGCCTTTGTTTGCTTCACATTTCCAATTCAGACTTTTTTTTCTTTCTTGTGTTTTTTTTTATTCGCTCACCCCCTTTCTAGGGCTCTTGTCTTGTGTCTGGAGGAGTGCTTGCTGCAGAAGTGTGTCAGCGTGATCCGCCCGGCACCAATTCACTGGGGTCACATTCATTTCACACCGACAAGGCTTTGAGTCGGCGGAGAACACAATGACAAAAAAAAGAGTGAAAGCGCTTTTCTTTTCCATTACATTATGGAGGCGGCATAAATACAAGCTTGAGCCATATTATGCGGTCCATAAAAGAGACAGTGCGGCGCTTTGAAGTTTTGGAGGAACTAGTGAGAAAGGATTGCTAAGGCAAGGAGAGATGATGATGCATGCGAATTAGCAAACTCGGATTAGAAACTTAGTTAACGTTTATCTCCGACACTGCAGCAGAACCTTGAGCCTCCCCAGCCTCTCCTCTTTGGCTCCATCGAGAGATATCTACTGTAGAAAATACTTTTCTACAGTATTTTCTACAGTAGAAAATACTGTAGAAAATACTAGCATAGCTGATTTCAGCATAGCAATGAAATCAGCTATGCTGATTTCATTGCATAGCTGAAATCAGTACCTATTATGGTCTAAACCAATTCTCCCTAAAAAATAGAATACTAGGTTCTTATTCAGAAAGAGCCTTAACAATTTTGATTGGTTTACAGTGAAAATGAGGATTAAACCAGAACAAAACACAGATTAATAAGGACTAAATGAGTAATGACAACAGATTACACCATGTCCAAACCAGGACTAAGCAGTAACTGTTCAGATATGTTATTGTTTTTGTTAGGTTGATTCTTATATTCGTCAAAACACAATGGTTCCATCCAATTCCTTTGGATGTGTTCTTGCAAAGTTTTCACTTGGAGACAAACAATCCTGATGGACATTTGCAATTAAGTTACACAAAACAAACGTGATTCAAATGCCCTTTGTCTGTGTGAGATATACAAGGATTCATTTAGCATTTTTATTTTGCCTCATGGCAATGTGTAAACAAGCAGCAACCTCCTCTCTCTTGGTACAGCTGTTTTTGTGGGTTCGGCTGATTTTTTTGCAGAGAGTCCATAATGGCCCTGAAGAAAGCAGCTTTTTAAAAGTAAACAAACAGCTAGCTTTTCAGCTAAACACATGACCTACAAATGTCTTCGGAGGGAGCTGCGCAGGAGGAAGGGGAAGGAGGAGGTGGAAGAGCTGACCAGTGCAGGACACCACGCTCTGAAACAGGGACAACCGCAGGAGGCAGTGCATTCAGAGGATCAAACCAACCAAGCCCAACCTGGGACATGAGCTGCAAATTAGCACTAGCTAAAAAGCACTTCATGCCTCACATCCGCTGCAAACATTAATAACTATGTTCATTGTATTGTACCTGATAGATAGATAAATAAAATAAATCAATGAGCACTGAAGGCAGGCAGTCAGGTTTCCTCTACCTCCAAAAACATGCTGCTCAGGTTGGCCCACAATGGTGGCGCCGCTCACTCAGTCGCAGCGGCTCAGGACTAACACCTGAACACAATTTTGTTGTACGGTTGTAAAATGACACAAAAAAAGCACATACTTACTCAGCATCGAAAGATTTTCTGTGTTTCTTCGAAATTTCGAATTTCTTGTCACTTGCTAGAACCACTCTTTGTTTGTGGCATATTATGGAAAGCAAACATTGATTCCATGTCTCTTCATGCAAAATCATAACTTTGCAAATACCATCACTTCACCTAATGCTACCTTTAACTTTCAAAAAAAAGGCCCCTGAACTATGTTGACAACCGTGCCGTCTTGGATTTACACCGTGAAAGATTCCCACTGCGCAGGTGACCCGAGCCCTCACATGACTTCCAGGCTGGATAAGGGGGCGCTTGTCCCAATGTTTGTCACATGCGATTATGTAACGTCCCTATATCAACAACTGTGATAACACACCATATGTAGTCCTGTGTAATCCGCTGACTTCCTTTACCGACCAGTCATTAAGAACATTGAATGGCTCAAGTATGGTGCCTGAGGGTGTAGTCATGGGAACTGGCTCTGTCATGACCTTTCTCCTTTGTCGCTGGTCTGATACAAAAAAAAAAAAACACTTGATGATAAACTGTCTTTTGAATGTGTACCTTTCAGAAGACTGATTGGAGAACTTAAAATTAAAAGCAGTTGCAGATCAGTAAAAACAAGCTAAGAAAATGCATGAAAACAAAGCAATACTGCTGTTTTTTTTTTAATGATCTGTCCATCTACTCTCTGACATCCTTACAAGTGCCCCTCAGTAATGCTCCATAAATAACCAAACAGGAACAGTCAAACAATAGTGTTCAAGGAGGAGACTCTTGACTTCCCCTATAGCCCAGACACCTGCAACATGTGGATCTCTGTGGGCTAGTAAAGTTCTGGTTTGGTCCTGAGTGAGTCCTGGTCAAATCTGAACTCAGTAGCAATTTAGCACAGCAATTTAATACAGAAAAGGTGTTGGCAGAAAAATCAAAAGTGATACAGATCTGGCAGTGTTTTTTTTGGTGTTTTTTTAGAAAAGGAAGTCGTTCACAGGTTGCACGGTTTTGCATCTTATCATGGCTTCCTGTCATCGCTGTTGCCTTGGTGATGTTTGTTTGTTTTAACACTGCAGTGACAAAAAAAAAAAAAAAAAAAAACTGTGGCAAGAGCAAGTAATCACACACCGAGAAAGATCAGCATGAGACAGATTGAATACTGACCAAAAAGGCAATGACAAACAAAAATAATCCTGATGAATAAAAACAACACAGCTGCACTATATTTGTCATTTTCGCTTTTGTCACTACATTGGCCTCACAGTTTGGAGGAGCAAACAGTAACAGCATCTGTCAACAATAGGTATGAAAAGACAGAAATGGAAAATTCTGATAGATGCCAGATCCCAACATCCCATATTTAATGCATCCAAAGTGGCTATGTTTGTGCGTGCGGAGGTGAGATAATGGAGATAACTGGTGAGGACCCAAAAGTGGGTTGTGGAACCGTTTTCAGTGGTTGGCGAGGTAACACTTGCCGCCTGTCCGTTTCAGGGGGTCGGGTTAAATGGTAAATGGTCTCAACTTATATAGCACTTTTCCGACTACATTAAGCACTCAAGGCGCTTTACAGCAAGGATCCACTCGCCCATTCACACTCGCATTCATACACCGATGTTCGCAGACACTGGGGGCAATGTGAAGTGTCTTGACACACAACAGACAGTGTTCACCTTCAGGAGGCCGGATTCGATCCCCTGACCTTCCGATCATGAGATGCCTAACCTGCGCCCTAACCTGCGCCACTGTCGACCGGTTAGGGATACGGTTATGATGAGGGTTAGGAATGGCAAATGTCATGTAAGTTGTGTTTCACTCACAAAGATCTCCCACATATTTTTTAGAAACTGGAGGGTCTTGGCTTTCAAATGAAGTATCCCACTCATAATATGCTTTGAGATTTGTGTATGCATTGTTAAAACCTATTGGGCAATTTTGGTCTGAAATCATATTTGCTTGTTTAACAAAAAATTGTGTGGAAAAATACAATATTTTTTTACGATATATGACAAATGACATGATTATTTGGGTTGTGGCTTGTCATTCCAGGCAGGGTAATGAAGTGTCCTGAAGGCACTTGAAAACCACTGGCTACAATCTGGCATGGCATGCTTACATGCGACTCATTTATTTTTATTGACATGCACTGTCATTACCAGATGAAGTCATAATGATAATTGAGGAATATAACCCATGGCCTTCTGCATCAGCACCAGTGGCAGAAAGCACCTTAGGCATCTTACATAGGCTACAAGGATACTTGCATTGCGTGGACCATCTGCAGCACATGCTGCTCTTTGGCTCTCGGACTGACAAAGGTCTGGCATTGTTCACATGAATCCCAGAGCCAGTCCTTCTTTGACCTGATTTAATCCTAGTATAATAATACTTTAGGGGAGGTTGAGTCTTCACATTCATTGCACAACATACTATTAAACTGGTTACGTCTGTTTACAGACTCAGTTCTAGTATTCATGGGAAGAATTGGCTCCCTCGATGCAAATATTGCTGAACCTTGGCAACTTCATGTATTTTCCTGACTCCAAACTGGATTCTTGAAATACAATATTTACCCATAAATATCAAAGAAAAACTCAGCTCTTTCAAAACCATTTATTTAGACTTCAAGTATAGTATGACATCTATGCTTCTTCATGATGCTTTGAGCAGAAGGTTCTCCTTTATTTCAAGTGACAGAGTGTCCAAATCTAGTGATAAGCAACGGCAGCCATAGACACATAAAGAGCCAGATTTAGACAAACCAAACAGAGAAGATGGATTAGACACATATAGACTTTTCAACTGAACAAAGTGTGGCCTAGTTCTGCCTTGGGAGAAACTCTGACATAATCTGAAGTGGTGTGTTTTTAACGGGTTGCTGGGTCAATGAGTAACCACTAAGGTATGACGCAAGAATGTAATTTCACTTTATTAAGCCTCCATGTTGATGATCTGCTCTCGATCGTTGTCATTTTGGTCAAACAAGATCCATTTTAATGCGATAATGTGTTGGAAATCTAATCTCAAAGTACATGTGTAAAGGGACAAGTGCACGAGGAAGTAGTTACCAAGACATGTGAAGTCGGATGTTGCGTGTAACACCACTACAAGCACTTGGGGCGCAATCCCTCTATCTGCCTATCTATCAGCTGCAGTAAAGATGAAAGACTCAGATAACCTTTCTTAAGTTTTATGTGCGATTAGTTATCTTATCATGTAGGGCTTTTTCCCATTGTGTGACTAGCTTTCCCGATCGAATCTCAGTATTTTGATCACCCCTTGGACAGTATTGATTCCAAATAGGACAGCATCTGGAATTGAATGGGAATTTTGAGAATTCTTGTGGCTCAGTAAGTGTGAAAGAGGATATGAAACAGGGCGGGGAAGTTCTTTGCTAAATGAGTTCCCAAACTGTTCCGCGCAACATTGTCCTCATGAATGGGGAAAGCCGCAACAGTCGGAGCATGAGTTATCTTCAGATTAAACATCAGGCTGCTGAGTCAGCTATGACGCACCCATCATCAACTGTTTCCATGACGGTGAACAGGAATCTGGACACACAGAGGCAGATGTGGTGAGGACTTTGTGGCAGAGGCCGACCAAGAGGACCACATCTGTAATTCTGAACAGCAACATCCTTAGTATCACAGTACAGGATGGTGAATAAAACACATCTGAGTATAGTAAGTCTTCTACAAACATGAGTGGTATAAACAGCTTCAACAGACAGAGGTAATGCCCTTAGCCCAAACAAGGTAATGCCCTTAGCCCACAAAGCCAAAGGTTAATGATTTGATCCCTGTTCTGAGCATTTCCATGTACATTTATACCATTGGGCAAGACATTTTGCTCAGGTTGCCTGTGCAGAGTGCGTCTGAGTTTATGTGGTCAAAGGCGCTATTGGAGCAGATTGCGAGACACATTTCCATAGCAAGACGCTTCAAGTTTCTCTACAATTTTAAGGATTATTTATTCACTACTTCTACAATTACCAATCTGCAGCATCGGTTTCTCTGACCACCACCCACTTATACACACTTTAATTGGGCTTTCTAATATACACTTTCCCAATCTGCTTAGCTTCTACAATCTGACGGTAACAGCATTCACAAGGCAGTAGGGCCTGTCAGAGAGCAGTTGTTGAACAGGAAGTAGCTTATCCAAAACTGAGCGTAACAGCAGAACAAATGACTATAAAAGTGTGTCTTTAAAGGTGCTAATTCATATTAGGAGTAACTTTGTGCTTTAGGGTCACTAAGACTCCTTGCATTGTTATGAGTAATAATCAATAATGTACACGGCCTCTGACATCACGACTGAACTCAGGCTCACTCTCACTGATGTGCCTCTGTGGGCGGAGAGCTTCAAAGACCTGGCGCTGTGCTATGACAACATGCCCAGCTCAGGGTTTGTGTTTGCCCACTGGGACATTGCACGGTTGTTTCAGACAGTGTGTCACACATACTGTACATCCCACAGGAATGTCCCGTGTCATCCCCCGTCCACCAACATCTCGCTAGCAGATTGGGTCCCATGAATGAGGGGAGATGGGATTGGTGTAATCTTTATTACACTTATAAAGAGGAAACTGAAACCTCTTGAAACATCAACAAGACCCCAAACATCTACCAAGATGATGACGTCATCTTGCGATAGTGAATCACGACTGCGTGAATGTGAGAGTTTCATTGGTTTCACTTTAAAACTTCGAGTGACTTATGTAGGTGGAAAAGTGCTATTTAAGTTGAACCTTTTACCATTTGAAAAGTAGCTTGAACACCTTCTCTGTGAGGAAAGCCATGGGCCCCCCAGGGCAAGCAGAAAAGCTCATTTTACTCAGAGGGACTTTAAGGCACTCCCATAATTGGACATTTTGCACAAGAGGATCACAGTTTTAATGGGAAATGAGAAGTGACAGCATGGTGACTAAAAGAGTAAAACAGAAGAAATCCCCTCAACAGAGTGACGATATATCCAATGTTTAGATGGGCCAAGTAACTTCTGAGTAACATGGCTTTGTGGTGAGTAAGTAATGGCTCCGTAGGAAAAAGGTCAATCCCGTGTATGGAATTCACCAGTTATTTTACATTATAAGCCAAAACGTATAGGCAGTACATGTACCTCGTTGTCAATCAAATTGTAGATTCCTCTTTGTTGCATAAATGTGCACAGGTCCTGGTACATTTCTATCTACAATAAAGAGTAGCTACTGCATGTGTTGGGGTTGAACTTTGAAAACCCTGCAGTAAGAGTGAGCCGCTGGCACCAGATTCAGTACCAGAATCCTGGTCAGGAGAACCAGGGCATGGCCTGTATTTCAGGTTGATGAAGGAAATGCGGAACCTTCTTGTTGCCAAAGTCCTGCTTACCAAGTCATCATTACTATAGTATAAAGACTGTTCCATGATGCATTAAGAACATCAACAGACAGTGGTAGAGATGAATTACATTCTGTAGGTGCGAGACTGAATGATGAATGTAAAATACCCGCTCCTTTTTCGCTGGACGCACTGGCGAGTTACTCACACATTCCATTTATTGAAACCCATCAGGCTTCCATCATCGCAACACATCAAACAGCGTATCTCAAGGACGTCCAAATAACGCCGGAAACACAAGTGCAGGCGCCCACTTCCGTCGCCATAGCAACTGCCCCCGTCCCGTCCCGCCCGCATGCTGCGTGTCCATGAGCCTGACCTCCACTGGTACCTTGGTCCCCACAATAACTCCCCGGCCTGTGCGTCCAAATCTCGGTGGGTACAAATAGGATTTCGGATGTCTGGTGTCTGTCTAATCCAGCGGTTTCACAGAACAAGATTACTGTGGAGATTGAAGGCGGCAAAATGTCAGTCCACATCCAGAAAAAGCCAAGGAAATGTCAAGATGGTGTTTTGGTCCAGTGGCCATCGAGGTGGTATCGGAGAGGGATAGATGTGTTGTTGTTTCATATAAACAGTGTCATGACAACCAGGGATGAGGTAAAACTTGCCAAATTTAGATACAGACATACTAGATGGTATTTGGTAGATTGCAAGATAGAAAAAGGGCTCTTTCCTTTATATATCGGAGTTTTCTTTGAATTAATGTTGCAGTGTTGGCATATAGAAGATAAGAGGTGTGCAAATCTGGCCCATGAGTGGATGCTGACATTTGTAAGAGATGTCTTTGATTCAATGGACTAAATATAATGCCAATAGTTGATAGGGAGACTGGCTTATGCTGCCTTCATGTGCTCTGGTAAAGATGATCCCTTCCAGTTGTGAAGAGGAAGTTACAAGGGCATTGTCTCTTTTGTGCTTTTGTGTCATAGCAAAGTGAAACATAAATAAAAAATACACCAATAATCATGATACTAAATTATCACAAAGTCATCAAGAAATCGCTGAACTACTGCAACTATGTATCTGCTTTTGTAAAAAAATAAAATAAACACACGTAAAGAGAAAAGACAGTAGTAAAGTTGAGAAACTAAATAGCTAAATTCATAGTGTCGGCTTCATAATTAGCTGAGAGACCCAAATGTTGATTTTCGCTCATCTGTTGTGTTGAAAGGTCAAAGGTTATATCATCTTGGAAACTTGGGCATCAAAATGATCTCCCAGTTTCCCAGTGGAAAATACCAGATGAGGTGGTGTTCATGTGCAATTTTCTACTCGGCAAGTGGTATTTACGAGACCACATGAAGGCAGCATTAAACTTGTGTTTTTCCCACTATGTAAACTTGCTGCGGTGGTCCTTGGCTGTGGTTGGTGGATTGTGTTCGGAGTGCACTTTTCTTTATAAAAATATAAAATCTGATGCAAATAGTTTTGTTCTGTGTCTTAAAGGGACTATACGGAGTTTAAAATTGTTAAGACTAAGTATTTTCATCCCCCTATGTTCCAGCCATGTCCTAATGTGTAGAATGAGCTCAGACCTATTCACCACAACTGCCTCTAAAATCCTGCAGTCACCCAAAAAGGTGTTAATTCGGGTCCGAAGTGCCGTCATGCACAAGCTTAATATAGAAGCTGCAGTTACGCATAAGGCCTAAGGTAGCAGTAGTGAGCATAAAATTACTAACTTGCTTCTAGCCCCTTTAAAAAGGGGGAAATCATGAGGTCATTAGAATGAAATGTCTTGACCCCAGTCAGATGGTGACTTTGTGATGTGGATATTGCATCAGCCTATAGAGGCAACCATCATTTGTCGATATACTGTGAAGCCTAATAGCAACATAATAAAGTTTCCACTTAGACTTGGCTGGCCGTGTTAGAGGGCGCCGCGCTTTTATGTGAATGTACCTTGCGTCTCCGTGGTAACCGCTATGTTAGTCAGTCCTGAGGTCTGCCTGTAATCCACCCTCGGCTTCTCCGCCTGCTACTTTCATTATAGGACCCTGCTCAGCACAGAGTACACACGTCTTTATTTGATGCCAGAGCAACCAGAACGAAATGTGCCAGAACAACAGCCGAGAGATTAACAGATGAGTGAGATGCAAAATCAACACGAGCAGTTCTTAACCCTTGCTCGTTCATATTGATGGATAGAAGAGATATGCTGAATTATTTTTTAAGAAGGAATTATCGGTGACTAAGAAATAAGGTCGTCCCACACTAAAATGTGCTATAAAAAGGAGACACACAAGTTTACAGCTGAAATAATGTTGCACAAATGTATGTAAGGTTGAACAGTTGTTTATTGGCGGCATGTAAAATTAATGTACTGTATTGCAGTAAGATGAAAAGTCCTTGATGTGGCAATCGTAAATTTGTAAGCAAATACGTTTATGTTAGTTAAAAGGTGTCTGCAACAGATCTCAGTAATAAATATAATGGACAAAAACACATAAATTGGCTGCAAATTGATAAACAGGAAAAGGACTATATATATACACACCGGAGTGCTATACAACCTCAGTAGTTTAACATGTGTCACCCAGTGTCTTAATGTCGTGAGGTTGTTTTTACACCATATTGCCTCCTCCATGACTGAGGCAACAACTGTACAAGAAGACCAAAAGCTGACATTTCATAAATAACTACCAGGCGTTCAGGGGCCTGGCTACACATACATGGATGTTTTGTATCAAGACACATTATTTGAAAACAAGTATTCCAAATAACAGTCAATTAATAAGCACTTGATTAGCACCTTTTATTGTAACTGCAGTGGTTGGTAGATACTGGGGGATAATCTTATAAACATTAATGAACAAGAATATGCTTCACTTAAAATACAAGAAGTTTGAAGAAATCAAATCCATCCACCAAATCTATCATCCATTCGGGGTGGCAGTGGCTCAGAGGGTTGAGCGTTGGACAAAATGCATCCCCCACAATGCTTCTGTGAATGCACCTGATTGAGGAAGTGATGGTACGTAAGTTTGTGGTTAGGTAATACTATATACTTCCACATTTGCATTTGACCTATTCTGCAATGCTGCTGGGGAAGTAGGGATCATAGCGCGCTTGGGATGGGCCCAATCTTTAGATCTTGTGAAAGGTTCAGCTAACCACTGAGCCACCGTACTGCCAACAAGAGAATATATAATGCAGATCGCGTAGTTAATATATTTCAAGTTAGCCTTTTACAGAACTGAAAAATGTTCAATGAATGAATGCAGAAGTCAATCTTCCTGATTTTAAGCAGCAGATTTCTCAACATAAAATTCCTGTGACTGAAATATACATGTATAGTAGCCAAGTCTCTAATCCAAACAAGAGATACTATCAGACCTTTGCTAGGAAGTTTTTAAATCTGCGTCAAGTTATGTCCATTTACGCCACGGCCATGCGTTGGGGCTGCTCCAGGTTGGCTCTGAACTTATCGAGAAAGCGCGAAGCCAATTCGTCATCCACCAGTCGGCCGTCGCTGGAAAGTGTAACGGTCATGAGCTGCCTGGTCCGGAGGCCCTGCTCGTCATCACTCAGCTGCAGTTCCTGTCGGGACGTCCCGACGGCGAGGATACAAGCTTGAGGAGGGTTGATCACCGCGCTGAAGCCGCTGATGCCGAACATGCCCAGGTTGGATATGCTGCAGAATCAATGAGGCAAGAACAACATACAGTCACAATAACCAGGGAGAATAGGAACGTCTGATGTTAAATGAAAGTAATGAGCGTGATAACTGTTAGTTTTCTTACTGCTTGTGGTATAAAACATGTTTGTGTTTTGCAACAGCAATCCCTGACAATGAAAGTAACAATATGGACACTGTATGAGGACACACATCTATAAGGATGTGCCTTGTATCATGAGACCCCACACCTTGTCAGCTGTGTTACCCTTTTCCCCTTTAAAATACATGCTGCAGATGAAGCTGTGATACCAAATTAGGGAAAAAAAAACAACGTTCAACTAATACCCCAAACTGCTTTTAAAATATGAAAAAGTAGGTCTGACCGGTCTAGGCTGGGTTGATACAATATTATTTAGTACCCCTTGAAAACAGTCCACTGATCAGTTGAAGATGAGCACATTATGAAGTGAGTAAGCCTCACCCTGGGGCCTGTAGTCTGCCATTCACCTTAATGAGAATTCTAACCCGAGGGACTGAAGGCAGAATAGATCAGCGGAGCGCGTATACAGCCCCTTGAGGAAAAAGACGAGCATCTCCATAAGAAATCATCGCCTCTGCCTGACACAGAAACCCCATTCAAGTCTAAATGATGCCATTAATTCTAACGAGTTGAAACGCCTGCCTCCCACTTTTCTCCGACTGATGGCACAGTAACTGATAGTCCTAGCCTCGCTCGAGCTATAATAAAATGCAGAATAGGCCAAAATGAAATAATAAAAGGTGTCATCCGTTTGCATCTGAAGATAATTATAATTCTTTTTTTAATATTTACCTGAAAGAACCACCCTGGTATTCTTCTGGGAGGAGTTTGCCATCTCGGGCCTTTTGAGCCAACATCTATAAAAGAGGAAAAATATGATTTGAAGTAATAACAGAAGATGCAGAAAACCCATTATGTCTTTGGACTACAGCCTTTTACAAAAAATAGCATTTAGAGACACAATGACTGTCATTTAAAAGTTTTCGAAGTGAACAGTTTAGTTTAGTCCTTCACAGTAAAATGTAGGGGCTCACTTTCATTGTTTGTAGACTGGTTTTTAAACTTGAAAGCGATCACCAATAAATATACAACCCTTGTAAATGCATCTTTTTTTAAATCAAATTACATAGGACAGCGGTGGTGGTCTGAGAATGTTTTTTTGGTGTTTTGTGTTCTTTCTTTAGCCTTTTTTTTTGCCAGACAGAAGGGCTCCAATCGAAAACCCAGCCAGGCAGGATCCACAACAGAAAGAGGTGAGATAAATGGGAGCCAGCAGAGTGTGCAGTGTCAGAATGAGAGAGGGGAATAGACAACACCCAAATGAGGAAGCAGAGCACCTAGACACACGTTATCAGAGGCAGGTTTGGTCAATCCATAAACAACTAGAGCATGACAAGCAGTGTCCGTCGCGACTGGCTGGTGGTGGAAAATAAAGTTTAAATGTTTAAAAAAAAAAGGAAAAGGGAGAGCTATAATTCACGATTTGAAATGATCCTCTGCAAATAACTCCTTGGAGTCTTTTCACATCAAAACTCAACTATGTCGATGCTGGATATTTCTCCAAAATGCTTCAGGCCCAGACTTATCTCATTGTGCTGTTCCGCTACTCTAAATGAGCTCCAAAAGGTTATCACAAACCACGCCAACGCAGAAAAGTCAAGAGTGAGGCAGCCTGGTAGACAATGTGTTGCTGTCAGATGGCGTCACAGATTTGACAAAAACAGACCGAAGCACATTCATACCCAAATGGCCACAACTGACCTTTTTTTTTTAACCTCATTCATATTGCATGCTCATTATATTCAAGGCCAATTAACACCAGCATGAATAATTAGCCTAATGGAGGTGGGTCACGCCAGTGGATGGCTTGTATTCCCTTGAATCCACAGCTTCCCGTTGTCTTTCACAGCATCCACAAGCCTTCATTCAAAAATGTAATAAAATGAGTGGTTATAAAGTTTTTATAGTTGACCTTTATTGACCATTGACGCTGGGGACCCGGCAGCACACAGCTCCACAGGTGAAGCTGAACAAACGGCTGAACTTCCAAAAGGTGATTTGAACCAATCTACAAACAAACCAGCACTGCTTTACCCCATTTCCTTGACTATTCATCAATATTTTTGGTGCAAAAAACATCACGGGTGGCGCCATATTGTTTTGGCGCCACCCGAAAGTATGACACACGAGGAAGTATGAATGCGGTAATAGCCTAAAGGGGCTTTTAAAGCACAACTATGTAACTCATGACCCCAGAGGCCATAAGCGCCACTGCATGTTTTTTTTTTTTTTACACATTAATTGTCCGTGAGAGTAAATACTGACAGAAAAAACAAAGGGAGAGAGGGATATTGTACTTTGTGCCACAACTCAATTGAGATTTTTTTCACTAAAACTTGACTGTAAACACTGCTAAAGCTAGCTTTGCCCGTTAGCCTGTTATCTTCTTCTTCGTGATTCTATTAGTGTAGTTGCAAGGGTGATTTTCTGGACAGAGACACCAGGGGGAGATGAAAGACCCCCCAATCAACCCATTAACATGAAAAGGATTTATTAAGGTAAACAACTTACTTAATTCTTCTTTAAATGGGTGGCTCTCACTATGCAGTATGCACTATGTGTCATGGCTAATTCCCTTAGCTGCCAGCGGAGGGCGCTCGAAGCAACATACAAGCTCCCTAAAAAGCAGTCTTTTACTCATCAATTGTATTTTCCATGCATACATTTATGTTTAAAACTGAATAATCAATGCTGAGGTGCCCAAAAGAAGGTTTATAAGCTCGTTTTATAAGTCATTTTTTAATAGACTTTTCCAGAAATTAGGACCGACTTATTTGTACATCCATAAATAAGATGTCCAAATTGAGATGGTTGAGGAAACTTGCATTCATCCAGTTAAGAGCGAGGCACTTGACACATATTTATGACTGAATGCCGCGTACACTGACACCAAATTAAAAGTCTGGTCTATTCCCAGAAATGAGCCGCAAGATACCCATTACGCAATCTACTGTACTCTTCGCCATGTGCTTGAGAATGCCCAAGCCAGTAAATTTTAAGTTCACGTGTGCTATAAATGTCTGTCCCCAGCTGCTGTCTGTGTGCAGGACAGAGAGACAACAATCGCTGCTTTGTGCTCCATATGTGGCCACTAACAGCTGAGACAGTCGAAGCCAAAAAGCCGGGGCCGGCAAATCCAACCAGTTCTCGACAGGAGCCAGGACGTGTCTAATGGGGTATGCTGCACAGGTTTGCTGAGCACAACTGAGCAACCAAAAGCAATTACCGATACATACAATACACATCACTGCCAACAAGACTGTGGGCGTCAGTACTTCTTCTTCTTCTACTGCTGGGAGTCAACATAGAAAGGAGCGTATTAACAGCAGTTTGGCAGGACATAAGATAAATGCAATGGGTCACAATATTCAGATGTTGTACGGTGCATAAACAAGATCTAGATCAGTGTTTGTCAAACTGTGGTACATGGATTGCTTGTGGTGGGGCATTCAAGAGCCCTTCACAAACAGTACAGTAATGAACACAATGAAATAATTCGTTTGGTACTTTGGTGTTTTTGTTGTGAGCAACCGAGGAGGCAGGAGGGGAGATGGGAGCGGTGCATGATTTATGGTAAATTTAATTTAAGCACTATACCCGATGTAGCAGTGGAGCTAAATTTGTTTTGTCCTCCTTTAGCATGTTGTAAACTCTATGTTGTAAAACAGAAAGGATTTATATCCAGTTCATGAACTTGCAGGCTACTTTTCTAGCATTTCTGTGACGTTGACCCTGTAGGAAAGTAGGAAACTTGTAGGAAAGTTAGGAATGAGCTTGGACCACATTGCGATTGTTGATATTTTCATCGATATCCCACACAACCAAACCATAACAGAGAAATGTGAGGCATAAACACGTGATGGACTATGCACAGCCTTCGAGCGCTGCCTTTCCCTCAAACCCAAAGTGCTGTTAACCCCTCCGTTGTACCCCTGCTACAGTTTTTCTTTACGCATACAGTTTTGCTAATGCTAATACTTCATACAACTATTTAATCACTTTTATAGACACTGGTTTGTTATGAAAACAAGCGAGTGCCAAGGCTGTTTACCTTGGCATTAGCGGAAATCTCCTGGACACCTTTGTTGGCAGCGTCTTTGATGATCGGAGTGATGAGGCCTCGGTCTGTTGCCACGGCGATGGCGATGTGAATTGTGTCAAGCTCGTGTGCTCCATCTCCCGACCATGTCACATTCACTTCTGGCATTTCCTAATGGACACAAGAGGGACATTAAAATGGCCTTAGTTCTTTATGAGTTTAAGAGCAGCAAAGTCAAATGGTTTATGCCTTTATGTTTATTGGCCTAAAGAATGTTTACAATGTGTCAGACATTAATGCACTTCCCCCGACTATAAAACGGCACATTTACGCTTCACATTGCTCATGAAATGTTCTTGCATCATAATTTCTCAGAACCCTCTGATGTGACTTTAAATCTATGAAAAACGCTTACGTCTGATGTAACGGACAAAGACATTATTTTATTTTTCAGTACACCCAGTGTTTCATGTCTGAATTTTACAATCATGCACTGAATTCAATAATACTATCAATAATACAAATAATATCCAGAGTATTACAGTAATGCTCAACAGTGATGGACAGAATGAGTTAATGGGTAAGTTCTCCATCGACTGATCTGTAAAACCAAGAAAACCCTTGTGTTATCTCGCCAACATGAACAAGTCGAGTATTATGCTCGCTTTACATTCATTTCTAAAAATAAACTTGCCACATGTGGATCACAAAGAATGTACTTACTTTCAGTGTCACAGCAGCTGCCTTGATAATGAAGTCATTAACAGACACTTTTATTTGTTCTGGAAAGACAAAAGGCATGAATGAGAACATCTGTTAGTCAGTTCACGACTTAGCAAGACAGATTTTTAAAACAAGCAGACAAGAGGATAACAATCTCCCAAACATCCCACTAGGCACTTTTTTTTTTTTTTTTTTATTACCCAGCGTTTGGTGCAACACTGGTGGGACAGTGGAGTCGGGCCTGGCACAGAGCTGTACCAGACTGTTATGAATGCCGTGAGCAGGATGATTAATGAGCTAACCGTGAAATCTCGCTGGTCCTGAACAAAGGAGGCCCGGCAAAAACAACCGGCAGAGAATCCCCCCGAACACACATAGGCCCTAATAGGTCTGGAATGATGGGAGCGTTCCCTCATGGCGCAGAGATTTACTGTTTGCTTAGTAGATTATGCGTGCTGAAGTCTGGGTAACTACTTGAGATCATGTAGCTCAAACTTTCAAGATCATTTTACTCAAAAATCTAGAGAATTAATTACTCAAGTAAAAGTTGGAAAATACTTGAGCACTGAGTGTATAGAGAGAACGTACTGAGAGTAAACAACAACTGAGGGCCAAGTTGACCCAAGCATGACAGGCATTTTAGGTAACAGTTGTGACACAAAGATAACCTTCCCTTTTCTGAAGTAGCTTTTGGTTTGTCCAACAACCACAAAGCTGTTGCGGCAAGTGTGTTTGGAAACGGTTTCTAAGGAAGTTCAGAAGCGAGAGTAGTTGATATATACGCAAAAGCACAGACAGACTAGTCACGTTTCCAGTCAGATGTCCAACGTACTTGCACACGGGTTTCACAGAACATTTGATGTACGTTTACTTCCATCACACAACACGCATGAGTCGATAGGCACAACCAATGAGCGTTGAAATCCATTGTACACACTGGCAACTATAGAAAAACGATTGCCCACAACAGTACGTTCTGTTCATACTACTGAGGACAGATTGGAGTCTCCTTAATGTTAACAAGTCATAGGTTTAAACTGTCAACAAGTCATAGGTTTAAACTGTCAACAAGACAGGAGGTTATTTGGAACCTAAAACAGATTCTCGATTGGTTTGACTGAGGCTGGAAAGTGTTTTTTGGTCGGATCAATTTGTCATGATATTAACAAATGTGTTATTGGTAGATAAAGATGTCAAGATGCTAGGTAAGATCCACTTTTTCACGGCTCAATTGCTATTTGTTGGCATACAGCAGCCCGAAAAAGTAAATCTGTTGCTTTTAACTTAAATTTTGCTTTTAACTTAAATTTTGTTATCTGGTTGAGGTTACCTTTGGCTAATTCTTTGCGCAGTAGCATGACAGCCGCCACGTCACAGTCCACAGTGGCGTACGCGTGGGGGATGGTGGTCTTCGACTGCGTTAGCCTCTGAGCGATCACGCGGCGGATATTCGTGGCCGGGATTTCTGTGAAAGTACCCTGAGGAAGAGGAGAAAAGGAGGAATGAAAACAATAGCAAGAGATAGATGCGAGATGTGGCTAAACTGCATTGTGGCTAATGCTCCGCTAGTGCCCAGAGCAGCTTAAACGCCGACTGTGGAAGCTCTGCAGACACACAAACTAGTTGTATTTATTTGATACCTTTTTTTAGAGCGGAGGAGGATATAAGTCGCACTTTTTTTTCAATGTTTGGCTGGGGGGTGTGACTTATACTCAGGTGCGACTTGTATATCAAAATATATAATTTCAAATGTTTATTTTCATACTGACAGCCCGTAGAGGGCGCTTTAGGCTTGTGTAACTTTATCTGCTACTCCTGAACCACTGAAGATTTAAAAAAACGGTAATCAAGCAGCAGAAAAAAAGTTTGCAGTGAGCGAGAAACTTGTGAGGGACTGGCGAAAAGCGAAGATTACTCTTACTGCAATGAAGAAAATCGCAGGCTAAAAGCTCTATGGCCACAGCAAGAGGAACGAGTTCGCAAATGGGAGCTTGAACAACGTGATGCCGGGAGAGGCTTGTCCGGAGCTAGAAATATATGTTTTTTTCTGCTTCATTACGCATTTTTTGGCTGGTGCGACTTATACTCCGGAGCGACTTATAGTCCAAAAAATATTGTACTGAGGCTTAGTGGCTTAACTGATATGGTCTACTTAAAATACAGCAAGTAGCAAATGTCAATTTATAAAACTCTCTGTCAAAGGTCATGTCTCAGACCTTAATAATAAGTGCTATGGCTAAAGCAGGGTTTAAAGTGGAAGAGGTACGGCAGCTCACCGGTGTGCCTGGCTTCCCTGGCACAGAAAGAGGAGGGACATTGGGTCTGCTGCCGGGGGGTGGTGGAGCGGCAGCTGGAGCTGGGGCTGCAGTGGGGGCCGCTGGGCTTGGGGCCGTGGGCGGAGGAGCGACAACAGGCGAAATCAATTTAGCGTCAGGTGATGCCTTCAAAAGATTCATCGCGTCTCTGCAAAAGGGGAGAAAAACAAGTGAATCCATTGAAAATTATAAAATGGAGTAGATAAAACACAAGAAGCAGGCTTTTATCAGTCAACTTAAAGCACAGTAAGAGCAGGGTAATTGGATGCCATTTCCGTCCTGTTTCCATGTTATTGCGCTGTAAAGTAATGCTTGTTTGTGTAATTGTTTTTCTTTATTGTATTCGGCACAGCAGGCTTGAAGTCATCTCTCCTCCGAAACCGTCTCTGCAGCAGCTATCCTGGGAACAAACAAACCTGCTGGGGCTAGCATCAGGTGTCGGCACATAACAACCCCGCTCACGACTTCACCTTATTATGTTCCAACAGGTTTTGTGAGCTCGCGACACGCTGACTTTTCTCTTGTCAACATAATGGGAGTCTGGTAAAACATTGAAACCATTCAAATGTGGGCTAATATTTCGAGCAATTTTCCTGCAAAGTATGTGGGATTGTAAGGGGGAAGGCATCAGATGCGTCAGAGTTAATTCCCCTAGTTTCAGTTGATCGCCCTCAATTCGCTTGTCATGTCCAGACCAGCTGCCCCTGCCCTCAGAGTGAGAAAACATTCAGGTACACACACATTTCCTTTAGTCGTGTGTGTATTTGTGATTGGGCTGCTGGGGCCACTTGGAAATCCCCGTGTAGTAAATGTAGAACTTCCTCAACAACTACCAATAAAAAAAGAGGGCTCGGACAACTGAATAAACAGTAACAGTATTTGCTATGTTGTTTAAATTAGATAACTAAATTAGCTGGAAGGCTGTGAGTAAAGCGTTTAAGTGAAAAATAACCAGCAAAAATCCCCTGCTTTCTGGGGAAATAGTACACGCACTAAACACTTAAGTCTTCCAGGTCAAAGCTGTCATCCAATTTGGCTTTCTTTTTTTTTTTTGTAACATTATGAGGTGGCAGTGCTTTTTCACAATGACCATTAAAGTGAACGGACTGCCAAAGGGAGCCAGTGACTAGAATACTAACAAGCAGAAGCTCCATCTCTCGCATGCACAGGGGCGTGAGCTAAATGAGCAGCAGATGCACAAAGGCTGCCATTAATAAACTGGATTGTGCTGCCATCTAGGACCCGCTGAGGCGCTTCAAGATTAATAAACACAAGCTTTCCCATGAGGTAAATGCATTAACATGTTGCTTTACATCTTGTCCTTTGTGCGTGCGATAAAAGTAAACGCTTATTGCTGAACTTTTTGTAAAGAAGAGAAAAAAATAAGTAAAATGCAGACATTGCAACACTGCTGGCTTTACAGTGGTATGGAACGAGTGATGCATTCAATGTTGCTTAAGTGCCTTTCAGTACTTCTCCAACTACCACCTCTGAATATCCTGTACAAAGTTGAAGAAACAAGGTTCCAGGAGCTCAACACTCGTGAGCCTCGCATTTTTGCTGTTGACAATGAAGCCCTTCCTGTGGTTACGTAACTCGCCGTGATCTCATCCATAGGTTGTGTGACCCGTGTTATTCATGCCCGATAAAGACCGGCCTCACGACAAGGAGCAGAGGGAGGGGTGCCCTGCTCCGATGTACCCCACAACAAAAGAAAGGAAACCAAGTCTATTCTGGCCTTTTCTCAAGAAGCTCAGCCTATGTGTAACCGAGGCTTAGTTTACAATGCAGTGTAGATTTACGGCAACAGGCGGAAGCTGAACTACTTTAGAGCCCAACTTTGGGAACACAAAATAAATAAAAATATCAAATTGATCTAATACAGGGGTGCGATTATTAGTCAAGTTTGTTCACAGTTTAAAGCTTTGTAATCGAGACTACTGGTGGGTACCATTAAATAATACCAGTATGGTACCTCTATTTTTTGCAAGTACTGTAAAAATATATATCTTTATAGACCCAGTTTTGATGCTGTTGGGTCCAGGGACAGTTAAAGGAAGTTACTTGCTTGTTTCAGCTCAAATAAATGAAACACATTTAAGAGAAATAGTCTATATATGGAATATATTAACATTATTTTTCTGTTTTCTAGATCTAGATGACAAATATTTTAGTATAGGTATCGAAAAAACGATCGTTAAGGTGTTTTTTCTAGCCATTAAAATGACGCTTTTTGGATTATAAATCAAGCAATTAAAGAGAGCTATATTTGGAGTTTAAGAGCAGAATAAGGTTCTACATCACTGCAACGAGATCGTCAGTGATCTTGTACCAGGAATTCAACAATCATTTAATGCATTGTCTATGGCAAATGGACTGTTAATTTGCATCACTTTCTCTTTCTTTTCAGCACTGCTGCACTAATTGATTGCGGTTCGTCAGTGCGCACAGAGAGTAATAATTTAGCAAAGATTAATCAAGGATTCAAGCAAAAAGGGTACTTCATAAGCCACAAATTGCGTATCCCTCGCTTCTCCCCATGGTACAGGGGCTGTTACTATGGGCACCAGTGGGTCCTGGAGACTGGGTTGCCATGGAGACTGAAGTTGCTTAATGAGATTCCCCAGCAGGGTGTGAGCTGGGTAACGAGGGCATTCAATCAGCTCCCTCCTGACAGCAGGTAGCTCCGTGAGTGTGTGTGTGCGCAGCTAACTGCTTACTTTAGGCTGAACTTATCATATAACGAGATTGAATTGGCTGAAATGTAACAAGTGCTCTTTTCAACGACCCAAACCTTTTATGTTTCTATCATCACAGCACCACTGGCCTGACAGGTCTGTCCTTCAGAGACACCACTGAGAGCTCCGGGGGCAGGGTGTGAGTGCAGATGCTAACAGGTGCCTCCTGCAGATAGGCTAATGTCCTGTTTGTGTAAACAAATTATGGAGGACTACAGAGGACAATCGTTAATAGCATCCAGCACCCTCACAGTAAGTTGGTTTAATCTTGTAGCACACTTATTCAAATAGTTTAGGCTATAACAGTATACTACCAAATTATTATTTTTACAATATAAGGTGATGATGCAATATCCATAACACAAGAAGCCACACTATACAGTAAAATCACTGAGGTCTTCGATCTGAACGAGAGTCAAAAATGTGCAAATATTCCGTTTTCCCAATTTAGCTCCATTTTAGGCTTGTTTTTGTCCCACTTTAATTTAGTTGTCTTTTTTTAAATCTGGCATTGACATATTCTAATAAACAATTCCTTTGAGTTTGTGTTTAAAGTTAATGGAGGGTATTGTGTTGAAATCATTTGGTAAAAATATTGCAACACTCAAATACCACAAGTCATAGTGTGCAATTTTAAGGTGCTTTAATTTATTTTTTCAATTTCCAAACATTAAAGTTGTAAGAATTAAGCCTGCATACAGACTTGGTGACATCAAGTCTGTGTTGGACTTTTAGATACAGATTAGAACAGCCCTCGGGGGAAGCCGCCCAGCATGATACAAGAAAATACATCACTGACATCAGCACCAAGGCTTCAACCCAACAGGGGTTAACTACAATCAATGCTGTGGTAGGCAAACAACTGTGTGAAGAGCTCTAGGTCTAATGTATAGTGTATTGTACTGTGTATTCTCATAAATCTGTCATAGTGAGCATAAGGCGCAGACTTGTGGCTTATAAACCTGCTTTTGGGCACCTGGAAATGGATGTGTGTGGGAAAAGATCCTTGAGAAAGAAGTGCTCTTTTAATCAGATCGGGGAATTATCCGAGATAAAAAACAAAAAACACAAGAAACACCTTCAGCCAACGGCATGCTAACAAAATCAAAGGCGCAATGATAAATTTATGTTGAGACCAGAACAGCTCAGAAAGGTCCATGTACACTTCTATTACTCATCCAAATGCTGAAAATCGAGATCGATGTACTTTTGCAGTAAAGGAAGAAAAAACAAATTGAATCTACTCTAACCTAACAAGTTAATAATATCTGAAAAGGCATGAAGATCAAGGATATGTTAAATGGTATGAATTAAAAACTAATATCAGTGACTTACTCCTTGGTAATGAGTCCTCTTGGTCCAGTGGCCGTTGCTAACTTTGGGTCGAGTCCGTGCGAGTCCAGAATGTGTCTTGCTGCTGGACTAAGACGCAACCTAAAGAAAAGATCAGAGAGAAACACATGACTGAAATTATTTATCAATTCTCATCATGACAATCAACGTGTCACTTTATTTCACTAACACTGCCTGGACATAATTTAACCCGAAATAATTACATGACAGGTTTGGATTTGTTTAGACTGCCATAAAATGACGCACATTCACTCACTGTCGCCTCTAATTGTTTCTGATGTGATGCATGTCGTGTTTACCACAGGGCACACAATCGATGTAAATGTCAGCGCGGGAGGTATTGACGCGGGTCAAGCTGATTCTCCGAGTGTGTAATCTTCCATAAATCAAGCCTCTGCCTCTCAAGTGTCAGGACGAGGCTGCAGAGGAAACCTGCGTGTGTCTGCACTCAGCATGAAATGTTTGCATAACAAGCACAGGCTCAGTTTGTTTGGGAGGAAATCCTCTTCACCTTTGCATTTATTGTGTAAATAACATAGTAAAAGATGGCAAAAATGTGTTGTCATACTAAGCTGAGCAAACTGTTGCTATTTGGATGAAAGCTATGGGAAACAAAAATAAACTATTCATTCAGGAATGTTTAAATGAGAAATCATTTTAAAACGTGATTAATCTAGTCATTCATTGCAAGGCTGGAACGATAAAAAAAATATATTTCTCTTTTAGGCTATTTGTTGTTTACAGAATTTTAAAAAGTCTACTCAGTCTATCTATATCTATAAAATATGCCATTGTAAGCCACATTTATCTTTAAATTAACGTATAAATCACTGGTAATTCATCCATCCATCCATCCATCCATCCATCCATCCATCCATCCATCCATCCATCCATCCATCCATTTCCACTTGTCCGTTGCCGGGTCGTGGGGGCAGCTGTCTGAGCTGCCCAAATCACATTGCACCAGCCCCTTATGGCTCCTCCTGCAGGTGGTGGGTCCACAGAAGGACGGCCTCATGATTCTAACCAGGCCTGTTGGTCTCTCATAAGGGGCTTCTGAACCGCTCTTTACTGACCCGTCACCGAGGACCTGTTTGCCATGGGAGACCCTACCAGGGGCACAAAGCCCCCGACAACAGAACTCCCAGGATCACGTTAAGGTGGCGGTTCCAGGAGGGGTGGTAATTCATTCATTTTTTTTTTTTAACATATCGTCTAGATCTAGTCTTAGACGTATAAGGATGCTGGTGCAGTTTTCCGTTTGACTGTACATTATTTAGCTATACAGCGTGTAGGCCATTATTCTCAGGGTCAATGGTGCATTTCATTGTGCCATTTTCTCACCAGCAGAGAGAGCGGAGTGAAGGAAACATCCATCTGTCAGTCAATTGAGCTACAATGCCATGTTATGCTTAGATATTATGGAAGACTAAATGTCATGTAATCTGTGAAAATACAATAAACTTACGGTCCGGATGTGGGTTTTGGCGTCGGGGGTGCAGCTTGTGCCGGTGGGGGAGTTGCGGCTTGCGGGGCAGGGGGAGCCTCAGACGGGGCAGCAGCAGCTTCGGGAGGGGGCATCTCCACCTGTTTCCAGTCCTGACCCTCCTCCACCATCAGGGCGATCAGAGTGCCCAGAGGGATGTTGCGGCTCCCCTCCTCTATCTGAGAGGCACAGAATAAAACACACGTGATGCTAATATTTCAGTGATCTCTCATATGGTAATTGTACTTGGGGTGAGATGCGAGGCAAAGATGTTATATTGCTATTCCAAAATCATTCATCGAGTATAACAGACTGGACATCTACTGTGTTGTCACTGTCCACTTTGCTGCGGTACACATTTGTTTTTACCAATTTCAGGAAACAAATAAAAGTAGAAAATACACCTATATGTCCTATGTCAGCCACGTATTGTAATGCAAATTGAACCACTTCAATATTTCATTTTTACCATTCAAATTTTCATAGAATGATCTTGCAATAAGGACACTTAAGCAGCACAACCTCTTTACCTCCTGAGCTCCAGTCGCCCCATTACATTTGTATTCTACAGTTCTACATTTTCCAAAGACTGAACCGATCTGTAAATCTTCTGGGACCTCCAACGGAAACCCTTTGCATTTCCATCACTTCATTGCAATCGCTGTTGCCCCGACACAGACCGTGCAAAAGCGCAGCCCTGATGCGGCGGGCTCCCGGAGTGCAATGGACGCTGATAGCCGCCAGTCATTGATTGACCGTCTTGTTGACGGCAGTAGAAGCCAAATCCACAGCCGGCTCGCTCTGTTCTCCCCGAGCAAGGTGTTGTTGCTCGCTCACTATTGATCAGGGTAAATGAAAGGCCTGGTGCAATGTACAGGGACCGGTGGCTTAACTTCAGCCCATATGAGAGGGTATTGACTGGGAGAGAGCTACTTCTTAAAGGTCTTAAGTTGCTAGATGAGAAAATTAAAGATGGGGGAACTCTGGAATACAGGCATGAAAAACATACTGATATTTACTGAACAGCAACAGACTGAAACTTGAATAAACCATTTAAATCAATAAAGATCTTATATTGTACAATCCACAATATAAATTATCGATATTGTCAAACAAACTAAAAACTATGTCCAAAATCATCAGAATCATAAGAAATTCAAGTCAACGTTGTGCATGTTGTAGTGAGTGGGTTTGTCGTTTGGTAGTCTGCATATAGTTATGGGTATTATCTCTTCAGGAATGAGAAAAAAAGTAACATTTTTACTTGTCACCAAATGACTAATCATGCCCCCCCCGAACCAAGTATTGGATTAGAGCTTTGAGCAATTAAACCGTAACTAGACATTCCCAACTATGCCCCACCCCCTCCACACCAACCTGCTTTTAAAAATAGCACGGAAATTCACTGGAAGGGAAACAAGTGGGGGATATGAACACCTGCGCACACCAGAGGGAGATACTTTTATCTGACTCTTTAATACAAAGAGATGAATAAACAAGTAAAAAAAACAAAAAGGGCTTAATATTCTTGCGTGCCCTCTTGAACCCAAGTTTATCTGTTGCTCGCAGAAGAGGTGATGGATGAGGGTAAGGGCCTGAGGGCTACAAAGGGAAATTTCCAACTTAGTTCCAGAGGGTTTTTCCATACGCTACAAACAATTAGAGCTGAAAAAATAATTAGTGCATTAATCATGAACTACTTAATCGCGTACTATGTGTTTTGACCAAACAGACTCCTGCATCTGAGCACACGCACTTTACCTGAAAGACAAAGCATGTGTATTAACTACATACTAAGCCAGAGGTCTTACCTTTATGTAACCTCCTCAGAGAGCTACTTGTGCATCAAAGAGGCTTGTCTAAATATGCCATTTAGATGAAAAATACTTTATTTTTGTCCTTATACTCTACTATTTTGTGTACCCAAGTTTGCAGATTCTGTTCAAAAAGAAAATGATCTTATTTTAGGTATAATATTCAGATTTTTCCCCAAAAGCAATACACTTTTTTGATTTATTCTCTTTTTAACTATGTTGCGCATACTGAATCACAACATACATATCATTACAGGAGTGTTATTTATCCCCCGAGCTTCTAAACATTGAGGAACTTACCCCGATCATTATGTATGCCATATTTAACTAAAGATTCATGTAAATTCATGAAGAGCACATTGTTTACACTTGCAGAGGTCTTGTGAGTGAGTCTAAAGTTGGGTATGACGCTGAACACAGGATGTGATTAAGGAAGACACATCGAGGTGGGCACAGCACTGCCATCAAATGGTCAGGGGAATGAAATGTGTCCTGGATTATCAGTTGTACAAGCAACACACGAAGAGCTGTGCGATGTGAGAAAATAATGTGATGTTTTAGAGAATATTGTGACATTGTGAAATTTGAACCTTCAACCTTGAACACTTAAGTTCCATTACAATTAAGCAAACGTACTTAGTATTTTTGTCAAAGTAGGTAAACAAGAATGAAAAAATATATCAATACTAAAATAAAAATTAACCAGATAAGGAAATTTGTGACTTAACGGGAACTTTTGCACATGTGCGCAGCGTTTGCAAAAAATGTCTACATCTCAGTCACATGGAAGACCTGATTTTACGATATATTGTGTCACTCACGATCACAGTAATTTCGGAATATATTATGCAGCCTTAAATAAATTATTCCTTGAGTAAAAAGAGATAGGCACATCACTTCTTAAATAATGCTTGTACATCAAAGTTTGTCCAGTTATTTTTTTTAAATGTATAATGTTCTTTTCACAGTGTGCACAATGTCTTTCAGTCAGAGATTTAAAATGGCCACTGTAAGTCTGCTCTGACTGAATGACCCAACAGTGGAATAGAGGCTGTTCTACATGAATGAGCTGGCGGTTAAGAATGAACATGTGCTGTGAACTGTGATTGATATTTCCACATTCATCTGCTTTCTGGTGATAAATAGGCTGAAAGTCTAAATGCTGGACTCACTGTATTTAATATATTTCTATTGCAGTATTAGTGAAGACATACTGTACATTTGTTGAAAACTATTACTTCTGAAACTTAGCTGAGTATCCTCTCTTAATGGGAACCACTGAAGCTTGTCAAGCTGTAGACAGGGCCAAGGAGAGATTACTGGGGATCTACAGGCAGAAGCAAGTAAAATGTAATGCTTTTTATATGATTTTTTTTCTTATATTCTGCTCATGTTTCTTAAGATTCTAAAAATTCATTCAAACTGAGAAATTTGGGTTTTGGGTTTGTTTGATTTAATGCTAGTTGGAATCAAATATAATGCTTTTCAATACATTTCAGGCCTTAATATTGGCACAGTTAATTTGATGACTATTAATGCTGCACCATGGAAACTCTGGATTGAGACAGAAGGCTGTTTAAGTTGCTCGCTGAGGTGAAAGGGGAGATTAATGTTACAGTTATTTTCCAGTTTGTCTCACACACGCACAAATATCGACATACAAACCTCATACATCAAACCGTAAAGCTGCATTTTCAAAAAATACCTTGCTCAGTTCAGTTCACCACCACGTTGATCCAATAAGAAGAGCTATGCGTTTATGAAAGCCCCGCACTTTCTTACGGAGCGTGATTTATTATATCCCTGGCAGATTTTCAGATTGGAAACCCCTGGGTCACAGCAGGGCAGAGCATTGAGGTTATGATGAGATACAGTAATCTGCGCTTTCGGGCTGCAGCAAACCCCCCTCCCCACGGCTTCCACATCTCAATACACATGAAATCCACACACACACACACACACACACACACACACACACACAAGTCCCCCAACGCTACAGTAGTACGCTTTAAAATTGGTGAAGGGCCATAGTCGCTGTTGACCCTCATAAATAATGTTGGCCGTGCGCGGGATACGCCGTATTCGCTGCAGGCTACAGGCGAGTAATTATCTGAAAATTAAAATCCTGTTTGGAAGGCTGTACACTACCCTCTGATAGGCTAATGATCTTTGACCCTGGAGAGCGCGGGCGCCGCATTAGCTGTAACGCCGTTCCCCGAGAAATAAAATGTTGTTTTCCTTATTAACTCGGCTTTCTATGAATAAGAGGGCTAGAGCTTGGGGGCTTATCTAATACAGACCATCTTTCTTTGCCAGCTCCAGCCGCGGAAGACCCTACCCCCCAGTTCTTGGGCGGTTGTCATGGAAACTGCCTCGTGCTCGTAGTAGCCGAGACAAGGATGGAGTAAGGGAATGTAAACGGATGGGGGGAAAACATGGAAATTGGACACAAGAAGCTGCAAAATTGATAATGTAATTCAGTTGGGCTTCATAATATAGTTATTCACTGGTTCAGACAAATATTGATGACTGCAGAGTTAAAGTAAACACATTTTACAACTCTATTTTGTGTTATAATCATATGGCACAGAGGCTGGGAAAATAACGACCACCATTTCTCCTGCTTTACATGATGTATGAGAATATCCCTGAGATCAATGAACAACGATGAAAGAATGCCATGGCTTTCTTTCGGCGGCTGAACATGTGGCACAGATGAGAGGTGACGGATGGCTGTGTCGGTGACAGCCCATTAAAAATTCAAACAACAAACAGAACAATGGGGGCTGAAGCGTGAGGAGGGCAGTCTCTGCTGGACTCTGCTGTCAGATTACAGTGAAAGAAGATGAAACAGGCGTAGCCAATTAGTACAAGGGACGGGACAGCCGCCATTTACAGGTAGCGCCGAGTTTAAGGCAGAACAAGAAATGTGGCAATATATGGTTAAAATGCTAGAGTAAAACAATCCAATGTAATCTGTCTGATATTGAGATTTTGGTTGAGTTTACTCTAGTGTTATTCTATCAAAATGTTCAAAAAACCCAAACAGCAATTTTTTTTATTGAGTTTGTTTTTTCTAGGTGACTGCAGTCTATTAAAACTAAGGTGCAAGAAAACTTTGGAGCCTGTCTTTGAAGCTGTTTTTGGGAGGTGTAAAGTCTCTATTGAAATCCATTCTTAAAGCAGTACTAAGTAACTTAAATCCTTTTTGTAGTCTCACTGGGGGTAATACAAGAGTTAATGGGATGATTGGGGGGGGTCTTTCATCTCCTCCTGGTGTCTCTGGCCAGAAAACCACAATTGCAACTTCGCTGCCACCAATACACACTAATGGAATCACGAAGGGCTAATAGGCAACGCGGAAAGCTAACTGCAGGCGAACGCCACTAAACAGTATTTACAGCCAAGTTTGAGTGAAAAAATATGTTCATTGTGTAATTGGATGTAACTTGGGGTACAAGTTACTTATTACTGCTTAAAGGTTTATTGCGGGGAAAGGGGTATTGCAATGTCAGCTCCCCACCAAGAGGACCAAAGAGAAGTGCTTTCCTCACTCATTGGTCCCAGCTCTACTGTATTTCAGCTCACTCACCAATATCTTTGCCATGACACCGTCATCATTGGAGTCCATGGTAACCACCGCTTTATCTGTCTCTATTTCACAAAGGGCATCACCTGCCGCAACCGCCTCACCTGCAAAAGTAAAAAATGAGGCTTAAGAAATGACAATCATCAAGCTTTTCTTGCCGCTTTCCTGCACAGAATAAATGATGTGCCAATGCCATTTAGGGACAAAACCAGGGTGGCTCTTTTGCTTGTGTATTACATAGGAAATGAAACGCCTAATCAAAGTTTCATGGGAAGGAATGTGCGATATGGAAAGGCCGCGTGTCTGATAGTTGCTTGGAAGTCTGCCTGCTTCTAAACCACAGATTCCCAGTGGTCGACCACGTGAGAGACAGAATATATTAGCATGTTCTCACTGGATGGCAATTAGCAAGCGCTGGCTCATTTCCTCTATTCATATATTAGTTTTAAGCTTGAGCAGTTTAAGCATCCTTTCATTCGGACCACAGCATTGACGAAAGAATGTTATTACCTACAGAGACACAACAATTGACAAGTTGTGTCAGCTTCAAGGGTCATTTGTGGCTCGAAATCAATAGTGTCTCCTGACAAGTTATGTTTTTGGTGATTTTCTTGCACCCAATAATTTAGTCGTAAACTACTCAACTGCACAATTTAACGCCAAATTATCATTTCAGAAGGTTTTTGTTTAAATTTAATGTGGCGCACTGTCTGAAACGGTTAATATCGCAATAGTATTGTTATATTAATCGAATATCACCATTTTTCTCATTGCAGTCCTGCTACTCATAACCTACTGCACTCCCTTAGATGGAGGATCTTGGTGTACAGAAAAGGGCAGGACTAGAGGACCATGTTGAAATGAAAAGGGTGGAAAAAGGGTTAGAGAGGGCTGTGAAGGAGTGGCTGAGGGTGAAGGGGGCGCGCAGAGTATTGATGTTGTAGCCCCTTGAGGACATGGAGTACTACAGTCCAGATTGGATTGGTATGAGGCACTAACACGGGGTGGCCCCAGGGGTTGAGCCGCTCTTTTTATAATTAAACATTCTATAGACGCCCCTCTCGCCCAAGCAGGGTGGAGGACATTGTAATGAATTTGTAAGATAATGCTTAAATATGAAAGTCACAACACGACTACTGGTATAATCCCACTGGAGTGGTGTGTGTGTGTTTATCGGGCTTTTTTGCAAATCCTACTTAAATTACACTGTGACTGTAATTTCCCTGGCATGCCGTGTGCAATCATAATCAAAATGAAAATATTGCCAATCTAGGATAAGAACCGTTTACATCATGAGCCCTGAGTGTTTTAGCGCCATTCATCGGAGCTGTGTTTTCACTGACACAACGACACATGGCAACACAGCGAAGCGGCCAATCAGAAATGGACTTGCTGCCTCATGATAGATGAGCGTGTGTGCGGTGCCTGGTTGAGCGGAGTTGCTAAGCAGTGATGAATAGTGACAGCAGCGGTTTCTTTGAGCCAATTAGCACCAACGGGCCCTTGGGTGCTCCCGGCTCCCAGCCCCTCTGCCCTACACAGCCAACCAGTGTCATCCTGGGAGCCATTACTGCTGCTGCTGGTGCTGCTCGATTAGACTGAGAACATACACAGAGCTCTGGGAAACTATTTATCAGCATGTTTATGGTTACAGCTGCACAAATGATATTACTGTTATGGGACGGCAGTCTATAATAAAAGAACATTTTATTGGATGGCATAAACATTTTGTTGACTTCCACAATCCATATATTACTTTGATTACTGAAAAACAAAAACAAACATGGAGGTGCATATTCCTTTGTATAAATCAAAGATATTAAGTTGACAAAAGAAATACGGAAGAGTAATTATTTCAATACCTTCTTTCTTGAGCCATTTGACTATGTTTCCCTCTGCCATAGTAGGGGACAGCGCTGGCATCTGCACCTTGAGTGGGGCGACCCCTGCAGGTTAAAAAGGAAAATAGTCTTAAACATTATACAAATCAGTAAAGAATTGGTTTCTTTCACAAAGTCTAATTCCATTAACTTGTTAAGCTTGCAATTCCATAACAGTACTGGGCACATAATACTAAAACAAAATACAATAACTTTTTTGAACAGAGTAGCATAAGAATATAACATAAGAATATTCTAAAGGTAACATAAAAATGAGAGAATGGAATTGGGTAACGTCTCAAAACTAATTGCATCTCGGATGACTAGAATTAAAGTACGGAAATAATTTTTTGAACACCATTACCCTGCTTTTGGAAAACCAGCCACAACCATCAAGTCGTTTAAAACATTAAAGTTGGCAGAGGAAATAACTGCAGTGACAGGTCGCTTATGTAAGAGATGTTGCCTCGTACAACACCAAACTGAAGCCCTGAAGGCAGCATCGCACTAAACAGCCGCAGACTCTCAGAAGGTTAAAGTTCACCGGGACTTTGGGTTCAGCGCCACAAAATCAGTGGTAAATAGCAATATATAGTGGCTGGCTGACATCACTGTGCATAGAGATTCCCATTTGTATTATTTCGCATGGTAGCGCAGCAGTTAGCGCGTCTGCTTCACAGCAAAAAGGTCCCGGGTTTGATTCTCACCTGGACGGGGCCTTCCTGTGTGGAGTTTGCATGTTTTCCAGCGGCCTCAAAGGATGGGTCAAATACAGAGGACACATTTCCGTACGGGAACCATAAAGTATGTCAACTACTAGGACTAGGTGATATGACGATAAAAAGTGAAGGCTTATCTGATCCCTGTGACAATCTGCTTATTTGGTGATATCGTTATATCATGACTCAGTGGTTTTTAAGTTAATGCAGCACTATGCTCAACTACAGACACTTTCCATCTGCTTCTGCAGGTCGGTCTCGTCAAGAGTGAGTGACTGGGAATCAAGCAATCTTAACTTTAAACTTAACTCTCTGGAAAAGCAGATGGCTTTAGTTGCCTCTAAAGGGTGATACACAGCTACCAAATAAATGATGGAATAAAAATCATGATCTATGCCAAAGAAAAATAAGTGATATAAATGTTTTGCCCCTCCTGGAACCGCCACCTTAACGTGGTGGAGGGGTTTGAGCACCCAAATCATCCTGGGAGCTTTGTTATCGGAGGCTTCGTGCCCCTGGTAGGGTCTCCAATGGCAAACAGGTCCTAGGTGATGGGTCAGAAAAAAGAGCAGTTCAGAAGCCCTTTATGAGAGACCAACAGGCCCGGTTAATCGTGAGGCCGTCCTTCCGTGGACCCACCACCTGCAGAAGGAACCATAGGGGCTGGTGCAATGTGATTTGGGCAGCTCCAACGGCTGCCCCAACCACCCGGAAATGGAAAAGTGGAAGAAAATGGATGGATAAATGTTTTGTCATATTGTCAATGCCAATCCCTAATCTGTAATAGCTTTATTTTCAAGATAATTCCCATGAATCTGTGCTGGTCACGGGAAATGTGCTGAAATATTCAAACATATTTTTTCATTTGTTTGTTTATTGAATTGTATGTTTTCTACACTACACTTAAAATGTTATTAACCATCTTCTCAATGAGAAGATTTCTAGTTCTTGACGTTGCTGCCATCTGCTGGATACTATGACCAGTGTGTTCGTGTCCATGCACAGTGACCTTAACAAGCTTATGCGCATAACTCAAACAATACATGCAATTAATTACAGCAAAAGCTCAAGAAAAACAAATATGCAAATACATCATGTACCAGAATGCCCTGCAATGATAAGCTATTAAGCCTATTTACTAAAATTGCAAGGATCTTTACACCAGGTTGGGCTACGAGTTTGTGTGACGGTGTAATTGAAAGAGGGAAAAGATGCAAAACTGTAAAGCAGGTCTCTGACAGTCTGCCCCGCGGCAACGGTGGCGGCGACCACCACCACTGAAAGTGACGGAGACTGTAGCCAGCCATGCCTTGTCTCACACAATGAATATGTGATAAGAGAAATGATATTGAGGAAAGATGTGAACTGCCTAATGCAAAGGACGCATGGCATGTTTATTGACAGCCTAAAACAACAGGGCGGGCAACAATAACACTCAGTGGACACCTTGTTTTCAGAGGACATCGCAGCCTTTGCGACTCGTGAACTACTCCCAACAAGCAATCCAGCAGCCCCGGTGTATCTAACCTCGTGTATTTATATGTTCATGTTCCCTTTGCTGCACAGAACATCTATCACACCCGTATTTCAAGATCATAACGGCTAACAAACAGACAGACAACCTGCCACTCGTTTAAAACCTCGACACTGACAAAACTTACCAAGGCAATGGGCGGACTGGAAGAAGTGTCTTGTGCTCTCCTGCCATGACTGCAAACCCCAAACACATTTATTGAATTGCGTTAACCTGAGGCCAAATAATATCCCCTGACGACCCAGGCGCAAGGAGGCCGCCATGTTGTCGTCCTCCGCCGGTGAGACGTGCCCGCGGATATGCCTGACGGAAAAGCATACAATTTACAAATGTGTGCGTTTGTTCTCAAAACGAGTACAATAACTACAGTGTTGTTGGTTTAAAAATATTTTTACTTTATTGACAATGCAGGATCATTTAAATAATGAAATTCACATATTGTCATAAAAAAAACTACAACTGAGGACCTCGAGGGTCCTAAACAGCATTTTCTTTTACCCTTTTCTGCAACACGAGTTCTTCGAATTGGTGTCCTCTACTGGATGAAGAAGAAAACTACTCACAAACCTGTTGGAATATTTTTAGATTTTTACCATTTAATTACAATTCAACGCTTGATTCTCATCTAAGTTGGTATTTTGTGCGTAAACTACCAATCTGCGACAGGCCAGCCAAACAGTGTGAGAAATACGCCATGGTAAGTCGCTAATACAAATGTCTGTAAATGCATGCAGAAATTAATTATCTACTTAGGGTGGGGATCTGGCTGGATAGAATTTTCTGCTCAAACAAGGAAAAGGAATGAGGTTGTAGTCAAATAATGTTACGGCCAAAGACAACATCAAAATGCCCTCACTTCCGAGCGGTAAACTGGCAACAAAATGCACCAGTATCAGATGTTTTGGCACTCAAACACTTCCTCATAACTGAATTCAAGCCATGTAGCCTATGTCTTGAAAGGTGTTTTGAAATGGCTATCTTTCTCGGATTGGTTTACTTCTTTTCTTCTGCGTTTCTTTAAAGGAATAGGCCACCGTTTTTACACACTGAGATATGTTCTTACCTAACCTTAGACGAGTTAATATATACCCGTCTGGTCTTTGTCCGTGCGCTCTGTCACGCAAACGGAGCACATACACAGCCTCTCCCACATGTCAAGCTCTTCCACGTGTTCCCTATTTAAATAAGGTTATGCAAAGTATATTTACACAGAAATGTAAAATGACGATTTTATAAGCAGATAAAAAGGGGTACTATATTGTGAGGCGTAATGATACGAGGAGCACAACGTCCGCGCAGTAACTCCTAAAGGTTATTGACGGAAGTGAGCGGGGGGAAGACTTCGTATGAAAACACTTCACGTAACTTTATTTAAATAGGGAACACGTGGAAGAGCTTGGTAGCTTCTATCGTGAGCTTTTTTGGAGCTATATGACATGTGGGAGAGGCTGGGTATGTGCTCCGTTTGCGTGACAGAGCGCAAAAGACCAGACGGGTATATATTAACTGGTCTAAGGTTAGGTAAGAACATATCTCAGTATGTAAAAACGGTGGCCTATTCCTTTAATGATCATATAAATAGCACAACACAATAATTACAATAAACAACAAGAATGCATCTTAACTGCTCTCTTTTCCACACACCTAAAGTTAGGGCACCACACATTTGATCCACACTCTTTTGGAATGACAGAAAATCATCGTATTTCAATTGTAGAGATACGTTCCCTGGGTCCAACATTGCAACAAGATTTTGTCATTCTGATATGTTTGCATCACAATGGCCTTACTGATCACAGTGGTGTCATCATTTCGTCCACCCACAATCAGAACCACAATCAAATGAGAACATCATTTAATAACAAAGGATCCATGCATGACAGATGAAAATCTCAATAACCATGCACACTGAACAATAACGTCAATTGTGCATGAACTAAGCGCACACACAGAAAGCCTTTGCAGATCAAATTCCTTGTCATTAGTGGAAAAATATTCTTCCCAGACAAGCACGTGTCGCTCCACTGGTGCCAAGCATTTTGAACATGGACTGTAAAATTGCCACAATACCAGTCACGCAGGTTTAACCGTACTTTCCCAAATGCCTTTCTCGCACCACATTTTATCAAAAAATCTAATGAAATGATATGCTTTTTAGGTTGTGTACGTGAGGTGGCTGCTTCACGCTGACTCGCACTGACTGAGGGAGCATCACAGTTTCAAAGGTGCACATAGAGATCCTTGAACATTTTGATGCTAATGAAAAGGAAAAAAAAGAGAGAGAAGTGTCTAATAACAATTGCAAGCTGGAAAATCATACTTTTTTTTCCAGCACATTGAAATGATGTGTAACAAGGCCACACATAGGAAGAAGATAGAAAATGCTGCATGAGTAAAAAACAACAACAATACGCAGATCTGAGCCATTCACATAAGAAAGAGCTGCGGAGATCCAGTTTGGGCTAGAATGTGACATGACTGCAAATGATTAATATCAGTTGGGGCATAGGCAAACTGACTGTAAATTATGTAAAGGGTGAATTTGCATGCAGGCTCCACTGACTGTTAATCAAAGCAGTCCCCTTGTCTCTGTGCGCAGATCAGTTGTGACAAGTTGCTTAACTGTTGGCTCCCATCATTATCATCACATCTTTGTCCCCGCTCCTGGCGGCACTGATCGGACATGAGAAACACCATTAGAGTCCACACGTGCTGATGCATAAATGGCAATGAAGCTGCCGGTCACTCTTCGGGTTTGCCAGTTAGAGACGACTGGACATCCATTATGTTTCAGTAATGAGACAAAAATGTCTGCGTATAGTTTTTTGTCTGCAGCATACTCAGGGACCCCTAACCATTTTCCTGGAGTAAGGCTCTTGATTGATTATATTATCTATTTTTTTTCCTAAGGAATCGAGGCAGAACTCGGCATTGTGCCACTTGAGCTCAAATTGCACAAGCCACTTGTTTCATTAAAGAACAATGTCGCCAATGAGCTAATCAGTGTTTATTATCTTAGAGGACATGCTGTTATATACATTCAGTCTGTGATTATTTTTTCCTCAAACATCAGTGTGGAGTTCCTTTAATCATAGAAGAGACTGGCTAATTTCTGCTCATTCACTATCAACTCACCTGAACACAGTGCAAACATCTCGGTTTCATAATCTACAGTTCTCTTCTCTTACATTCACTCCTCATATTCAGAGTCTGGTCAAAGTTAGACTTGGTTTCTAGTGTTACAACTTCCCTCTCTGTTGGTACAGCTGCATTTTTTGCCTTTTTCTGCGAACTGCATTTGTTCTTTCTGTGTGACATTGTTTTACTGGATACTTTAGTAGGTCTTTGCCGTGTTGTTGTGGGGATCGGTGGATTTCTTTTTTTACTCCAAAGAGTCCATAATGGTCCGGAAGAAAGCTGTTTTTTAAAAGTAAACAGCTAGCTTATCAGCTAAACCCGGGCGACAGTGGTGCAGATGGTAGAGCGGTTCGTCTCATGATCGGAAGATTAGGGGTTTGAATCCTGGCTTCTGCAGGTACAGACTGTCGTTGTGTCGGGCAAGACACTTCACCCACTTCACACCCCAACCCAGTGTGAGTGGTTGGTGGTGGTCGGAGGGATCGTTGGCGCAGATGTGAGCAGCCTCACTTCTGTCAGTCTACCCCAGGGGAAACTGTGGTTACAAATGTAGCTTATCAGCATGGAGTGAATGAACCCCCCTCCCTTTCATGCGTGAAGCGCTTTGGGTGTGACTTGTGTCATATGAAAAGCGCTATACAAATTAGATTCCCTTCCCTTCCCCAAACCCATTTGAGACCTACAAATTTCTTCTTCTGAGACACTGAAGAGGCACCAAGAGCCCCCACACCTGCAGCACAGTGGAGGCAGCAGAGTGGAGGCATCACAAGAGGAGCTACAGGAAGCAAAAAAGGAACAAATGAGGAGGTAACCAGGCGAGACTCACAGCTAAGCCACACATGCCTTCTAGTGTTCTGGCTAATGGACGTTCACTGGAGAATAAAACAGACTAACTTCTAAACTCTTCCCAGAAGATGGTGAAAGACTGTTGTGGAGTGAAGGGAGTTGTGCAGGAGGAAGAGGAGGGAAGAGGTGGAGCTGACCAGTGCAGGACACCACGCTCTGAAACAGGGACAAACCCAGGAGGCTCTGCACTGTTTTTAGAGGATCAGAGGATCACTTAAGGCAACCAGCCAGGTTTCCTCCGGGTACTACGGTTTCCTCTACCTCCAAAAACATGCTGGTCAGGTTGACCCACAGTGGCGGCGCAGCTCAGTCGCAGCGGCTCAGGACTAACACCTGAACACTGTTTAGTTATAAAGCACTTACTTACTCACTCACTCATCTTTTAGGGCCAAAAAATCAACTTGTTGCCGCAACTTCCCAGTCTTGGATCATAGTGACATTATTCACAGGCATGCTTCTACTAAGGTGCTGCAGTCACTGTCTCCATTGTTGGTTGGCCGTCTCTCTCTTCTCGCCGTTTTATTAATTGGGACATGTTTATTTACAAAACATGACTTGGTTATTTTCCTCTTATTTACAGTCACACGTCTCTCAAACCAAGCACTGGTTACATCCTTTGTACTCTGTGTAAGGACTGAGATGGGGAAAAGGCTTTTCAAATGTGTGCTCCCTTTGATTGGAATCAGCTGCAAAATGAGCTGAGTTTTGTTTTCGAGAGTTGGTCCCTCCAAGCTCTTTTAAATTGAAGTTTCCAGAATTGGTACAAAGTCGTGGCGGTTGCAGATGTTTCACCAAGATGTATTTGGTATTTGATATGTGCACTGTTTTATGGACGTGTTTGCTGCCTCTTTGTTACTCTTGTAAAAGAGATCGGAAATCGCAATGAGTTTTTTTTTATGGTTAAGTAAAGGTTAAATAAATAAGACAGACATACCTAAATATAGATTTTAATAAGTTACTAAGTAAAGTTTAATGAACTACAAAATTTACTTACTTACATTACTTTGAGGAAATAGCACCAGGACTTATTATCACAATCTAAATTTAGGCACAACCTAAATTGTGCCTACATAGGGGTTTTTGGATGTTGCTTAAAATTTGCAAGAACACACACTTTTGTCATAGCAATTACCTTTACTTTACAATTTCTCAATCTATAGGTGACTGACTTCCAATTCAGATTCATGTTTGCTCTTGCCATACTGTAGCCACACTACAACTGTCTAGTGTCTACACAAGTTCATGCGAGGACACTACATACACTGTCCTTATACCTGCACCTCCACTCAAGCTATGTTGATTTTTGTGTGTGAGTGTGTAATCTTGTCACTTGATAAACCTGTTTGTCATGAAGGAGACTGTAATTACCTTTAGTTTTTACAAAGAAAAGATTACACCCGATAGTTTATGTTTTACGTGTATTTGCATAGTCTTTGGAGCATACAAAGTCCATGTCAGTCAAACTGTTAACAATCTTTGAGTCTGTCATGATCAATGTTTCCAGTAAGAAAAAAAAAACATAGCTTATGGCCAGATATGCAACAAAGTCCCGCACCTGTAGACTACAAGAAAAAAACAAGAAAAGTTCATCAAGTTCATATTAGGTTATGAACACAACACCAGATAGAAACCATACTGTAACCCACGCAGGCCAGGCTTTGGCAATATCATTCAAAATATAACACAAATTGACCAAGGTCATCTGGTTTTGTCACATGCACACACTCAATATGTAACTACTAGATTGCACGATTGTATTGTTTGATATGTGGGAACATTGTACTATCGACTTGTAATTCAGGTTTCTGTGTGGTTTATGTGTGGTTTATGGGATGAATTGTGAAATAATTAACAGTAAAGTTTCATGATAAAGTGTACAGAGGGACAAAACTATAAAAGCAGCACTGGTTTACTGTTTACGAGACTGTGGTATGCATGGGAATCCATTAGTCCCACTGCGGACTGGATTGACTGGGCAGCAAAATGTTATATGTACAGGGCAATACTACAATAATAATAATAATAATAATAATAATAATAATAATAATAATAATATTAAAGGGAAACTATAAAAACAAATGTTTTATTGTTTAAGACATCAAAATATGGACATTGGTGTATAGTTTACAGCAGTGGCGGCTGGTCCATTATGGGCGGTGGGGCGCCGCCCCTCCTATCAATTTTGCAAATAAAATAAAAAGTTTTAAGTTTAGAAAAGTCATAACTTTCTTATGTACAGGTGTTTTTTACACTGAGGGAGGGAGAGCGGAGGTGAAGGAGCGTGTCATTTTGTCTGCCTGGTTCATCTTGTGCTGTAACCGCTGTAACAGCTTCATAAATGTGTAGTTTTGTGCTTGGGGCGGCAGGAACAGCGCCCACGCGATCTAACCAATGGCGCTCTGATATGGTATAAAAACGTCACTGTATATCATTAATTCAACCAATCAGAGACGCGCAATAATAAATCCCCGATGGGCGCTGAGGCCAAGCGCCCATCGGGGATTTAACAGGTGAAAGACGAGGAAGTGTCTACTGTAAACAAACATGAGCAGCAGCTCTGAGCTCACGGACGATCGGAGGAAAAACTTCTTATTTGATAGACGGAGGAGCTTCGTGTTGTTTCCTGAGAGGAGGTGAAAGGATTTAGTCAAACTAATGGACTTGGGACAACTTTCTTCCGTCAGAAGTCACGTCTATACGGACTTTCCTGGAGGTAGCATGACGATGCTAACTAGCTCATCTGCTTTAGCTGCTGCTTGTTTATTTCACACTTTGGGACAACCCTCGCTGACTTGGACAGACATGTCCCAGGACGTGGACATTTGATGGAGAGAAGATTCAGGACCGTGAGGAGGAGCTACGACAGGAGAGGAGAACGTCATTCATTCACTGAGGGAAACAGAGGAGGAGCTCCAGGTGCTACAGGAGGAGGAGGAGGAGGAGGAGGAGGAGGAGGAGGAGGAGGAGGAGGAGGAGGACTCTCTTCTAAACGTGAGCTGCACATTATTTCTGAGCGGATCATTTGTCTGACGGTTTATACGGGTTTAAACCTGTGGCTCTGAGGCTCTTAATGGAACCATAGCAGGTCTGGGACTAAAACTGTACATGAAATCAAAGAGGAAACACCTCCTGCCTTTGTTCTGGTTCTGTTGGTACAAAACACAACTCAGTGGTGCACAACAAAAATATGTATAGTGACTATCATTACACTTAAGGCAGAAATTATTTATTTTATTGTTGAATAAAACTAAACAATAAGTTTTGAATATATTCTACATAAAATAATGATATTATTACATGCCCCAAAGATAACTTTCTTTTTTAAGTTAAAAACAATGTTTATAAGCATCTTCTAAAATATAATTGAAGGTAGGTAGAGGCAACAGCCCCCCCTGGTTTAAACATCACCAGCCGCCACTGGTTTACAGATGCAAAGCCAGTGCATTCTATGAGGCACTTAAAGTTCTCTCTCGAAAGACAAATATGTTAATTTCACCCATTCATTTGACATACCACAACAAACACAAGTTTTGTATAATGATACTAAGTACCTCTGCATTGGACTTGACAAAGTCATGCCTATAATTGTCTGAGTTTATAAGAACAACTTCAGCCTGTGTGAAAAAATGTGTAAACGTACACTTCAGGGAACAGTGGACTACAACTTGTAGGGCTTCCATGCAAATTGACAGTGTAACTCAAAACTCAGTGCTGACAGTCTGTGATGAGACAGTACACGTCACAAAATAATTACATAAACACCATGGTATGTAGGCAAGTGAGTGCTAAGCTCTAAGTGGCTTGCTAATGTATTCTCACTGTCATCACATACTGTAGGTATGTATGTTATCAGAAGGTTTCCAGATTGAAACAGGAGTTTGAGAAGTTGGCCATGTGATAATTATGTCACTGTGATCCTACAGGACCAATCACAGCATAGACTAAGCATATTAAAATATAAAACCTGTTTTATTTGGATTATGACAAAAGACAGTGCTAGTCTTCTCGAGGCACACATTGTATGAGTCAGTGCAATGTTACAACACAATAAAATATTCAGAGAAAGTCATTAAAGCAAACTAGTGTAAACAGTCTCAGTAAGCATTATAAAAAAAAAAACGTAAAACACACCATACAAAATACATATATACAAAGAAAGTAATCACTTCTCAGTCTCTTTCCATCCTCTTGCGTTACGTCCAAACTTGTAAACCAACCGTCGCCCATCCACACGCTCCAAGATTTCTCTTTTGTAATAATATCTGGAAAACAAACACTCTATTTAGGAATTTACTATTATTTTTATTATCAAAGGTGGATTAGGCTCACAGTAGAACATTTCATCATTAACAATAAAAGTATCATGGTGTATCCTACCTCATGGCTCGACTTAATTTTTCGTACGTCATGCTGCTGTTATTCTTTTTCCTTCCCCAGAGCTGAGCCACTGCTTCAGATTTAAGGAACCTGAAGACCCCCTCTGTCCGGTCCTCCCACTTTATAAGGCCCGGGTTGCGTTCTGGATGCAGCAGAATGTCCCGGATGAACTCCCATAGGTGGGTACCTCTGGGGCCTGAGCAGGGGAGAGAGGACAGAGTTTAATCATTTTGGATGTAAATGCAATTTTTCTGAAAAGTGTTGGCATTGTTTGTGCTATACAGTTCTTTTTAGCATCGGGAATGTGTTCAAAGTGCGTGTTTTAAACTCATCCTGGGAGACTGAAAGCCTGAACGGCTAATCTAGAATCGCATGCATTTCAAAACATTTGTATAGAGTTCATCTAACCTACGACAGGAGGGCCCAAAGCAAAACTTCATGGAGTTTGATTTGGCCCGCTATGGGAAGCCAACCTGCGTAAAGGGTATGGATTATGATTAATGTGTGCATTAGATAGAGCTCCAATAAATAGTTGGGAAAACAACCAGTCTTCTTGAGCACAATTAAAAGCTTATTAATCACGGATCAACTTGCTTATAATTTGCAAAACATTATTGAGTGTTGGCTCATAGCACAGCAATCCAAGCTGCTTTGGCACTGTTATTTTTTACACAATATGTAACAGGCAGCACTTAACAACAATAATTGCATTGAAATTATATAAAAAATGGCTTAGTAAACAAAGTGTTATATCATGGTGATTACATGAAAATAAAAACACACACCTAATTAATTTCATGATAATAAGATTGTAACTCATACCCTAACACTAATTCTGTGTAAAGACTGATATACCAGGAAACATAACCAATTCCTTGGTAATGATAAAAACATTACCATTATGCATCCTCTGTTATGCATACTTTGCATGCTATTCCCATCCTATTATTACCATGTTATTACTGTGCCAAAGCCAATTTTTGTTTTTCCTAGTGGGTGCCCAGTCAAACGACTGACCCTCTGAAGAAAAAAATAGATGAGTGTTAGGTTTGACACTCATCACAGCATCACAGTCTGGTGCTCTCTTTATGAAGCTAAACAGGTGACACGCCATTCTTAGGGTAGCCTGCATTTGACATTTGACCCATCCTTTGATGCTGCTGTTGATGCAGTGTTATTAGCAGGTCTACATTAATATTCAAACGGGATTATAAATCACGTAACTCCCCTACTGTTGATGTGTTTTGATTGACTGATGTCCCTTTGTATAAGAAAAATACAGAGGGCGGTGATTCTGGACGTGCCAGGATGTGCCAAACCGTGACCTTCTCGCTTAAGGACCTCAGGAGTGGTTGTTTATCAGCTTTTGCTTCGGCCCACTCCTTTTGAGCAGAACTTCAACAGCTCAAATAAACAAATAAAACTGTGAGGCAAGAATGCTAACCGCTCAGCCCCTGTCCTGCCACAATCTGTCAGACTGACCCGACTGGCTGGCTCAGATTATGTTGTAATCGGGCAATATCGCCTGAGAGCCTAAAGATTTGGGTGGGGGCTCGAGCCCCGCAGCACCCACGGGACTGGTGCCTGTGACCTGATCAGCATATTTTTCTGCTTGCAACAATTATTGTGTGACATTACTGCAGCCTTTGCAACTTGCTATTGCAGCCCTATAGTATGTTATAAAACACATTGCAACACAAGTTGTTGGACTCCAATCTTCCTCTGGTACTTACTTTGTCTTTTGGCCTGATGCGACCGACTGTTGCACCTTTTAATTTCTGCAGAATGAAAAGTGAAAGTGTCAAGTCAGTTTATGGGGTTGTAAAACTTGATGAAGCAATGTCTGAGTGACTTCATACCGGGGCTTGAAGGCACGGGGGAGGCAACAGGTGGGATGGAACAAAATGGGGGTTCGTAGATTTCTGTGAAAGTAAACAATAACTTACACAAGAAATGACTAAAGGTAGTTGAGTGTATGCCATTTAATACGATACCTGTGGGCGACAAGCTGGGATCTGGATCTGGGTATGTGTCAACTGTGGGGAAAAAAAAGGATCTGTTACTTTTTTCTGCTTTATTTCACTGAGTCACAGCGTGCACAGAAGAGCTTCATAAAATACAGTGTGGTGATATATACTAGTGTAAGGAATGTTTTTCAGTTCTGCAGATGGAAATGAACTAAATATGCAGGATTTTTAAAAGAATACAACATTAAACAATGGTTAAAAGCTCAAAAAGAATATTTGCATTGTATAGCGGCAGCAGGAATTATACCTTCTTGTTTGAGATGCAGTTGTCCTATTTCCATTTGATATTGCCCTGTGTGCAGAAACAGTAAAGTAAGTAAGTAAGTAAATATAAAATATAAAATATGGCTTAATCAATAACCAAAGGGATTTGTTTTTTTCTGCATGCAAATGCCTATTTGAATACCAACATCACATTCTGCACACAATGACAATAGAAGCTCTATGTGTCTGTGACACAGAGCTAGATTTTCTTACCGGAGGTTAAACCTGTTGTGTTACACGTTTTTTCACTGGAAATTCCATGGAACTTTACACATGTCACATTGCTCAACATTTTGAACTTCTTTGGTAAGTTTGTGAAAGACCTAAAACCGTGTAAGCTGGTGCCTTTTGCTTCCAGCTCCCTGTGCGCTTTGTTAGGAAAGCTGTTTTTCAGCAAGTGTAAACAACAAATTCATCATCTCTGTTGCTTACAGTGATGTGTTGGCCCTCTAGAACAGCATGCGGTGCGACCCCTGACTAGCTTGCAATTCCCCCTAACCAACACTTCATCAACACTATCTCTGTACTGGGAACAAAACATATTCCCCTTTCGCGCACACTCCCTACAGAAAAAAGTGTTTTCTTAAAGCGCTTCATTCACAAGTTTTATCATTTTAGACACTAGGCACTAGTATGGAAGTAAAGAACTGGAAGCAATGGCTTTGTGTTAGTGTTTAGTAATTCAAAGGTTTTCGACATGACGCTAAAAGAGGGTTGAAACCAGCTTAACATCTGGAGATAAAAGACAACCTCAGTCAGATAAAACTAGTCTGTATGTTTTTAAGGGAAAAACACTTTACAACATGATCAATTCCAAAAAAACGCACCGCTCAGCTTGAGTTCTGAGAGGCTGTGGAAGAGGATGGGCCCGACGCTGCCTGCGGCCAACAGAAAGTCCTGGTAGCTGAGGCTGCAGAGCTGATGTCCGTCCATGTCAAAGTTCTGCAGGGGAAGGTTGGACATGTCGATCTGGTGCACGTCCATGATCTGCTGGAGCCAGTCCCAAACCTGGTATTTACTCCAGAACTGAGGGGGCGACTCGTGGGGAAACAGGTGAGCTGAATATCCAGAGATCATGGTGTGGACTGCAATGAGACAAACAATGGGTGTTTGTTTATACCGACGCTTTGTATGATTTATATTAATACAGGTTAATATAATTCAACTGTGCAAACACTGACGACATAAAGCAAAACCCCAGTTGTGTTTTTCACCAGGGAACAACATAAATGCAGCTTGAATCCAGGACCGAGCCCTCCAAAATGGCAAGCTTTCTTCCCTATGTCCTTGTTTCATTTGATATCAGCAAAGGGATCAGACGAGGGGGGAGGGGAAAATCATTCGGTTGAGAAAATACCAAGTCGATATCTGATGAGCACGAAGCGTCACCAGAAACAGTAATAGTATTATTGCTCTGTGAATTCCCTCCCTGACACAACTGGCATTTATGTCACGGTCACTGTATAGACTGAAAAAGGTCACAGCAGACATTTGCGCAGGTGACAAAGAAACATTTCCTCCTTATCTTCTTCTTTGTTTAGTGAGGCTTCCTACTCCTCAGGCGGTGTACAAACATATCAAAGCTGGTGATCTTTGTTGAGAGCAAAACATGTTTACAGTAAAGTGAAAGTGCATTTATTCTGGAATTCATTTTGCATATCTAGTTTCTCAATAACTTGATTCATACCTCGGTACATCCGAGGCTATTTACTTTGCCATTAGAGGCTAATCAAGATTCTCCCCTGAATCAGAGTAGCATTCAAACTTTTTCAACCCAATCACAATATTACACCCAAGACTCATTTAAATAACATGATAAATAAATACACAATGCTGCGTAAGCTGCTAACTTACTGTCATGGTAAGGATTGAGTAGGTCCCAGGTCAGGGGGCTCTCCAAAAGGCTGCTCGATGTTACGCTCATTCTGTTGCAGGTAAACTCCTATGTTTCATGGCGCAGAAGCTCTACGGCGAGAATACCACATGTTATAGCATATGGCACAAAATAATTTGCATACTCTGCATATAATAATAGAGCAACATTTTCGGAAACGCTTCATATTAAGGTGTGCTCATTAAGTGTTAATAAGGTACTAATAAGCATTCATAATATGCTTGTAAAGTATTTACACACTTTTTCCTGTTAACATACTAATAGGCCATTAATAATCGGCTTATTCATAGCCGACCCTTAACCTAACCCTGACCTTAACCCTTAACCTAACCCTGAAATTATTACTAATGCTTATTAATACTTAATGAGCATTTCTAGCTGCTGCACTTGGTCACCTCATTTGCTTTACTTATCTTTAATATGCACACCGGTGTTGTTATATGGCAAGCCTTCTTTGGCATATGTGGAACTAAATAAAGCCAACAATGATCATACAGTAAGTGTACTTAAATTTGCATCACATGTAAATAAAGGAATTCTAGCAGTCGCACTGAAGCGGAAATGGCAACACATTAAATATAGTCTATTCACTGAAAACAATTCTAGAATTAAAAGCCTAATTGCATACAACTGTCAGGCAGCCTCCTGTCGTTCAGAAGCTACCAGTAACAGCTTTTTTTTTATTTTTATAGCGCAATAAACATCAACCTCATGCAAATCCGTTGACGCCGCATTGATGTCACTTATTCATACGGAACATCTGTTTGACACGCGTTGACAAAGAGACCTGCGCTAAGGATCCGACAAATCACTTTTCAAAGAGTTCAAGTCACCGTGATCATTCAGTGAGATTCCCCCGGAGACATAGTACGTGCCACCGTGCCGTAATTCCGCAGAAGATCCCGTCCCTTCTTTTGACAGCCTGCCAAGTGTGTTCAGAAGCAGCACGTGGCATGAGCGTTAACCGTGGCTTAGCAGGTATCATCTTATCTGTTCCAGAGAACAGTAAGAGCAGAAATCTTAGGAGAATCAGGCGTAAATTTCCTTATAAAAGTTTTTTTTTTGTGTAGTTTTAGTTAGGATTAGGTTTCGAGTCAGGTTATGGTTTGGGTTACGAGCGGCAAATGTGATGTAAGTTGTGTTTCACTCACACAGATCTTACACATATTTTCAGGAACTAGAAGGTCTTGGCATTCAAATGAGGTATCAGACTGGCATATGGGCTGTAAGCTCTCCTGCCTATGCGCTTTAAGATTTGGATATGCATAATTGCTAACCCTAAGGTAACAGGTTAAATCATTGAGTTTCATGTACATTTCTTGATTAGTAATAACAGTAAAATGCATTTATATAATATGAATCCAAGGTTTTCGAATCGACTGATAATGTTGCCTAAATATTAATCAAAATAACAATTAGCGATGTATTTATTTCAGGGACTGTGTACATCTCTGTGAATATGCTGCACAAGGATACTTTTCAGTACAGCTGTTAAAATCAGCTTAAAACAAGAACAATAAAATACATCATTTACAAATTTTAGTATCAGCATCTTAGCATAAGTACGACCACATAAAATATTTGACTATCTAAAATAAGTGTCTAAGTTGGACTAAATGATGTCTAAAGCGGGTGTAAACTATGTCTAAACTAGAAAAGAAAACACTTATATACATCACTAAATGAAAATAAATGATGATCACAAATCCTCTGACATATTTCCCAGCACTACAGACACACACTACACTCACACTACACTCTGGCCCCTCTAATGTTTACCGAAACAGCGTGACTGCTTACCAGAGTTGTTGAACGTGATCCCACCCGGGCTGTAATGGGGTCACAGCGAGTGCCACTCTTGGCTCCGGCTTTCCCAAAAACAGTGCACTGCCACGAACAGGTGTTTACAGCGAGCACTCTCCCCTGGACTTCCCAGACGCTTCCAATCAGTGATGACAGCATAATACGAACCACACAACTAGGTGCTGCCCCAGCCACAATAGCTGTTTTATATCCCTGACTTCCTTATCCTCCCAATTGGTGGCCATCCTGTCTTAATGCCAGGTAACGCTTTTGCATATCGGCCACCCACGCAACCTGTTTCCCGCCCACACGCGCTGCAACGTTTGCACACCTCGCCGGTAGTTTTAGATCTCAAAGGTTTATTCAAAGGTAAAGGCGTTAAGTTCTTGTGAAAGTAAAACAGCATTCTTCTATTCAGGAGAATTTCACAATGTTTTTTTCCAGCTGTGACAGTTTACGTAAGAAGAGGCTAAACGTGTGTATGGTGTGTGAAAAGAGTATACTACTGTCATGGTGGGTACACATTAACAAAACGTTTGAGTAATGCGTTTGTGTCACTGCTGCTCAGGAATTTGGTGTGTGTGTGTGTGTGTGTGTGTGTGTGTGTGTGTGAGTGTGTGTGTGTGTGTGTGCGTGCGTGCGTGCGTGCGTGCGTGCGTGCGTGCGTGCGTGCGTGCGTGCGTGCGCGCGTGTGTGTGTGTTTTAGCAGACAGCAAAATATAACATTGCATTATGCGACATAACAATAGCAGTTGTCTTGCAGGAAACAAAAGAAAGAAAATCATTAGGTCTGTTGCTGATTGACTGTACTGATTTCAAACACATAAAGTACATTGACAGTATGAATGTGCTCTAGGACTTACCGCTTGACATAGGCACAATTGATAGCAATCAAATCGATACAACAAATTACTAAAATGCTTGTATTTAAATTATATTTATTGGGTAAAATTCTACGTGGTGTGGCTTAAAGGTTTAATAGGCTGTATGTTTTAGTTTACATTTAACTCTTTAAAACACATGAAGGAAAAAAATACTATGCCAAAGAGATGGAGGACAGTCTCGATTGATCCTATTATTTATCAGTACTTTTTTAAATGATGCAATTCATGTGCATCTAAACTTTTATATTTTTTATGAATCTACTGACATTATGTTGAAGTAAATAATACTCATGAGTCATGCATGACCAGTGTTGGTGCTAACGTATTACAAAAGTAATGAGTTACAGAAATATTTTACTTTTCTCATTAACTAAGGAATATAACATATTACTTAAACAACATATGGGAATATATTAGTCATTGCAATTTAAGTAATGTTATTTATTTTTATTTTTTTAATATATATAATATATTTTAATATATATATATATATATATATATATATATATATATATATATAATATATTTTTTAATATATATATATATATATATCTATAATAGAAAACGCTATCTCAATGGCCGCCGCCTGTGCGCCGCCATGTTTATTTCCCATACCGACTTTGAAGCTAAGCAGGGACGGGCCTGGTTAGGACTGGGATGGGAGACCGTTTGGGAACACCAGGAAGCCTGGCGACAGTACTGAGTGTGTGCGTGGTTGGTGCTGCCGTGCGTGTGCGCGCATCCAAACAGGGCGGTGTGTGCGCATGTGTGTGTGTGCGCGCGCGTGTGTGCGTGTGTGTGTGTGTGCGTGCGCGCGTGTATGTGTGCGCGCGCGCATCCCACCAGGGCGATGTGTGCCATTGTCACTCACCGCTAACCTGCAGACGCTCCGCACAGGTACAGTTACATCCTCCAAAACACATCTGCGTGTCTTTGTTTAAGTCTCTCCTGCAGTGACCGAGGCTGTGGTTCATTTTACATCCAGGGCTGCGTCATGTTAGAGACGCAGACAAATGCCTAACATCCAATCCTGCCCATATACGTCTCCAAAGCTTTGTCTCCGAAAAAACAGTACACGCTAAACATTGCTCAAAACCTGCTCTAACACGAGCCTCTAATCAAACGCGCTGCTCCGACTGATTTATCCTCCGTGTGCGTAAAAGCGAAAATGAAACTACTACTTAACGAGCGCATGGCCTGCACTGCGTAGTTTTTTTTCTTTTTTTTTACTTTGCTGCTGTACCATTTGTTTTCTATTTTGCTTTCACGTATTGTGAGCCCAGAGGTTCATTTTATTCTAAAGCAGCTTTGAAAGCATTGCCAATTGTATTGTAAGGTTATAAATACTGTCTAACAACGATCATTAGGCTATTTCAGTTCTAAACCTACTCATTATTTTTTTGATTGTCCACTACCGTGATGCACCAAACCACGGGTCCTGCACCGTGAACCAAACCGTTAGAGCTGAACCCCTAATATTTATCCATAATTATTCCACTGTCTCTTGAATTCTATTCCCTGAGTTTAGCGAAAATATTGTCGATGTAGTTTATAAGAAAGGAGTGCGGGTGCATCAAACACTCCAATTGCAGTTTGTTTGACATTATTTTTAGCATTCATTATTTTACTCATTTGTAGTGGCCACAGTTTTTGGAATGGGTTGGGAACCACTGGTCTACAGCTGAACTGTGTGACGGGTTGGACATTTCTTTGTAATCACTCATAATCTCAGAATATCAAATGTGGAGACTAGCGAGGCCCGGCCGAAGGCCGGGTCTCAGCTAGTATATATATATGTATATAAACTTATTTACGTACTTTTCTTCGACGCCGGTGAATTGGCAAAGCTTGGTCTCTGGTGCCGATGCCTAAACAGAGTTTCTTCCGATACCTATTCTAAGTTAGCTGTCACCTTTTATTCATTTTCCCCTACATGTTTTATTTAAATTTTTTATTTATTTTTTTTCCTCCCAAAGTTACCTCAAATTTTTTCACATGTTTTTTTCCCGATTCTCCCAAAATGTGCATTTTTTACCCCAATCTGCCCCAAATTTTCACATTATTTCCCAAATGTTTCCAATATTTCCCAAATTTACCCCAGTTCTTTTTTCGAGAACAACATAAAACATATAACACAGCATTTATATAAAAATAAGCTATGGAAACCTTTAAGTCTATAAGACTATAAGGGCATGCTATAAGGATCTATTATAATAAAATCTGCCAGATGTTGCTATACAATATTTCAGTCTTCTGTCAAATATTCGAATGCTCATTTTAACACTGTGAACTGAATTTTGATGGAATATTGTCAGGATTTATTGCAATTATGCTCTGTCTCAAACTCGTGCATTCCTTGCATAGAACGTAACGTCATCTAACAGCACTTTTGGCTTGGCTGCTCCTGACACCTGACACTTTCCTCTTGTAAGACACTTTGGATTATCCTCATTACTAAACCCCAAGATCAGCAGTTTGATCAAGTGAACGAGTGAATGATTGAAAGGACCAAAGGTGCCATTTGGCAGGCTTGACTTTCTTAGTCTACCCCACCCCCACCCATATATAAAAGACTCATTTTGCCAACTCAAAGTTATAGAGTTTGTGCATTCAGATTGCTACAATGTAGCACATTTTCAGAAATTATCCAAAAAGTACAACCTTTGAAACATTATAATGTATTTCTCGTCACTTGAAAAATCGTACTTCCTGCTTCGGGAATGATTTTTAAGCTGGTCTAAATATACCTTCCAGTAACAGCGCCTGACAACTAGCTTTGGTATTTTCTAAAAAGCCCCAGTATTTCCATCAGCGACAGTGTGAAAGTTTACTGTCTGCTGATTGGCACATGCGAAATACTTCCTTGTAATGCCTCAGATACGGCAAATGAAGTGCGGAGCTATGAAAACAACGCAACAGAAATTCCTATCGGCAATCATTCGTTACTTTCCACATCTGTGTCACCTCCTAGAGAGATTTACGCCTCGTGCTCTATACTGACAGTGGAAGTTCAAACATGCTCTATTTTTGCTCAACGCCAATTAGAGTTTGGGCAAAAGACACCAACTTTATAGATCTAAATCTGATCTGTAACACTTTGCACAGGTGCAATGTTTGCTGTAGTATTGTAAAATAAATAAATAAATAAAATAAAAGATAAAAAGGCAGGGGAAATATAATATGTGTATTTAGGCTTGTATGTTTATCCACTATCAATCAAGCTTATTTTTTCTAATAAAAGACACACTTAACATTTTGGACTGTACTGTGCCATCAGTACAAAACATGCTCTTAATGACCAGCTCGAAACAGAAAATGCTATTTTTGCAGTGAGTAATCAAATAATGGATTTGGATGAGAACATCTCAAACTCTGCTGCATCTCCATGGAGACGAGCTGGAGACGTACCCACTTCAGGTAACGTTACAGTCATGTCTTAGGAGAGGTGAGGCGCTCACAGCAAAGGCTCATGTTTGTTCAAAGTATCTGTCATAAAAAAAAATGCTTGTATTTAAATTATATTTATTGGGTAAAATTCTACGTGGTGTGGCTTAAAGGTTTAATAGGCTGTATGTTTTAGTTTACATTTAACTCTTTAAAACATATGAAGGAAGAAAATACTATGCCAAAGAGATGGAGGACAGTCTCGATTGATCCTATTATTTATCAGTACTTTTTTTAAATGATACAATTCATGTGCATCTAAACTTTTATATTTTTTATGAATCTACTGACATTATTTTGAAGTAAATAATACTCATGAGTCATGCATGACCAGTGTTGGTGCTAACGTATTACAAAAGTAATGAGTTACAGAAATATTTTACTTTTCTCAGTAACTAAGGAATATAACATATTACTTAAACAACATATGGGAATATATTAGTCATTATAATTTAAGTAACTTAAGTTACAAGTGCTTTTAAATGGTTTGTATCTCTGTACAAACGAAAACAACTCCCCCCAAATATTCTGGTGTATAAGATCTGCATTTGTGTAGTAGCTGATGTCGTCAAAACAAAACACGAGAGAATGTGGATAGAGAAGGAAAAGGAAATCTCTGCACTTTTGCTCGGTGGCATTATTACTATTTTCAGTTTATATTTTGCCAAAAGTAACTCAAAGTAGTGTTGAAACAGTAATATGTAACACAAACATATTACATGTTTAAAGCTGTAACTACTAATATAGAATACTCACCTTATTCCACCCCGCCCACTTTTGCCTCTTTTTGCCTCTTTTTGCCTGAAGCCCGTTCATTGTTTTAAATGTTGTAATCTGTAAAGCGCTTTGTGATACCTTTCGGTATGAAAAGCGCTTTATAAATAAAGTTTGATTGATTGATTGAAAATGGAGAGCGAGGGAAAATGTTCGCCGCTAAAATCTGATGTTTAGTAGATTGATTTGTGTAAAATGTCCACCGTTTCTCGGCGCGGCCTATAATCGGCTTTGTTCTCGTGTAGTAGCTGATTTCACCTTGACTTCTCCAGTCCTATGTTAACTGATAGGAGAAAAGGGGCGGGCACAATTCATGGTGGCGCCCACTCGAACTATAAGGTGAATACCACCATTTTAAAGTAACTTGCCCAACACTGGTCATGACATAATAGATGGACCATTCCCACAGCTATGAGCATGTCTTTAAGTGACAGAGACTTTATGTTGATTTATTTTTTCACTGTCGCCACTGAGCTGATATCTCAAAATGAATAATACAATAAAAACAAAAACATAACTTCAAAGATAAAAGACCTCATATCGCTGCACAGTCACTGTAACACTGCTCACTGAAGAGAGCAGAGAGTGAAACTATAGAAAGAGTCATATATTGTGGCCTCATTATTAAATGTGTTCTTTTTTTCCTTGCTATCATTCTTTTTTAATTTACTTTTTCTCCCCCCGCCATGTCGCACGCAAGGAGAGCCTGGTCTTTGGCATCTCATTTCACGGATCTTGGTTCTGCCTTTTTCGGGTGGATGTGGGTCGGCATCCGCGAAGTCCACTGAGGGAAAAAGCAAAGGAGTGAAGCCGCAGATCAAAGTCTGTCATATCAAGTGCGCTCTGTGTGAGTCAGCCTCCCGACAAGAAGACACCCTCCCAGACCCGCCGAAAATGTCATCAAAACACTGGCATTATAGATAGCGCCATCTATTTTTAAACAGCCAGCCGAGTGGAGGCTTATGTCACCCGCCCAATAATAGTTCGCTGCTGATCCATTTATTAAAAAAAGAAAAAAAGGGGCTTGATGACTTGCCTTTAGTTGTGACGTGCAATATTAATGACTTATTTGAGGATGCGGTCAAAAGTTTGCCATTTGACGAGGGGGGGGGGGGGGGGGCTGTCACGGAGTCGGCAATCTGGAGAAGCGGATCAGACAGGTTTGTGGGGGGGGTGGGGGGGGTAGTGCGTGTGCGCAGGGCGGGCGTGCTCAAATGAACAGGAACTTATTAGCCGGGGTATGTCTGCGGCTGTCCCTCTGCCTCTTTCATCTTCGCCCGTTTTGTCATCTTTAATACTTCCAATTTTGATTTGCATATGATCCAAGGGGAAGGGGAAAAAAAAAAATGCATTAGCGTCAATTATGGCTACGAACGACAGTTTCTCCACAGCGTCTGGGATGTAATCTGACTTTTCCGCCCTGTCAACGGGTAATACATGCGCAATTACAGCAAGTGCTCTGGTTAAACAAACTGTTACATGTGTTCTCTTTGGATCCGTCTGATATGCACTTTGATCAATCAGTATTTCATTTTTTTTATATTCCCCCTTTACTGTGACTGTCTCATCATTAAAAAGACGGTCTCAGGCAAGTCATTGTTGCAATATTGTGAAAAATAAATAAATAAAAAACAAGCCACTAAAGTAATGAAATAATAATAAAATCAAGAAGACGCTACCATCACTGTGGCCAAGTGGTTAACCGATCATTGAAATGCGTGCCCCCGTCTTGCCCCCATCTTGCATCAAAACAAAACACGACATGTCAGCTTGACGAGAAGACGGCATGCTTCAAACATGATCATTATAAAACACACAGGCGACGGAAAAACAGTGGAAACTTCCGGCCAGATCGATGGGCAAAGTAGTAGGCGTCTTCTTCTAGGCGCAGTGAGTTGCCTTGTGAATGAAATGTGCGGTATAAATAAACATGCCTTGCCTTCTGCAGTTGTAAGATGCAGTGTAATAAGTTTACCAGACCTATGAGGAATTTGGTGTGAGCGGGAAGTTACCACCCATAAACTCATGCTTTCAAAAAGAAAGGGCTGGCTTAACATGCTGTCATTGTCCATACTACATCATTTCTTTAATCAAATTTAGATTCATGCTCCAGACAGTGACAGACACATTACTGGTAATCTCATATATTTATCAGTAAAGCCTAAATACCTAGATTAAAGAGACGCATTTGATTTTTTTTTTTTTTGCAGAAACATAGTTAACACGATTAGATTTAAGAGTTTTTGCTAAATATTGTACCCAGCTTTCTTTAGTTTGGTCATTTCTGTGATGTTTATAGTTTCACTTCCTTATTGGACTCTGACAGGAAGAGACATAAGTGAAGACAAACAGTGTTAAATTGTTGCTGTGCCAACTATGTTAGGTCAATGGGAAATGAGTGCTATGGAACTTTACCTTTATCTATGTCACTTCCTGTCAGCAGCTTAAAAATTCCAATAAAAATACATTTTCTGCCCAACATTTCTTCATTAAAAGGGCTGCTTAATTTGTTGTGACAAGCTTAGCCAGTTAAGCTGGTAAACCACCCATGGCGTCCTGTCGCTGGGTCACCTGCTGGGGCCTCTGACTAAACCAGGTAGATATACAACCTGTGCTCCAGACGAGACCCTCACACCTCTAGACAATAGGGCCCAAATGGCCCGTCTCCTCAACATGACAAAGATCTCCTTCTGTCTCCAAACGCCACCTTGATGCATTACCATGCAAAGCGCCTTTTGGTGGCCTGCATTGACATCTCCAACTGTATTACCATTTCTATGTGTTTCTGTGCTTCCCTTGTTGTGTGCCTTTGGTGTCTTTGGTGTGCTCACCTATAAAAGGTGATGCCAAAGCTAACTTGGGCAGAGCTTACCATGAACTCGCGTTATGTGTAACCCTCTCCACAATGCATCGTGTAATAAACTTCACATCTTGACTAGACAAACATCTCTTAAGCTTTATTAAGCAAGAAAATCCACAACAAACTGAAATAAAATAAAATAAACACAACTAACACAAATAACACAACTGATGACCTCAATGTTATCTTTCTAGATAAGTCATATTTTCAAAGGCATTAGAACCTGTCACTTTAAGTTTGAAAGCAGAGCTGCTGCCACACAAAAAAGACATTTATAACAGGCCTAATGATGCATCTTATTCGTGCCACACTTTACAACAAAATCTCAAAGTGCTACAAACTACAGAAAAAGCAAAACAAAAAACATTGAACATTCATGAGAAAAATGGATTACATTGTCCATCTAATATCTTACACATTTTATAGGGATTGACTAGGTCTTTTCACAACACAGAATGCCATAATGTGTATCATGCAGTTGCACCTCACAGATTTTAATTCAGCCCGTAGATGTCACTGTTGCTCCACACAAAGGGAACGTCTTCTACGCAAGGTTAGGCGTAGCGAGAAGTGAGAGTGTGTAGGCGACGGAACATGGCCCTGACAGTTATTGACGAAGGCTGCGGGTGTAGTCAGACGGGCTACGGTAACCCATGCATTATCGCGCTGTGGCTCAAAGGTGTTACAAGGATGTAGCGAGAACAGCCGGGCGCGCTTCGGAGGAGAGGAGCGGGAGGAGCAGAAATGGATCAAGGAGATGAGGCTGGCACTCAACACTAAATGTGTGATTATAAGCGTATCAAGTGGAGCACTGCTAAGGCACAATGAGCGAGTTCTCCCCTGTGCAACAAATCCTTCGCCTGTGTATCTGAACTTGAAAGTAATGTATGTCATGTTCACTCACTATTCCACCATACCAGCACTTCTTCTCGCTCTACCGTCGGAAGCCGCTGCCCCCAATTCAATAATCCTAAAGGAGAGGACATGTGTGTTTGCTTCAGTGCACAGGGTGGCCTTTTCACTGTGACTAGTTTGATGTGGTGATCTGAAAAGAGGGCGAAGGGAAGGTGAAGATAGATTTATAGTCAACTCGTCCACATGAAAAGAACACAGGCAATTGAAAATATGTCATTCTAAACACTAGGAAGCAGTATGTTGATCAAAATCTGAAAATACAGAAATTAATATAAAAACATGTGCCAGTCTTTTAACCACTTACACCGTAACCAAAAACATTTTCTCCGGTTTGGCTTTACCCAAATCTTGAAGCTTCTTGACCATTGTAACACCTCATTTGAAAGCTAAGACATGCACAACTCATCGAAGCTTCTTCCTTGTTTTGTTCTCATCGATTTTTGTTGGGCTTATGCCACATTTTTGTCACGTTCTCGTCAAATATTTGTTGTTTTCTTCGCATTCTTGCCGTGTTTTCATTGCTTTCTTTGTAGCGTTTTGGCCGCATTTCGTTTTTTTGTGTAACTGCAATAAAGCCACAAAAACGTGACAATAACGCAGGGCCGACCTTAGCCAATTTGGCGCCCTAGGCAAGATTGAACTTTGGTGGGCCCCCCACCCCCTCTACAAAAAGAAGAGGAAAATTATTTATATTTTTGTGTGTTTCTTGACCCAAATACCATGCTATAGTAGTAGTGTTTTTTTTGTTTTTTTTCACCCAATCTTTTTTGGGCATGTGCATCAACAGTTCTATTGGAGGAGAAACCTCAACTTCTGAAGTAAATTTACAAATGTTCATCGCGATGTTATGCTGCTCCCCGGAGGCATAGAGGGATCAGAGGGGGCTCGTTTGAAAGACTGAAATCTCTAGTTTTCAACACAAAAGACCGCAAGTCTCTATCTCTTTCTGTTCCAAAGTTATATCCGAAAATCCCCGATTTTGTGCAGCTGCTGGTGATTCCATATGTTTGAAAATATGAGATGCATTTGACAATCCCAATATTTGGTGTTAAGCTGACTCAAGCTGAAAGCATTCTGACCACAGAGGAAAGTGGAGTCTGTTGCATCTTTCAGCCATTGTCAGCATTTGTTTTCTGTTATATCCAGTTTTATTTTTTACACCTAAACAGCCACACCGTTCTCTGCCACAAAAGCGTTCGACAGACTAATCGACTAAGTGCCTACAATAGGACACAGTCATTTTGTGAAAGCTCTGCCACTGTTTGCTTCGAAGCCTTATTTTTTTAATTGAATCATCGTTTCTAATACATGACACAACCATTTGCTATATTTGAACGAATGGCTTTTTTAATTGGAAAAACTAAGCCCATTATTAGGAGTGTATTCTAATGGACCATGACTTACAAATGTGCTCTATGTGACCCAATAACATGATCAATCTGGAGCAGTCTATAAACATGCCGGGCTAATAAGGTTCATTTAGTTTGCTTTATGCCTCGATAAATCTTTTTTTTTTTTTTCTGTGTAATCACAATTTTAAATAGCTTTCTTCATTGGAAATACTTGGGGTTTGGAATCCTAAAAAAAAAGCAATGCTGACTCAGGAACTACATTGCAAAACGGGTATAATAACAATTTTCTCATATACTGTCTGGCGCTAGCATGAACATCAACTTTACCCTTTATATAAAACAGTGTGTGGGACGTTTGAATAAACAGACCCTGCTCCTTCCACTCCCATGAGCTTCTGACTTGGGGCTTGTTTTGAGCTCTTACAAGAAAAGGCAGTTAGTTTTATGAATTTAGCTCCACACAACTCCTGGAAATGTATTTAGTTATTTCCTTATGCCTATGAACATGACCCTACTTGCCTTCCACTTGCTGATGCCATGAGATGCTACACTTTTGTTTTTTATTTTTTCACTCTGCTTCAACTGGACTTTCCCAAATTTCCTACACTGCAAATCGTTTCTTGGCTGGCAGCTCTTGTTTTTAGAAGGTCATTTTAATCTGGGTACTATGCAATTTGACACTATATTTTGTGTATGTGTCACGGGCACGAACAAACTGGGTTTTAAGTTGTTTTAAGTGTGTTTTAAGTTGTTTTAAGGCGGCACAGGCCTGGACGGGCTACGCCATGGCAACTGCGGCAAATGTGGAGGAGAGCAGAGCGTGAGGCACCGGGGACACACGGGACGCTGTGGGGCGACGAGTAGGAGGCAAGCGAGGGCACGAGGACGGGACGCAACGCGCCACGATGCGAAGCACCGGGAGGTGAAAGCGGCGAGGGAGCAGCACGTCCTGGCCAGGGAAGTTCCCCGGACAGGCAGCAAGTATGTTTTAACCGTGCTTTTAACTCAACTACATTCAATTGTATTTTACCAATTTTTTAACCTGGTTTTATCATTGGCTACACCACAACAACCTCCAGAGAAGTCAAACCTGTGACATATGCTTTATTTTTTTTATTACTTATATTTTA